>NC_089151.1:13952601-14315101 GCF_009819655.1 Sylvia atricapilla
TTTCCAGAACTCCGTCTGCTGATTACTAGGTAACTGCTGATCATGTTAAAATAAATATACCTTTCTCCTAAAAGAAATACTAAAGAAAAAACCCAACTGTGAAGATTTGTCTGGATTAGCCATTCTTTTTGCATTAGCCTATAATAAAATCATTCCAAGTGAGACAGAGTTTGTTTGTGACTGAAATTCACCATAACAACCTTCAATGGTCAGGCTTTGCTATGCACTTGCAATTGCTCATACAATTGAAAAGGGGTAAAAATAACACAGAGGAATGAATCATTAACCTTCTCTGAGACTGCAACTATTCAAAGTTTCAACTTGTCTTGCTTAAGCAGTCAATAATTTGAATTGAATGCTATAAATCACTTGCAAACATCACTGTTTATGTGCAGCTGATACAGTTAACGCAAAAAGCATCACATTAATATATTCTGTCATGAAGAAAAGAAAATAAGGGGGAAAGCCAGGAAAAAAATCCATCATCATGTTTAGATTTTCAGTACTCTATGAAATATTCCACTAAGCTTTATAGTATGCAGCATAAACCAAAAGTACTGCACAGCAATTCCCTTCTGTCACAGAAGCAGCAGAGCAGAGGACACACAGGCTACTCAAGGCCCATTCAGAACTGAAGGCAATGTTAGTTTAAACTCGAGGAGCAGGATGAGGACAGAAGCTGCAGGTGCTCAGCCCTCACCCAGCAGCTTGGCAATGATGTACACGGCCTGGCCCCACAGGAAGAGCTTCCCGTCCCGCCCGTTGTTACTGGGGAAGCGCCTCTGGCTGCCCGGGCTCCTCTTCTCCAGCTCCACAAAGTCCGCGGGCACGTAGTAGTACTTGGGCACAACAGGACACCCTGGGGACAGCAAGCACAGCCAGTGAGCAGTTATCACTGCCCTCATTACTTGATTGGAGTCCTCTAATAAAGCTGAAGTGGATCTAAACCAGGAAATATTGCACCCCAGTAACAGTTTGAACAGAGATTGTCATTCATTGTTTTCTCTGCAGTGAGGAATCCCCAAGGCAACGTTAAACTACTTTGTATTTCACCAGACATTTCCTCAGAATTTCTTCCCAGAACTGGTACGTGTCTGTGCAGCACCTGCTGTGCAAACTAAAAATAAAAGAAGTCACCTGAAGTAAAATGCTTTTCAGTTAAGAAGCCTTAACCCAAAGCAATGAAAGCTGGGTCCCAGTGGAACACTCAGGGTGTTGTGCCCCCCAGTTTAATACACACTCAGCATCAGACAACTCTTTCCAATAAAATTCCTGCTCAAAAAGAGTCAATTCAGTTTTGGATAATTTTATTAATCAAATTTTTAAAATGACTACTTGAATCTTGAAACATCATGAAACAAAACGGCATCACTTCTCTACTAGAAGATACATACATTTTATGTGGAATTATGTCATAGGTATTGCTGAGCTTTGTAAACTTTATTTCAGAAGTTTTTAAGTGGACATGCATCAGGAATTTAGAGACATGATTACAAATGATTGACCTAATTATATGAAACTGAAAAGCAAATTAATATGCTTCCTGGATAATTAAATTCCACCTTAACTGCTCTACTCTTTAATTAATTCGGATAAAGAACAGGTGATAAACAGAAAAAATCTGTAAAGTCTTACTATTTGCTTAGAAAAAGAGCAAATTACTGGGAAGAAGCAGAGAAAAAATGGAAAAGCAACAGTTATTAGAGACATTAGATTCAAATGAGTGAGGCACCAAAACACACAGAGAAATTTTAAGATGTGCCATTTGTGATGACATGCAACAAAAGGAACCACAAGAGAAGTTTAGTGTCCACAAACATTCACATACTTATTAGTAATCAGAAAAAAGCAACAACCAGCAAGAAAAATTTGCTACATAATGCAAATTTGCTAAGGGAGTGTTTGACTGCCTTACAGAAATTAGTTAACTTCAAAAACTTTAAAGAACAGGGCATATTCTGCATCCACTTGTGTAACTGTGCCACAGATGTAAGAACAGGTGACTGAAATGCTGACTTTTAAAATTGGATTGTTCTGTTCTCAGGCCATTTCTTTTCCTCCCACTCAAACTTATGGTCTTTTTCTTTTTTTTTTAACTGATTTTTGGATGGCTGTGCCTCTAGGCCACCACAAGCCTTGTCTGCAGTGTCACAAAAAATCTGAAGTGCCCAATTTAAATAAGAGACTATTTATAATAAAATGATTATATAGCCACTTTCCCAGCTCTAAGCTAGAAACAATTTCATATACATATACCAAATTATTTTTCAGAGCTTGCAAAATTAAGTGACAATGAATGATGTGAGCAATATTCAAGTGGGTCCAGGTGGGACATCAAAACAATCTGACTGCTGGTAGTTATTTTTACCTACAAAGTAGAAGTGAACTGTGTAAACAATGAAGCAGAAGTGAAGGAGGGGAGGAAGGAGTAGGCATAGCGTAAATCTCACTTTAGTATCAGTAACATATTTCCAGAAAAATGTTACTTTTATTATCACACTTTATGATGCAACGTGTCTACATAAAAAAGGTTATTTTAGAATTAGTATTTTGGCATCAGGAAACGTGATGTTCATACTTCTCATTTGCTCTGACCACAACATACATCAATAGGAAAGTCAGTATTTTTATAATTTCAGGTCAACAAAAAGCTACAATTGTTTCAGAAGAACAATTTCCAGATAATACCTTCAGGTGTGTGTTGAAGCAAAGGGTCCAGAAGATCCTGATATTCCTTTACTTGTGTAGGATTTCCTCTAAAAACACCTAAAAATAGACAAACAATAATTGATTTAATGGAAGAAATAATTATTCCATGACCTCAAAATTTATAAAAGAGGAAGAAAAAAAAATCCAGTGTTTACTTTGCAAAACTAAATATTAAGTGCCAACACATTAAATAGCTCATGTGAAGTAAAAGACTGAGCTGTAGATCACAACAGTCAACAGAATCAGAGTTCTCTGATGCTACTTTTGGGGAGACCCTGGTATGTTTGGGACTACCACTCCCTTCAAAGTTGTTTTAGCAGAACTTCCCAAAACCAATCTGATGAATACTAGCATGATTATTGTTAAGTTCATGGAAAGTTCTTAAATGAAAATATATATTAACAATACAAAACCCATTTCTGTTTACCAAAGAAACAATGGATCTATTTGACAAACAAGGGGATTTTTTAAAGAATATATTTTTAGATTTTTTTAAAGGGGAATGAGCTAGATGAACATTTTTTGCATTATAAATCTTACACTAACATTCCTTTTCAACCACCAAAATTTTTTTTCTCCCCATGGCTCTTTAACACTCCATCTAAATCCAAAGCTAGGCAAGTATTGTTCACTACCTTTTCAAATATTCCTGAGTGTATCTACAGGAATATTTACAGCTGTCAAGAAACACGAATGCAATCCAAGTTTGCACACAAAAAGGTGTGTTCCAAGTGACACAGTGAACATTTCAAAACAGTCAAGGATACTCATGACAGGAACAATCCCTGCTCCTCCCACGTCATTGTCTTTTTGCCACTGCTGTGTATACACTTCAGATTTTGCATGAGGGAAGCTTGTGGATTTGGAGATATTTGCACAAAATCTACTAAACGGAATTCTTCTATTTCCTAAAAGTGTGGCCCAGGCAAAAAGGACAATGACAGTATGTGCAAAGTACGTGTTTTTTAGGATTTTTCGTTAACAAGAGCATAAAATGCCTTTTCTACTTTTGTTAACCTCAGTCGAAGATGACTGTATTTTTGTTCTCAAAACTGCAAGTGGGCAGCATTAAATGTCAGTGCCTTTCTCCTCAGTTTTGGGCCTCACTCTTTGAAAAATGTCAAACATTTCTTTAGAAATACCAATTGTGAAACCTTATTATATCTTCAAACGCAGTATTTTAGTCTGTGGGTGGCCACAGAGGAGTCGAGGCTGATGGCAGATTTTCTGTGCCCCTCACTGTCTTTAGCTGAAAACTATTCAATGTGCTACAGGAGAAAGAAAAGATGGACAGATTTTAATCCATTTAAAAATCTTTTTGACAGTTGTAACCCTACTCTGGTTCCTCTTCAGACTTCTGTTCTATGCAAGTTGTACCTTCCATCCTGAGATCACCCTGTGAATTCCTTTGGTGTGTCTCCTGTCCTCACGTCAAGACTGAGGTAGTGTTGTTTCTGTTGTTCTTGCTTTGATTTTTTTATTTTGCTTTATTATTCAGACTGACTGCATGAAAAATCATGGCCAGGAGAAAGCTAAATCTTTCCTGGTTCTCTTTCTTTTCTGACTTCTGATTCAACTGGCACACAATGCTCAACTTGACAAGCCCTGGTGCACACTGAGTGTGGCAGCCAGTTCCCCCTCATTTTTCTTTCCCGTGCTGCTGTGAAGTTCTGATACATCTGAAAGTTTTTCAGGCTTAAAAGGCAATGCCACAGATTGAAGCTTTTAACCAACCCTTATTGAGTTATATTCTAAAAACAATTCACATTAGAACTGCTGATATACAGTGGGTCGGGATGCTTGGGGTTTTGTAACCCAGGAGGCAGAACTCTAAATGAGATATTTAGTGTCACTGCATCATGGTTTATTTTGGCAGGACAGGAAAATAATTTTGTATGTTTCCTCTAGAAGCTCATTGCTCTAATGCCTTTAAGGAATAGGAATGTAAAGCTATACTTACCATCAATTATCATAAAAATAAAAAACAGAGGGAATTCACATTCAATGCCATCAAAAAGCTGTAAAGAAGAAAAATTCATCACATTTCATCATTTTCATTTAAGGAAATATATCTGAATAATCCTGCAGAGTAATTTCTAAATAACAAAAGATGAACATGAATGCAAAACTATTTTAGTATATTTAGTATTGCTTCTTAATTCTAGGGGCAATTTAACTCTGCTGTGGCTCACTCTCAAGCAGAATATTTAAATAATCTACTTTTTATTTTTCACAGAGAAACTATGGGGGAAAAAAAGAAATAAATTTTCATTTAGATAACCTTAACTGATAAATACTGTGATCAAAAGCAAAATTGTTTTCCATACACTCAGTCTGTAGTCAGCTGTGAAATTAAATGAAATGACAAATAATTTCCTTATTTGTTATGTGAAACCAACTGTACCCTAAATGTAAATGAAAGCACATTCATTACAAACCAAGCCCATGACTCAGTGCTGACTTAGCAATGTCTGAAAAGCGCACATGCAGATTACAGAAGGCATCTGGTTGCCTCGAAGCCCTCAGGAGTGCCTGTGCAATTGCAGGTGCAGCACGTGGAGGGCGGCAGGGCTTTACCTTGATCTCTGCGGGTTTATAGTAACGGCGCGCTCTGTCCTCCAGCGCCGTCCTGTACCCGTCCCGCAGAAACCTCTTAAACCCGTATTTGCCTTTCAGCTTCCGAATGATTTTATCTAGTGTCTGACCAAACAGAACCTCATCATCCAAAGCAAATCCAGGATAACTAAGGCAGGGCAGAAGAGCTGCATCGGTATTCTGCAGGAGAGGGAGAAATAGGACATTACAGATTTAATTAGATCCCTGACAATTATTTGATGCACAAACAAAGACTGTTTAACTTACTAAGTGAAATGTACATTTGGAACATTATCTTATCAAAATCATAGTGCTAATACAGGAAAATAGTGTGCAAAATAAGACTTCTTAGGAAGCATCAGGATAAACTACAAACCAAATGCGCAGATATACTATTTAATTGATAACTTATTTAACTCAGAGTGTCACCTGTTTTACAGCTGATAATGTGCAGGCACAATTGAAAACATTATAAACCTTTGTGGTTTGAGATTCTTTTTTTGTTTGTTTTTTAAATGTATTCTCCAGCTTATTTCTGGAGGAAACACAAACATCTCGGTGTCTGTCATATGCTCAAAAAGAAGCCCAAAAGAAGCTCAAAAAAAGAAGCTCAAAAATATTTAATAAAGGTGCAATGCTGAGAAGTACCTATGATTAAATCATCATTTCTGAACAGCTTTTTCAGAAATATTCTTAGGGTGCTGGAACAAACAATCCTCTCTGATCTACAATTAAGAAGATATGGGAATAATGATTCCATGAAAAAAATATGAGCCACATTCTCGGGAACCATGTGGATCTCTTATAAATTAAAAACACAAGAAAAATTACTAACTAAAGCATCACCTCTACACATAGGCTTCCAGAAACACACAAAAAAGTACCCTTTCATGCTGACATAGTCAAGATAATCAACTATTTCAAATTTCTGCCAATAGGACTGACATGATTTCTGAATGGATAATCTATTTTATCTTCCATAAAAAGAAGAAAAGAACACAAGGATTTCTATGGGATGAGTTATAAAATCAGCTCCTGTTGGAATATTTTAAGTCTCCAGCAAATAAAAAACAGCAAGAGTTTTGAAAGACCATTTGACTATAAAAAAGGAGCTGACAGTGCCTTTTATTTTAATTATCCAGCACCACAACTCTGCTGTAATTCTTCTAGACAATAAGTAAACTATTAATGTTTAAGATTAATAGCCTGCTTCATGAACAAAACTGCTATTATATTCCAGAATGAATAAAAAAGCAAAACCCTATTATCACTCATTTTAAATTACTGATTCTCTAAAACCAAATTTATGTTTGAGGCAAGCACTGAAATAGATGTTTTTTAACTAATCTGTACTTATGTCACTTAGATTTACTCACTAAGGAAATACATTTGTAATGGCAATTTAAAACAACAAGAAATTGTTCATATTCACCAATTTATGATAAGCCAACCTTAAAGGTTTTTTTCCTAAACAAAAGAAAGAATTAAAGTTAAAACAAAGGGTTTCAAAAGTGCAGACATAGCGTATAGTGGAAACTAGGCCAAAAGAAAAACAAATCCCCCAAGGCTGCAAATTTCACTTAAGTTATTTCAAATTTCATTTCAAAATTGTCTAGAAAGCTACCAAAAGGTTACCATTTTAATCTAAGTATTAAGAAAATAAAGAGCACCATTGTAATTCCTGTTCAGAAAAACAACTACATCACAGTGACAATAAAGAAGCAAAAATTTAATACCTTCCCAGCAAATTTTACCTTTATCAAGCAGATCAGAAGGTCCACCATAAAACTAAGAATTCATATCCACTTGTTTTCTCCACACTCTATAGAGGTGAATTTCTTTTAATGACTTACATGAGACCTTGACTCCCTGGGCAGCAGTGAGCACAGGGTCTGCCTGTTCCGGTTATGGGCATCAAAATCCACAAAGATGACAGACCAAGAGCAGCCCTGTGAACACAACATTGCATTTGTTTGAGGCAAAGGGAAGAAGGTTGCTGCAGCCTGCTGCAACTCACCGGTTCTGTATTTCATTTGGGTTCTGTTGGCACTGCTTGGTAGCTGAAAATCTTAATCAGAAAACATTGCATGACATCAAGTTGAAAATATTTTGATTTTTAAATATACTGAAGTATAGTCAAAATGAGATAGCTTTATCACTGATTAGTAATTATATGATTCATTCAAGCTATTAACTCTTCTATTAATTCTTGAAAAACGAGGCCTGTATTAAGGACAAACAAAAAAGAGTACTTGTTCCTCCCTGTGAATGCAAGAAATGTTCTGAACAGTGATGCTGAATATTCCATTACAAGTCAGTTAGAACACAAACAACTGGATATTCAGCACAGGTACTGCCTTGCAAAAGGACTTTCGTAGCAAATAAAAATGGTCTGCTTTTCAGTCATTGTATGGTCTTGCATTATCAACATCTATTCCTTAGCAAAATCTACTTCCTAACAGAATCAGTAATTTTACACTATATTTCTCTGTCAATTTCTTGATGTTTCCTGAAACATCAAAAAAAAATCCCCCTGGCTGAGATAGAGTTTAAACAGAGTCAATAGCATTTAGAGCTATTACTAGTAGGCAGTGTCTTGCAAATTCAGGTCTGTTAATGAACAAGTATCTCCTTATATGTTGCAACCAATAATGAATCTCAGGATCACTCCCCCACTGCAAGGCACAGTAAATGTGAATTCATTCCACTATGGTCATAAATCCCAGAAATTTTCATAAATCCACCAAACTTCTCCCAAACAGCAGTCAGTTTCTTTGGTATACTACTTTCCTAGGAAGACTGCTCCAGAGCCCACCATTCTAATTATTAAAAACTTCAATTTCCAGGGAAGTTTCTACATAAATACCTCACCACCCTTCTTTGTGTCAGTACTACCATCCACTGAGATGCCTTTCCAAAGGGTTTTATTCTTACTTACTCTTTAACTGCACTCTAATTATACACAGTTATCATAAAAATACTCAGCTTTTACTTGACTAGGGTAAACAAAACCCTAAACAATTTTTTCCACTGTCCTCATGGAAAATAATGTTTTCTCAGTCGTTCTAGCAAGATATACACTGCCTTGCGCTGCAGTTAGAATGGACACAAATAATCACAGTGCTTTGATGATTTGTTAACTTTCTTCTTAGTGCAGATTTTGATTATTCACAAATCTCTAAACTCATCTATAAGCCTTGAACACAACCTACATGTGCAGTTCCAAAGTCTGCGCTGCAGGGAAGGATTCTCTGGGGATTCAGGAGCAGGCTCATTTGCATTTCATAAACCCACAAGCACCTTGTTTGACAAATGAACTATTTTTCACTTCTCTAAAGACTGTAAACCTCTGGAGTAAGAACACTTTACGGAGACTTGATTTATGGAAGGAAAAAAAAAAAAAAAAAAAAAAGAAGAAGAAATAAAAGTTGTTTTTGCCCAAGCCAATAGAGGGCATGCAGCTCATACACAAACAACTCTGTCCAGATCAGCCTTTAATGTGCTCCTCTTGCTGTGAGCAGTGGTCCCCCAGCAGTGATTTCTGCAGGTTGTACCTGTGCAGCTATGGGTGCAAACAAGTCTCTTGAGGGGCCCAAGAGGATTTCTCAAAGCCACTGGAACACAGCTGGAACTAAGCACAAAGGCAAACTCTGCATAGACTGAAGGCCAGAATGGATTCTGTTAATGCCAGCTACAGATCTCAGAAATAAACTCTCAAAGTATTTAGACTGGTTTTGCTTCAGCAATTTATTTATCCACTTCAGAATTCAGCCAAAAAAAAATTGAAAAAAACTCCCTCAACAGCCACATTTACTGGTGTTTGAAACTGTTGGGAAGGTAAAGATTGTAGATAAATGTCATTTTTGAAAAAATAACAGTGCATGTACAGTGTCTGATCATTACTGAAGATCCTTACTACCTCCTAGGTCTGAACACTTGACATCAGCTTTTAAAATGTATGGCATCTCTCCTTCATATATACAATTTTCTAAACCATCAATTTGGAATTCTTTTATTTTAACTACAGACTACTGTAGGTATAGCACCAAAAAGAAAGATGTACATAGAAGGGGAGTACACAGCAGATCTAAAAGTCTCAGGAAAGGCTTGTACTCCTAATGGATCCAAGCCACATGAAAGGATGAGAAGAGACTTTACGGCTGTGCAACACACTGAAATTAAAAACAGGTAAAAAAGTGGGATTATAGAAAAGCAGCTTGTTAAAAGTCATGATCAAAAGCCACATGAAAGAAGCAGACAAAAGGAAGGTAATGATTGAAGGTGGAGGCATATTCTAGTATCAGCAATAGATAAATTTCCAAAGGAAAAAAACATTTTGGCAACAAAATTATTTTTCAGACTAAGCTGCAATGACTTCAGAATTTTTCTAAGGAAAAAACCCAAGTGATTCTTGATAGTCAGGGCACTAATGATTTTATCAGATAAATTCTGTACCTGAAACAGCAGCAATCAGTTTGCAAACTGGCTTCCGTTAAAGCTGGAATCTAACAAACTGTGCTAGATACTTCTAAATATCCTCTGATCAACCCTGTAAATCATTATTGCTAACAAAAAAGGAGGGAAAACAAACACTTCTATTACCTGATTTCCAAAGAGATTGAAACCATTAATTGCTTCTAAAGCTGCTTTTGCCAGTCCCACGGAGCTGAGGAGAAAACAAAACAAAAACCCAGAGGCATTACAATTCAAGCCCAGGCTAAAACTTCACACACTTGACAGCTTTCAGTGCCATGATCTTTTCCTCATTTGAATTTCGTGCTCAACCTTTATGTTAGTAAGATGATGATGCAGCAGATTTGGGGTTGTTTCAGTGGTAAGTTGCTTTTTCTTTTCTCTGAAATACTACGCAGCGTTTTTATTTCTCTTCTAATGTCAGAGACCATCTGGCAAAAGAACTTCTGTTCTCACCTCACTATCAGACACCTGGCATTATGTATTTCGGGGTCTCTCTGATAGCACAGGCAGAGGATTTACTTCAGCAGAATTTTTCAAAGCAGTTCTCAAGCACTAAACTTTAAAAGACTGATTCCTAGCTTTCAATGTAATAGAAGAACTCATCAATCTGAATTCACAACAGAAGGATTTTCTGATGCCAACCATATAGTGACACATCTTTTATTTCACTTCATCACAAAGAAAACAGGACCCAGAAATTCCATCAACAAGACTTGAAGTTAGCACTCAAATTTTAAGACACTATGGACTAAAATCACGAATAAGTATATAATTTAAAAATCAAATTCTATATTAAAATAATTAATCATTATATAAATTCTACAGTACAGACAAAAATATACATTTTAACAAAGCCTTTTCATTAAAAAAGTGTAGTTTTTTGTTTTCCTTGTGAGTATTAAAAAAAAAGTGAAGAAACATTCTCCCTTCAGTTTGATTCCTCTCTTTTTCTCAGTTTTAAAGAACACAATTATAGATAGGCCAACTTGACTTATGTCTATCCAACTGCAGTAAGGAGCTACAGCATTTACACATGAAACACCACAGTTTCTGCATGTTGATTCCAAAATTCCAGACATTACGGTCACAGGGCAGCTAAAAGCAATATGTTACATGAGCTATTTCCCAAGAGTGCCAGAGTTCACAAAGAAAGTGTAACAGTCCCAAGTTTCCACAGTTGTGTCCAATGCAAACCCTCAGGTTGGGAAAGGGCCTCAGTGGTGACAGACAAGTGCAGGACTGCAAACACTCCAGAGTCCAGCTCATTAAACACCTTTTACATTCTCTTAGGCAGTCCGGTAAAACAGACTCAGAGCAACCAGTGAAACAAATACTTTATTTTGTTTATAAAACTAATTAATGAAATACTGAGTTATAATAAATATTCAGATAATCAACACTAACAACTCCTCACATCTATGTAAGAGGAGTTGTGACTCTATTGACAAACAATCTCATGATCCAGCCCCCCATTAAAAGATTTACAGCAATTAAATTGGCAGAAATCTGCAAACACGGACTGTGCTTCCATCTTTATTTCTCTATACTCCATGCAGCAGTCTGGGATGGAAGCAAACATTTTACCTGACTCTAAATAAACTGATTTTTAGTGTCTCTTAATGTAAATTACAAACTTTCAAATTATTACTAACAAATCCATATTTTAAATATGGGCTCTAATTATGATTACACAGAAAATATAGAAGATAATGAAAACAATTCAATGCAGTTACAAAATTTGTTTTTTTAAGTATTACTTTACCCATGTTGGTGCTAATATTAGAAATATTTTAGACTGATTTCACACTTTATCATTTATAAAGCCCCATGTTCCTTTCTGAAACCCTGCCAGAAATAATACTCCTGGGTTTCAGTTTTAATTGTTCAACAAGAGAAAGCTGACCAGCTTAACCACAGCCTGCTCTGAGCAGCTGCCTCCGTTTGATGCCTTCTGATGCTGAAAGCTTTTAGAGCTGGAGAATGAGATGAAGAAATAAACTGAACTCAGAAGAGCTGGGAGTGTAATTATTTTTCTGGCTTTGTTTCAAATACCTAAAAATGAAGTAATTGTTCTAAAAAATGCTTTATTCTAATTATCACCTAGCCATTGATCAAATAAATTGGCATGATGACTCAGAACAGAACTTTTCAGAGGAATTCAGTATTATTATCAAACTGTATACAGAAGATAAAAATCAGAGAAATCCTGTACAGAGGCTGTATTACATGTTAAAATCTCCTATTTCCCTTTCAAGTAACATCCTAATATCAACATGATATATTTTCAGAGTGAGAAAAAAGTTACTGACAAAAGGCAGAGGAGTAATAAAATGTTCAGTTGGAATTCAGATAACATAAAACTACTCAATCTAGCTACAAAATAGGATGATACTGCTTGAAAATAAATTCAAGGCAAACATGTATTGCTTCCTTGAAAGCAATACTACTCTACTCTGCAGACTCAGTCATTATTCTACAATAAGACTAATTTAATAATTTACTATAAATCATCGGCATTTTTCTACCTCTAGTTAATGAAAGCCCCTGGAGACTTCACTACTCTCACCATTACCTGCCAGTGACCATATAAACATCCCAACATTGCCAATCACTCCCTTCACCACACACACAAGTACTACTTAGATTATCAGAAGTTTCACGGGTAAATGACAAGAGGAAGTCACTTTAAAAGAAAAAAGTCTGTGAACAGCCTTTGTATCAAGTGTTTCTTTACAAGAGCGAACAATCACACAGCACAGGGCACTTCAGGACTGTGATCGCACTTCACACTCATTTCATTCCTACTGATTAATGCCTTCCTGTTGGGCAAATTGCTAAAGAGGTTCTGTAATAAGCATTATGCTTGTCTTTGTATAGAAAATACATTCCTCATACTCCACAATTTAGTAACAAAAGAAATGGAGTGTCTTAACAGAATGAATTAATGGCAAAATGTAGTTTAATAAATGTGTTCCTTCCCCCACTCATTAAGCCACTATGAACAAACTGTACTGACCTGTGGGTCTCTGCCTGGAGAAAAAGGTGTTCACTTGGAGATGGGCCCAAAACAAAACCTCACCCAAACCCTCATGAAATACTCCTATGAGAATTTCACAGGATCATTAAATCATTGACCAGAAGGGACATAGGGAACTCATCCAGCCCAACACAAAACCTCACTTGAAGCCCAATATCACAACCAAAACCAATTTAAGGAAAGCACAGCCAGACAGGTCTCACAATCCTCTAAGGATGGAGATTCTGTTTTGAGCATCCTGTCCTTTCCTTCTCTGTGCTTCAAATGAAAAAGTTTTTTCTTAACGCCCCCAATGAACCTCACCAGGTGCAATCTTTGGACTTTACCGGAGCTGCCAATTATTTCAACGTGTCAAGGATTATCAGTCATAATGCCACGGGTAACATGTGACCCTGAGCCATATTTAGGGCAGGGGAAGATGAAACTAACCCAGAAAAACCACTTCCAGCTTTCTAAAAGAGGTTTAGTAAACACATTTGAAACAACATTTATAATTCTCACTCTTTTTCAATTGTTGGATTCATCCCCTCAGTTAAATGCCTGAGGGCAAACACTAAAATTTGCATATTTTTAGCAAATGTAAATCAAAATACACCTTCAAGTATATCCACCCTTAATCCCCCTCCTGTTCAATTTCTTGTCTCCATCCCAGTGCTGTGCATTTCAATTGGCACACCAAGCACCATTCAAGAGAATGTGAAAAGTAAGCAAATAAGAAACAAAATTCTACATCACTAGTATTTTGTAACTATATAACCTAACACAGAACAAGGAAGGACAGCAATATGCTATATAGTCCAGAGAAGAGTAAGAGTGAGGCTCTGCAGTTCCAGATTTGGAATATGAGGAAGCTGCACTTTGGCAATTTCCTAATTCTCACAGAGCATATGGGAGGTGTCAGAGGCACCTTGCAGATGCCTGCAGAGCAGCTCGATTAAACAGCTACAGGACAAATTAATTTTTGTGAAGTTCAGCCGTATGGGAAGGGATCACACCACAATAAAAGCTGTTACAAATCTTGCCTTTGAACCAATAAAAGACATCAATTTGCATACATCAGTGAGGACGTGCTCCACAGAGTGTTCTGCTATTTATCGTTTATCAGAAGTGTTTGGAGCTGCACTATGAGAGAATACGGAGACTGTGAAGGCTTAAAACATCTGCATCTTTTAACATGGGCCATAATGTGCAGCTATTATCCACAGACTTCCAACTGTATAATATCTTCTTTGAACAGAAAGCCTCTTCCAGTAAAAGACAAGATTTACCTACTCATTCTGAAAGCAAACACAGCCTGTATGCAGACTTCCAGCAGAGGTTTTAAGTGTCAGGAGTGCACCATCCTTAACACTGACCCTGAGGAGAGCACTTTGGAGTCCATAATCACAGACGACACACATCCATCATTTGTGAGTAGACCTGATACTCCTAATTGCTTCATCAATTTAAAACAAGAGGCTTTTTATAGCTCTCTTTGGTAGATACAATCGGAACACAAAGTATAAAGAATATTTCAGTGTACCCAGGGCTTTCCTCAATAATATCTAAATATGTCCTTTGATGCATGTTCCCTTTCCATTTTTCCTGATTTATGAGAAGCAAGGAAATTGCCTACCAGCTTTCTACAGTGAAGCAGAGTATCCATATGTACACAAAGCAAGATAAATAGGGGCAATACTTGTTTCTGATGACCAAAGTCTACTCCTTAAATTAGGACCAAGCTCTGTGCTTCCCTTTGTGCTAGCTCAATGATCTGTTAGATTGGCCCAGTCCATCTCACAAAACTTTTACCCTTAGAAAAACCAACCTATAAAAGTCGGTCTAGATTAAGACAAAACAACATGCCCATTTCCATCTGTTTAAAAGATGCTCAGTTTTCTCTGGAGGAAATTCACATACTGAATAGCCAGAACACTGTGAACAACAAGAGACACAGGAGTGTCAGTGCTCCTTTTGCACGTTTCTACAAGGTGAGATGTGCAAAGAAGCATTTGAGTCTCTATGTGAATGCTCACGTAGTCTGGCATTTGACAATTTTACAAACACAGTAGGAGAAAAGAAAACTAGCAGAGTAATAAAACAGATTGTATAACAACAACCTGGATTTTTTAGCTGTCATATTGATACGAAGGTTCTATAAAGGCCAGAAAAAACCCACCTAAATTAAGAGTTTTGCTGCAAGGACATGTTACTATATCTATAGGTTAAAATATACATGCCTGCATGTGAACTTCAAAAAATAATTAATTCTCAATTGAGAAAACTGATTTCTTTAGCAATATTGAAGACTGGAAGAAATGTACATTCTTTGCAAGCCCTTGATAATTAGGATGGTCAACAATATTTTAAAAACCCTAATATATCCAAGCTATTGCCATTTATATGATTAATAAAACCTGAGAAGTGAAAAAGTGAGAAAATAATAGTGCCACTACGAAAAAAGAAGTTGTCAGATTACAGATTTGATCCTTGAAGGCAGACAGCACATGAGCAACTCCTCTGAGGTGAGGAGGACCACTGCAGCATTAAAATGCTGCCAGCATTGCTCCCTGACCCTGACAGGGTTCAGAACTCGAAGCATCAGAAGAATCTGGAAAAGAGCCCAGGACCAAGCTGCTCTCCAGTGATCAGCATCTTCTTCCCACCACGGTGGAGACAAGAAAATCTAAAAAGCAGGATATTCCTGACCAGTTTTGTAAATCCCATTCCAATCCCACTGCACACGCCTCAAGACCCTGAGCTGTTCTGAACACAAGTCTCAGAATTATATGCATGCAGCTGCACGTAATTATTGGAATTTGAATACTCAAACAGCTAAGCATCCATGTGGTTATTTCAGCATGCATATCATGATGAAATTATCTTCACATTTTCCCAAAATACATCCCTCAGTCTTTAGAGAACCTTAATTTAATACAAACAGTATTTTCATGCATTATTATTTTTAGCTCACCCCATGAATTCCTTTCATTCATTTACTTGCTTTGACTAAAAGAGCTCCATTTGCTCACCCACCTTGAGTGCAGCTCTGGACTGCCATTGTTGTATTTGCTGCCTCTTTCCCAGACACCATAATCTGGTACACGATAGGCTCTCTCCACACAAAACACAAGGTTCTGGATAAAGGACACCTACAGGAAAGAAAAGTGACCGAAGGAAAATGAAAGTACAGTTTTTCTGGTTTTTTTCCAAAAGACAAAGCTGCTATTCCTTGTAACTGTTCTTTCCATCCTTTTCTGTCTGAACCCAAAGAATGATGTTCCCAAGTTCAAATATTCTCTTTAAAACCAGTTCTTAATCACAATATGCTAAGAGCTGTCACAAACAAGGTGCCAGTGTGAATTTATGCAAAAGTTCCAACAAAGACAGGGATAAAAATGATTTCATATTCAAGACACATATTAGTTGAGCTCCAAAAAAGGTGTTATTTTGATATTTTCAAAAAAATGTATCCTAACAACCTCAGAAACCAAAACAAAATTATAACACAGAAGTCTTGGTGCCTTTTCTTAATTCATTTTAAGAGAATTGATATGCCACAGTTTTATTAAATTAGCTCCAGATAATACATATTTATGCAGATTCAAACACACTCTTCTATAAACACAAATAAAACTCTAAACCAATTTACTATAATTAAAATCTCTGCTTGGACCAACATTCAACTGAATACCAAGGTACTGAAGGGGATTTTGAGGTATTTAAGGTGTATTCAACTACAGCTGGGGACTTATTTAAGCAGATAATTGTTCCCGATTTACACTTTTGAAAGAGACATTTGGAGTTGCTTGACTGTAGAAAAATGAAATTGAGCAAAAGGTTTATAGTTCACTTTCAAGAGTCCACAGTTTGGGCTTAGAGAATATTTAACCATGATCACAAGATTTACACTGGTTCATCCCCAAAGTATGGATTCCATCCCCTCCCATCCAAATTATACTAAGGGACTGTGGAAAAGAAAATATTGCAATGGCTATATGCAATCATATTGGGGAACTAGAGAAAAGGATTCACTTTGCTACCATAAGTGTTTTTTGGGGTTTTTTTCAATGAGCTATGTAACAAACCCCCAGTCTTTCACTGAATGGTATTTGCCTGTATATCTTTGTTTTGTCTTTTTTCTCCATTTTTCTTAAATTTTTAAAAATTTACTATTTCAGATACACTCTTTAGGCTAATACCAGTCCACCACCAAAATTGTAATTCTAGATACACTTGTCTCTCTTTATGTAATGTCTCTACTAAAATTTCACTATCAGGTACCTGCACACTAGATCTTTTCATAGTTACTACTTTCAGGAAAATCCTGTCCCATTCAGCCATGCCCAGTTTATTCATCCCTGTAATTTAGCATTTGCCTGTATTAAAATGAACTTTCTCTGAATGAAGCCAGAACACCCAGAGATTAAGAGTGTGGCTTTTCCCATGTCTATCAATAACTGAAATTTATATGAAGAAGCAAATAGCACCACAAAGAAACATATAACCTTACTGATTACTTTTTATCAGTGATGATATTTGGAACACAGGGAAAAAAAGGTAAATTACAGACATTTTATGACACTAACTAGGGTTTCCAAACAGCAAAAAAGCCATCAAATAGCTAGTTGTAAACCAAAATCTTCAGAGAACAAATTATTCATATCACAGGCACGTAAATGCTACAACCAGATCAATGCTATAGCCATTACAGAAATCATGGGTTGTTTTTTAAGCTTATTTATCCAAAGTTGAGCATGTGGAGATGGAAGTATGATAAAGAGCCCACACCCAGCGTGGATGTCTGCAAATACTCATGGTGCTGGGCTAACTGCTCTAATTCATACCCTCACACAGTCATACACTGTTGTCTTTGCTAGGGATGCAAAGATGCAATCAAATTAATTTTTCCACTGCCAACGGATGAGAGCAGAGGGTAACCCACGGACAGCTGCCATGCCCGCCATGGAGAGGCAGCATTGCCTCTGAAGCCAAGAGCTCTGTGCACAAACATTCCCACAGCCAGGCTGCCAAACAGCACCATCTGCCAGTGCCCTTCACCCTGAGCCCTGCACCCAGCACCCTGAGCCCAGTGCCCTGAGCCCTGCACCCAGTGCCCTGCACCCTGAGCCCTGCACCCAGTGCCCTTCACCCTGAGCCCTGCACCCAGCACCCTGAGCCCTGCACCCTGAGCCCTGCACCCAGAGCCCTGCACCCTGAGCCCTGCACCCTGAGCCCTGCACCCTGAGCCCTGAGCCCTGCACCCTGAGCCCTGCACCCTGAGCCCTGAGCCCTGCACCCAGCACCCTGAGCCCTGCACCCAGCACCCTGAGCCCTGCACCCTGAGCCCTGCACCCTGAGCCCTGCACCCTGAGCCCTGCACCCTGAGCCCTGCACTCTGAGCCCTGAGCCCTGCACCCTGAGCCCTGCACCCTGAGCCCTGAGCCCTGCACCCAGCACCCTGAGCCCTGCACCCAGCACCCTGAGCCCTGCACCCTGAGCCCTGCACCCTGAGCCCTGCACCCTGAGCCCTGAGCCCTGCACCCTGAGCCCTGCACCCTGAGCCCAACACTCTGCACCCAGTGCCTTGTGCCCTGAGCCCAGCCCCCTGCACACAGCACTGCTCCTCTGAGGGGAAGGGCTGAACCCAGCCAGCCATGGGGCACTGGGGAGGGACACCCAATTGTGTGTCTGGGCAGCAGGGTGCCACACTGACACTGCCACATCCCCACGGCCACATCCTCTAGACACATGGGAAACCTTGGACATCTCATCATCCCATGGTGTTAACAGATTCTGACAATTGCTGAAGCCACACAGAGCCCAGGAGAACGTGCAGGTCTGTGGTAAAAAATAAAAATCTATGAATCTCCACAGTGCGGAGATTTACAGGAGACAGTAGGATAAAAACATCCAGGGAAGGAAATGGAGAATAACCACTGACTGGAGTCTATAAACATGCACTTTTTCTGCAGAATCTGTAATTAAATGCAAACATCTAGAGGATAACATAAATTATATATCAAGCTAATTAAATACTTAATTATATACATTTGCCTCCTCACAGATATAAAGGCAGTTCAGAGGAAATAATATAGACCTATCATATGAATTAAGAAATAAAAAAAGACATGTTGCAGCATTTAGTTTTCTAATTATATTAAAAAAAAGATTACTGAAGACATATGTTCTAGAAAAATAATGCAAATTCACTATTACTGGAAAAATCTCTCTCTTTTTTTTTCAGTAGTAGTACTGCAAGCACATTTAAGCTTTTTAAGGCAATACAGCAGCAACTATCAAACAGATCAGAGTAAATTCAAACAAATCCAGATTAAGAAAATTGGAGAAAAAAAGAATTAAAAAAGTATATACATCTGTGTTTTCCATTCCAGTTCCAAAACATAACCTCATTTTAGAGCAGGCCAGCAGGTTGTCCTGACATGACTTGTACTCAAGCCAAGGCTATTATTATCTTATTTGCAGAAGAGTTAACACTCTCTACAAACATCTCTTACTGTGATAGAAAATTCTTTTATTTTCAATTAAAGATACAGCAAACACCCATTCTTAACGTCCATAGGTTCTATTTCGAAGAAAGCCCTGCAGTTTCCCTGAAAATTAACCCCATTATTTCTTATAGTGAGTTTTCATTGGACAGGATGCACTGACTGAGGGTTTGAAATAACGTGGAAAGTGCAAACAATGTCAGCAGAAGTTAATTGTCCTAACAGACCTTTTAATTCTGGACCTTGTAGTTATCAGAAACAGCAGAGAACTATAAAATTTCCAATGTCATGTTACATTTACTCTTTGCACATCTAACACTTTTTTAGCTATTATTTCACTCTCCATTCATTCCATTACTTTTTCTGAATTCATTCAAAGCATAGAATACTTGCAGTGTATTTTCAGGATAATTACTTTTCAGCTGGTAATGAAATAAAACCAGAAGAAACACCAATAATTTGAAGCATGTTTTAGGACAAGAAGTCGATCTGTACCTCATCTGTGTTGTAGATAATCTGCAGCCCCGAAGAGATCATCTCAACCAAATAGAGGAGAAATAATGACACAGCATTGATCTGGAGTAATTAAACACAGAAAGGAAACTATAATTAGCTCTATGTTTATTGGAGACATGTAAACAAAATAAATGTGCTATAACTCACTAACAAAGATGGTCCCACTATAACACACTTCTGCTTCTTCAGAAATCCTGGATCTAATGATGTGGAAACAATCAATAGGGAAAGATGGCACAAACAAGCACTGTCCTCTAGAACTTCTCATGCTTTATGATTTTTTTAATTTCAAACTGTGCTAGGAAAGTGATCTCCCTTAGGCCACATTGCTTTGACCCACAGGTAATCATTTTGGTCACAAGCTGTTTTCACATTTACATATATGACAACTCACTAGCAGGTAGGTTACCAGAAGGTAAGCAGTACATTGAATAGTGCACAGCACACCTAGACAGCAAATCACTTCAGCCAGGGTGTGAATTTTGGCATTATCAGCTGACAGGAGGAGAATTACAACATTCAGATATGACCAGATATCTGAAAAACTGTATTTTTTGTACCTATACACAGCATTTATTGTTAACAGCAATTACCTTCAGCAGCTGTAAAGATGAGTATCATAATGTCAACTCACTGAGGAATCAAAGGAAACTGTTTGTTTGGTTTTTATTACAGAATTTTCCTATGCTTGAGAACTTCAGTAGAGAAACTAAGTTTTTCACAATATGAGATATAAAACAACAATCTCATTACAGGAAATTTAAAGAAACCATCTAGAAAAAAGAAGTGGATTCTTATCTGGAACATAGCAGATTAAAAATTAGGTCCAAGTTCTATCCATAAATATTTAAAGACAACTGACTCCATTGTCTTAATACAAACTGAAAAGCACCAAGTACAGTAATAAAGGCTACATAATATATTCAATTTTTCCCAGCTGAGCCCTCTTAGTTACTCTGTACTCTTGTCTCCACAGAGCTGAAAAGCCTCTAATTTTTGAGGTATGCAGATGACAGATGGGAATGTGCATTTATGTTTATGGGAAGGGTTGAGCTGCCACAAAAAACAGACTTTAAACTGTCATACAATGCTCCTTAGGTCCCCAAATTGTCTCCTCCTATAAATAAAACATGCGCCTTTTCAGGAAATTTCACATAGTCCAAAATGCTAACCTAAGATAACTCCATAAAACATTTTCCCCAGAATACACATTTTCTGAATCCAACACATTCACTGTACAAACTATTTAAATGACACTGTCACCATGAAATGAAATAATCATCAACCTACTGTGTCAGTTCTGAATAATTTCACTAGCATTTCTAATTTCAATTCACTAGCTAAAAAGTGTGTGCAGACTTATGGAATGCAAAGAAACAAGGTCATGAAAGCAATGGTAGGTCTGAAAGCAAAGAGAAGGGGAAACAAAAAGAGTAAAGATTAAAACTCTGGAAAATGAGAGACAATGAAACAATCAGTTATGCAATGAGTCTGTCTAGGAACCACTATGCAAAGCAGTAAACAACAATTCCTAACTGTTGTCATTGTACATCAAATAAATGAAAACTGCTCAAAATTATGGAAACTTAAACTGGGAATATTCACTCTAAGATTACACTAAATCTCACATTACTGACTATAACTTTTTTTTTTTTGCCAAGATTATTTATTGACAGCCATCTGTTGGTCTCAAAAAGAAGCAACTTTGTACACAACCAACCATCTACTTCTATAATCTCCCAGTTATTTCAGTACCTTCTGACCAAAATATACCATTTGGTTATGTTTCAAAACACTCTCTGTGTTTTTCAGCAGAAGATGCAAAAGGCAACTCAGTTTTACCATATACAGCACATCTAACACAAATCTAACCAAACTGGGACAGCTGCATTATGGAAGAATGGAGACAACATTAGTAAAAAATCAGCCAAACATGGATTTGCATGAACACGGATGTGTTACCTGAAGGTGACCATACTCCTCGTGGGAGAAGACCTCATCTCCAGTGTGTGCATCGAACACAGAATGCAGACATGCTGATGGTTTGGGGTCTTGTTTAAATTTCTGAACCTAAAAGTGAATGAAAAGCAAAACAGAAAATCAAAGGCAATAATTTCAGTATGTTTGGGAACCATATTACCATATTCATTTGGTACATTGGCAACCAATTCACCATATACCATATTTAAATTATTATTACTATTGGTATTATTACCAAACTAAAAAAATTCTTGATTTGACTACCATGTAAACCTATAATGAAGTTATATATTTCAGAAAATTATATATAATATAATTTTATATACATATATATATATATAATTTCAGAAAAATTACTTCACAGCTGGTAATAAAATGAAACCAAGACAACTCCATAACTTCCAAGACATGCTTTGCTCTCCAATGAATTTTAAAATTTTCTAACCATCATTGCCAGCACCTGATCCACAATTTCACAGTATTTTCAACACTGATGCTACCTTCAAAAGACTTTCTTCACTACCAACAAAACACAGCACATGCCTCAGAACAAGCAAACAAGTACTACTTTGTGGAGTCTACTCCACAAATACATTAAATATACTTCAGGTCATGACTTATATGTTCATTGGCAATAGGATACAACATCTGCATTTTTGCTACAAGCAGCAGCATTTGTTCATGTCTTGGACACATAAAATTCGTCTTATTAAAAAATATTTTCCTTTTACATGAGGCCACACACAGTCTCTCAGAATAAAATCCAGCTTGACTTCTGTCTGTTAGGTACCAGAAACTGCTTATTATTATACTGTAGGAAAAGAAAAGCCTCTGTAGTAAACAAGGCAAAACCAGACAAGCAGTGTGCCAGCAGTGGGTCACCTCTGTTAATTTAATGCTCATTATTCATATCTGGCACTCCCCATTCCAAAAGAAATGACTGCACATCAAAGAGAAAAGCAACAGCTCAAATGTAACAAGATTACTTAAAGATACCAGACTCTCCAGAAACAATCCAACCCTGCTCCCAGAAAATATATGTCACCATAAATACAAGTGGCTATACAATACTTGCTTATTATTATTGTTACTAATGCCACATACCTGTGCACTTCCCATTTCAGTTTGTGTGCTCAGCTGTGAGGGAAGCTATGGGCTTACATGAAAACTATTTCTAATAATACAGTTCAAAGTCAGTGACCTGAAACTTCAAATAACCCATGGAATATATGTATTTAACTACTTCTGGATCCGCTGCTAACCCCTATGTAAAATTTATCCACCACACCAAATCTTAATAAGAAGGCCTGAATATTCAGAGTATATGCACAAGAGAATTCCAGGCTGAATAAATCAACTGTGTTGCAACGTAAGTAGACTACTCTGTTTCCTTACTAATTTTGGAAACCTGCCCTTCTGAAGTTATGTCATTAAGTAAAATACTGCTGGAAAATGTCTGCTAAAGAAACCAAGCAAAACAATCAAAATGATCACCTAGGTAAGGAGAACAACTTAACACAATAACCAAGATAAACAGTGCAAAGAAAAGCCTCCAGCCTTAACAAAAAGTAGTTCTACATCTTTCTATTTCACCACTAAAAAGACAAAAGCCCCCCACAAGTACTAATGGTGTAATATTTAAATGGGACAAATAACTGCAATATGAACACAAAGAAGTTTCAAGTGGTGCACTTTCCCTCCCAAAACGCTCACATCTTCCACTCCCTAAAACGACACTGTGACCTGACAAGGCAGCAGCAGTTCTGAGCTGGGGCACCCTAACTCTGTGAATCTGATCTGTATTTGGGATTTGTTTTCCCAGTTTCATTAATCCCCAGGAAGGAGGCGAGTGCCGTGTCTGCAGCGCGGTTTTACCTTATCGGCCTGGCGCATGTAGCAGTAGAGAATTCCTCTCATGCACTTTATGGCAGAATGCTCCAGCTCGTGGGTCCTTCCCTTGTCATCATCAATGCGCCTGGGGGAGAGAGATAACTCGTCAAACAAATTGCAAATGCATTCGTGGGGGGAAGAAAAAAGGAGAGATTAATGCTTTGGAATATTAAGTATTTAACTAACACTGTCGCATAGTGGTGCCCTCACTCATATCTACATATTCACAGCCCTAGTCATCCTTTCTCATTAAAAATAATAAAAATAATGAAAGGGTTTTTGTCTGGCAACTTACACAAGCATTCCTCTTTCAAAATTTAAGAATTAAAAAAATCCTTCCTGGTATTTTAACATCCAGTCTCTTGCAAGTAAATCATTCTTAGTACCAGCAATAAGCCTGCCAATGCCCTGAACTCTCCTACTAGATTTAAAAGTATCCCCTGAGTATAATTTGCCAGAAGAACCTCTATTTTTAGTAGCATGCATTAATTCCACTGTAACAAATACTGGTACCAATTATATTATGTGAAAACATGTTTACTTACCAAAAGTAGAGTGACATTTTTAACCTAGCACCTTCATAAATATTTTTACTGAGATTTGGAAATGCACCATTCTCTATGGGTTTACAAATCTATTTTTGATAAATCTTCATCTTTCAAAACTTTCCCAGGGAACCGAATAAAAGAAGGAATGTAGGATGGCAGAGACATGAGTGTAGAGGTTATTCACCTGTAGGCAAGGGCCAATGCCCAGGCACAGGCAGCACAGTAAAGGCTGTCATGGACTTTTGCCTTTTGGTTATTCCCAAGAGTCTTGGTAGGGAACAGACCTGTGGTTGGGCTTTGATAGAGCAGCAATGTTGATTTAACTGGAAGAAGGAAAAATAAAAAGCTTGTTAACAACATCTATATTTCTTCCAGTTTTAAATAGATTTTCAGGAGCAGATCAACAACCTGTTACAGCATGCACAAGATAAAATAAGGGAAATAAAGGTAAGGAGAAATACACACAACATTAGTTATATTGGTTTTGCAGACAAACTAGACCTTTTTAAACAAATACCCAGCAGTATTCAAAACCATTTCTGTGACTCTGTTCTGGCACAACTCACTTTGTACAGAATTTCTACCTAGCAAACCAGTAATTTCCTTTCTGTGAAAACAGAAGAAAAAAGTGACTACAGTATGTCAACTGCCCTCCCAATCAGTCAAATGCTTAAACTTCCCAGAACTCTACATTCATAAAACTTACATTTTTAACTCAGGCCAGATGACTGTATTAATATTTATAAAAGTAGAGGGGAGTAACTAAGGAGAAAGGGCAACTACAATGATATAACTCAGTACCTTGATATGAAAATAGACTAACACAGGAATTTTCAGGTTGCCAAAACTCAGTTAGAAAAAATACTAAATATTACTTTTATTCTTTCTGTACTTCAATACTCTGCATTTTGGAAATTGTTTTTCCTAAGGTTATATAATAACCAGAATGCTACAAGATTGAAACTGGGCTTAATGCCCTCGAACATGACCTTTCTAACATTAATCTCTTCAGCATAAGACAGGAAAGCAGGTTTTTTCCACAGAAGTTGGAATTTATTGTTACCAAGCATTAGTTTTATGAAGGTGTTTTTATTGTCTATGTAGAATACTTAGAAACTAAGTATTCTAAATGAAAATTACAAGGTTTTACAGCTTTTTGCATTATATTCAGTGTCTTGATACCCTATAACAAAAGCTTCAATAAAATATTACCAGAAAAAGTCAATATAGATTATTATAAATGAAGTATAAATTCAATACTAGATTTTTACAGTGGCAGCAGCATAATTGCCTGAGATGAACAGCAAGCACCACCACAGATTTCTTGCTGCCAAGTGTTAAAAAAGCCAATTAAGAGTCATCCCCTCTGTAAGAAAGCTAAAAGCAATGCACCTACAAAAAGAAACACATCTATGGATTGACCAGGTACAACCCAGATTTCGCCTCAAAAAGACATTTGAATGGAGTCTCATCCCACATTCTTAGAATTATGGGGAAATTATTCATTATTCTGTACCTTGCCTGAGTAAAACTTAAATTCCAAACTGTCAATTTCACAGCCATTAAACAATGCTGATTTTAGAATACAGGCAGGTCTTCATTATAACACAAACCTCCTAAAACACTAAACAATCAAAACAAATTGTTGCTTCTTTAATGGTTTTGGCTGAAAATAACATCATATGAAAAACACTACAGTTGACTTGAAATCAGCTAACAAATAAAATTTCAGCACAAAAATACATTACTGCACCATTAATAACAAAAGGAACTTCTAACTGATCACTTGCCAGACAGTTCCAAGTACTACAAGAAAGCTTTTGTCCATTTAAAATTTTCCTCAGCTGTCGGGTCAATGGTACAAACCACAGCAACTCCTTTATCCAAAATAATTCTAAATTCAATCTTACAGCTGAACTGGACTTTTAACAGACACTTTGATTTTCAGCAGGAAGTGTAGCTCAGCCCTCCTCTTTGCATCTTCCAACTTCCAGTAGAAGTTTAGGAAACTATCCCTAAGGAGGAATAATGTAGCACAGATATTTATCACGCAAATATCAATTCTAACTCCCATCCGGGTTAGTTCAAGCATTATTAACTTACCAATTCTATAGTAATGGTTTAATTTATCCCACAGAGTTTCTCCCTCTGGCTTTGGAAGGTTAATACATTTAAGTGGCTCATAAATTGAACCTAAAATAATAAGAAAAAGAAAACCAAAATCAAGATCAGATTCAGCTTCATAATTGTAACACTGCTAAAAATTACTGTGATAAGGTATTTCTTCATGTTTTTTATACAAAAGCACCATTTATTGGATTTCAACTGAAACAAAAAAGTTGTTTTCTCTCCAGTCTCAGAGAATTTTTTCTATAGCACCCATCTACACAGACCAGACCTCCACCTGTATCTCCAGTGCCTTGTAGATACTCAACTACAGAAAATGCTACATAAATGTAGAGTTAATTGTTAAAGACAAGGATTCAATGTTTAGAATCTTCTATGAACATTTTCTTAGCGCTTAAGTACGTTACAAAGAAAATTCCAGAAGATATATGGGAAAAGAGAAGAGGGACAAAAGTAGACCATATTCAATTATTACTGCTCCACCTGCCTTCAAAAATGGTGAAGATGCTCAACCATTGTCAGTGTTTCACCCACCCAACCTTGTCTGCACCCACCAGAATCAGCCCAGCTGCTGTCATGTTCCCACATGCTACTAAAGCTTAAACCAGATATTCAACAAAGCCCTCAAGTCACCCATACTCCAGAGAAATACAATGCTGTCAAAACCCCATCTTTCACTCTCACCATCCCACATTCCGACTGCTTCCCTATCTGCACCTGGTAAGTCAGTTTTACTGAGAGCTGAAACAAGTTACCAATTAAAAATTACTGGGGTGAACCATTTCCAGGTTCTAATTTCAGAGTAACATCCTGCTCTCCTCCACAAATCACTTGGGCTTTACTCAGTGTTCTGGATGGCAAGATCTCCCCGAGAGCCATGTGCTAAGAGGAAGAATGAGAATTTTCCCCTTCCGGACTGCCCGCTGCCTTCGGGAAAAGCTCAAGGAATGCAGTGCCAGGGCAGCCCAGCCAGCCAAGCAATTCTGGCAGGACACAGCAAGTGCTCCTTTTCACAGTGCCTCTTTGGCAATCCCAGCACATTCCCAAGCATCAGACATGAGACTGTCCAGATACAGGACTCTCATACCCATGAAATCAAGAAAACACAATGAAGAAAAAGAAAAGTGTTCAAGAAATAACTGGATGTGGCACTCAGGGCCCTGTCCAGTTGCCAAGATGGTGCTTGGTCAAATGCTGGAGGTGACGACCCCGGAGGTCTTCTCCAACCTAACTGGAATGTGTGTGGAATGGTAACAGAGGCTTTACAAATCAAGTCCTTTGGTGGGGAGACAAGAAAATGTCGAGCCATTCAAGAATGCAAACCTCACCCCGAGTTAATATTACCTTTGCCTTGCAATCACAGGAATGAAAAAATCCCCATCCCTCCCTGAGCAGAGCCCTGGGTGTCTGCTCTGCTTGGATGTCCTGGTGGTGCTCCCCAACCCAACTGAGCTTCCCCTGCAGCCTTTCCTTATTGGGAGAGGTTAAATTAGAAATAAACACCTCCATGTGGGAAAGGGCCAGAAAGGGAAGCACAGAGAGCTCAGTTTATTTGAGCTGCCTAAAAAATCAAACGCAAAAGAAATGAAATTGTTCTGCAATGGAAAAGAAAAATTTGTAGCATATAACAGCTTTTGTTTCTTCTATTAAAATAACTAACTAAATAATGAACATTCTGAACCAATTTAAATCCCTTTTTCAAAGCCATTTTGTTTTTCTACTTCTTTTAGCCTATAAATCCATCATCATGAAATGATTCATAATTTATCCTGTTGCACAATTAATTCAGTTATCTTTTGTGTGCAAAAGCACACAAAACAGTGAACTGCAGTAACTGTAATTCTGTACAGTGTTGTAGTGAAAGGACAGAACACACAAAAGAAAAAAACAACTTCAGGAAGTCAGTGCATATAAAGCAGCAAATTTACAAGAAATTCACTTACTAGATTTTCAAAGGCAAAATAATTGTTCTAACTCTTAGATTAGCTAAGTGACTATCATATGCATATCCACCATCCTTTGTGTGTGAAACAGGTTCAGAATGTTCACTTCCTGCAGGCTCCTAACCCCAGTGTGGCATCAGGGGACACAGCTGAGCATCTACAGGCACATACACACAAGTCAAAAGTTCCTGAACTAAAATTTAAAAACTTACCAGACAATCTGTGACCCTCTGTGGCCAACAGAGAAACAAAACAAAGGTATCAAGAAAAAAAAGCAAGCATATTGTTCTATTTCAAAGCATTCAAAGAATTCAACTTCATGCAGAAAGAATATTACACAGAATAGAGAGTGTGAAAATGTCAAAACACCACCATCTACAAATTACATTATTCTAGATGTTTGAAACTTTTAGAGAAATATAGTAACACAGTCAGAGTAGACTGCTGGTGGAACAGAAAGGTGAAATTAATTAAAAGTTTGAAAAACTGACAAAAAATAAAGTTCTATGCTTTTGAAGTATTCCCTAAAATCACTCCTACTACAAGAACTTGTTAAACTCAAAGGTTTCCACATATTCTTCATTAATTCCTTATTAGCATGTATATAGTTCATCTTTTGCTTGGGTGTCTACAGCATTCTCCTGGAGAAATCATGTGGTAAATTACATTTCATTACTATCACAACCTAATCAAAGCAAGGAACAGTCAGGATAAACACAGAGCTGCTCCTTCCTCGTGCTTCTGGAGAGAGCCCATAACGCAGAGAAAGCTATTTTAAGGATGGCTAAAAAAAAGCCTGTCTAAAGTCTCATCCAAAATCTATTTGAGTTCATTTCAGCAAGATTAAAACCTGCAACAGAAAGCTATTTTCAATTACATATTTAAAATGGGTTTTCAAACTAAGAAAGAAAAAAATTAAAGAGATGACAACAGCAAGACTGCAGCGCTCTAAACATAACAGAGTGACATATGCAACAGGACCCTGGGGGTCTCAGTTTGCACAGCAGCACTCAGAAGAAAAAGAATGAGGACATTAATTTTAAATACTGTTTTTCGTAAATACATCACTTTATTATAACCATATAGTGTGAGTTCTATTTTAGGTAAATAAGTAGGTATGCTAGGAAGGACATAAAAACCTATTTTGTTGATTTACTATTTCTTCTGCTGTCTAGTAGTGTAACAACCCCATCCAACATTCAAATGAGGTATTTGGGAGTTCAGCTTTTCTTCCACAAAGAATGAAGTGTGCCCATTATTTCCTTACACCACACATGCACTGCTGCAGGCAGTACCTACTTCAAAACCAGTAAAAACCTGATAGAAAATCAAAGTGTCACCTCCTGTGTTAATATAATTAATGTCTGATAAGAGAATACTCAAAGTCTTGATCCTAAGTCAAATTAAATCCCTGTTTGTCTTCAGACATTGCACTGACTAAATGCCCTATATCCATAATCTAAAGGAAAACTAATCCCCTTTCATTTCCTATCATTTACAGGTCTCAGAGTGATATGATTTCACCATTCTTCAGGTTGAATAATTACTAAAAATCATAGGGATTCCTTTCAAAGTAATAGGGAACAGGAAGCAATTTCCATCCTATGTATATACAACCTCTGGAGGCTGAATATATTACGTCATCCCGATGCTAAAGTACTTTCCCATCCACCTCATTTTTATTCCAGTTGTACCTGAGATTAGCTTTAACTGCTCTTTAGGGAAGAGATATGAACTGTCCAAATGTTTGGATTCAGAAACCATGGCCAAAATGGCTTTAAAACAACTCTGCTCCCAGATTTGTATATACGGAAGCTTTGGACACAGACACATCTTTGAAGATGGCAATAATAGTGGATATTAAAGAAAAATAGGAATTAGAATGGAATTCTGTACTGACTCTATGGATAAAGACTTGCATATTTCAACAAGGACCGTTTATTCAAATTTTTCAAAGTACAGAATTAATATAAACACTTTCCTAAAGTTAACCCCAAACAAATGGAAGCAAAGTGGCAAGAACTTTATTTCCAACATTTCACATGCCAGAAGAACAAAAGGAAATGTTTCTTTGGATAATTAAATCAGGCCAGGCCAAAAGAAAAAGCTGAGAATATACGATTTCTTTGTAGATTTGATAAGAATGAAAACTGACCACAGCCTTTGTTGTGACACTAGGTCTAGACACAATCAAACACTTGAGACAGAAGCCAGCTCTGGACTTCAGATCACTACAACTTTTATTATCCAGCATTAGTAAGGGCAGTGACAGCTTCCCATTACAGAAGTCATTGGGGCCAAAAGAGATTTTATTTCTACTCACAGTCAAGTTTAAGAAATAATATCCCATGGGGAGTTTTAATCACAACATACAGGAGGAAACTACGATCTCATAGTTGATCCTGCTTTGAGTAGGAGGCTGGAGTAAGCGACATCCTGACACCCCTTCCAGACTGAACTGCTCTAAAATAGGGTAAGGAAATACCAGGAGAAGGGTTTGGAGAGGAAGATAAAAAAGATATTGAAGCATTCCTCTACCTGAATACACAGTAGAAGTAAGTGAAAGGTATGAATTATTACTTTGGTTGAGTGACAATAATAAATGGGTAAAAATTAGTGAAATCTTGTAAAAGGTTCATTAAACAGCATTGAAGTGACAAAGCGTTTAAATTATCATTTATCAAGAAAAATCATGTGTTATACTGTGCAAGTAATTCAACCAGTATTTCACAGAATCATAGAATATCCTGAGTTGGAAGGCTTGTCAAGGTCCAACTCCAGGCCCTGCACAGAACAAGAATGGTGCCCTGAGAGCATTGTCCCAACTCTCCCTGAGCTCTGTCAGCTGGTGCTGTGCCACTGTCCTGGGGAGCTGTTCGGTGCCCAGCCACCCTCTGGGTGAAGAACCTTTTTCCTGATATCCAACCTAAACCTCCCCTGACACTGCTCCAGCCGTTTCCTCAGGGCTCTCACTGGTCACCACAGAGGAACAAGAAAAAAAAATACACAAAAATACACCAATTTATTTTGTCCTTTCTCTGCTTCCTAATCAACCGAAGGTAGTTCTCTGTCCAGTATATTATACTTAATGGAAACTACTGATTTCAGGATTTACAGTAACTAATACCCCACAAAAGCTACTGAACACCAGAAATAAAATACTGACCATCGTGCCAGTACACAGGAGCCTCACATAACCAAAATGCCCAAGTCTACCACACAAGCCTTGTAAATGCTACAAGACAGGAAACCATTCAGGATATTCAAGGCAGGCATTGCCATTTCTGAGAATTCAAAACAATAGGTGTTAAAACTACTAAAAATGTTTATTTTGCATCATAACAAAAGAAACATCAAGTATCTATACAATAATTAGGAAAGAATATTTTATTTTTTTTTACAGTGTCAACACATCCCATTTTTTGATAGGCAAAACTGAAAAGCCCCAGCAGGGCAGGGGAGTCCAAGCCACCCAGTTGTGTCCTGGGCACTCTCCCCAGCACTTGTACTGCTACTGTGTTTCAACAAGGACTACACAAGAGTTTTCCCAGATCACAGGGCGTCACACATGGACGCATTTCATCTCAATCAAACTCTCTTCAAAATACACAGTAATGGTCTTGACAACTTCATATTCTAGCTTCTGTTGTACCTGAGGAGAAGCTGTGCCAGGGGGCTTTACTTTGCTTCCACTTAATTTCCAAATGACAAACTTTGTAACCAATGACTGATGGGAATTTTACTTATCTCTAAGTCAGTCACCATGGGGTTTTTTAGGAGTCACTTGTAAACAGCATTCTTAAAGCACTTTTCACATGACTGTCATCTTAAAAGGGAAATTTGAGTTCAGAGATGGTTGCACGGAGGGATACTGACAGGAATTCTAAACAAACAAAACAGGAAGATTTGACAGTAGATTTCAATCTAAGTAGATTACAACTTTCAGAAACTTTGACTGAAAGAGTTCAAAATTTTAAGTTCTATTGTACAGGGCTAAAAACCTACTAACACAGAACAGTGCATGAAACAAAACACACAATTATTTTTTGTTTAATTAAATAGCCACAAACAAAAACAAAACAGAACTGCACACTTACCAAACTTTAAAAAAGCATGCGCAGAGGAGGCTCTGTCATCATCCAAATTGGCCATTTCAAATTGGTGCAGCTAATCACAAACGTCTCAGGCTAAGCTACAGTAATTTTCAAAACTGTTTAGTAAATGTTAAAGGCAATCAGCATTAAATTAAGTGAAAGCAATGTTAGTGGCGTTATTAACACAGAGTGCACAGCACAAACTTTCATTACATACTATGTTTCCTTCTTTCACACTGACCTCTTGGTTTTATTTTGCTTTTACTTCCATAAAACTTAGTTGTTTACTCTATCTGAGCAAAAGGACACAGTTTACAAAAACTCCATCTTTCAGATATTTGACATGAGCTTTGTTATTCAACAGGAAATTTTGCTACCAACACCAGAAGGTGATGAATCCTCTCTGATATATTTCAGGATGAAATAAAAATATTCACCTAGTCCACACTAAAGTGTTAAGTAACATTAATGATAAGGAGCTAAAACTGCTTATGCATAGTGCTGCTTTCATTCCACATGAAATCTACACCAGGATGTTTCTTGCAGTCATATACATTACTTAGTGCACGGAATATCTCAGTTACTTGAGGTAGGACACCTTCCACTTCCAAATATACAATAGGAAAAACGTGTCTGTAATTATGATGACGAGTTTTTCCACATCTTTAAAGTTTATGTTTTTTAAAGTAAGAAAAATTTCAGAGGCTTGAGGCTAATCAACTACTATCTTTAGAACCTGCTTCTAATCAGCATAGCAACAAATGAAACAGTATTTTATTGCTTTAGGAAGGGAAATGAAAACTTCTGAATAAAATTTGGTTTTACTGGAAAAAAGGAATCCATAATTTAATACACGTAAACACGAGGATACAAATTACCTCCTACAGGATTGAGTCTTACATGATCCTTTGCTGCAGGCTATAAAACATGAGTCACTGGTGCATTTCAGGCGTGTGTCTATACTCCATGTTTACTACATCTTACTCCAAGAAGCGAGTAAAAAAAAAGTACGAGTAAAAATAACGAGTAAAAAAAACCTCAAACCAAACAAAACACTGTGAGCTGGGATTCCAGCACAGGCCTCAGCCAAAGCAGAAACATGTGGGGGAGTTTCTGTTAAGTGATAATCCCAACCATGTCTCCTTTCTACAGGGCCAGGAAGAAAAATGCCCTGAAGTTATACAAATTGCAACAGAAAGATGCAGCAGTAAACTTGAAATATAGGAACATTGTTTTTATTTTCAGAGATGAATACTACCTGAAAGGCAATAAATAAAACTTGATTTTTAAATCAACTCTTTTATCAGAAAAAAATTCCATCTAAAATAATGTTTATTTCTTGAGCAAACTTCTCCAGTTGTTATATAAAACGCCATCAGTAAATCTCTACATAGTCTCTGGACAAAATCTGTGTGAACTGGGAAAGAAGGAAGTGAACTGTCAACAATCTGTCATTGCTCAGAAGACAATTCTTTACACATTTAACAAAAAAGCGGCAGGCAGCAGCGGCAGTTCAGGCACAGTGAAGTTTCTGACAGCATGACACGTCCCGCGGACCGTGCGGGCACTGCCCGAGCCGTGCGCTGCCCCGGGGCTCTCCGGCAGCTCTGCGGCTCCGTTTGGTCCCCCCCAGAGCACGGCCCCGCCACCGCACCCGGCCGAGTGACAGCTCCCGCGGCCGCTCTCGGTCCTGGGCCGTGCCAATCAATCGGTGCGCACGCTGAACTTGGAAAGCCGGATCAATCACAGCAGTCTTTAACAAGCAATTATTCAAAGCCCCGTTCTAGCCTCGCACTGTCCCATCTGTTGTTAGCACAACAAAACCAACCAAACATGCAAATAAGTAACAACTGAGTTTTACAGGCATGTATGGCATATAAATAAACATAGGGATCTTCCGGAAAACTTTTTCCATTAGAACAACTAAACTCCTACTACGACTGTATCTTACTTAAAAAAAAAAAAAATTCAAACCCCAAGCTTTTTGAAGTTCAGAGGTTCAGGCTAAGTGGGTAAATCACCCTCTGGCTTAGGCCAGACCGTATCTGCCCACGGTCCACGACCAGAACAAGCGATTCCCACGCTGTAAAGCGGTCACCCTCAACTAAGAGAAACCTGCCAAAAGCTGGCACTTTATTCTAAACACTTTCTCTGTCCCACAGCCTCAACACTGCACAGCTGCGGCACGAACCACGCCACGCCAGCTGCCTTTGCACCCGTGGGCACAGGTGACACCGGAGCGGCACCTGCGGCTGTGCCCGCCAAGGGCGCCGCCACCCGCGGCTGTCCCCGGCGCCCCTCAGGGCCGGGACAGCCACCGAGACACGGCGGGGCGGGGAAACAGCCCCGGGCCGGGAGCGGGGCAGGGAGTGCGGGGACGGGGCGGTGAGCGACGGGCGGCAGAGGGATCCCCAGAGCTCCTCCCGGGCAAGCCAAGAGGTCAGACCTGAGCGTTTGGAGCGAGCGCGCAGCTCCAGCATCTTCCAGCTGACGTCCGCCATGTGAGTGGCCGCCATGGCGGAGCGGGGCCGGGGCGCTGCTGCGGGCGCCGGGCGGGCCGTGCCGGGCTGCCGCCGTAAAGCGCGGGCGCCGCCCCGCCGCCGCTGCCGCAAAGCGCGGCTGGGCCCGCCCCGCTGCCGTCAGAGCGCGGGCGGGGCGAGGCCGTGCGCGATGGGGGCCCGCGGGCCGTGCCCGCCGCTGGCCCCGCTGCTGGCCCTGGCCCTGGCCCTGCTGGTCCTGCCGGGGCCCGCCCGAGCCCTGCAGAATGTCACCGCTCAGCTCTTCGGGCCCGAGGCCCGCGGCACCCTGGCGGCCTTCGGCGACTTCAACTCGGACAAGCAGACGGACCTGTTCGTGGTGCGCGGCGGTGAGTGCGGGGCGGGCGGCGGGCCCGGGGGCTCTGAGGGCACGGGCGGTGGGAGCCGGGCTCCTCGTCCCCTCGCAGCGAAGGGCGGACAGCCCCGGGGGAGCGGCCTCCGCCGTGGGCCGCCCCGGGGGAGCGGCGGGCCGGGACAGGGCGCGGATGGCCCCTCCGGCCCCGGGGACCCTGCGCTACCGCCCGCTGCCTCTGCCCCCAGCACCGCCTCAGCGCCCGGGCCGCGCTGCCGGCCGGAGCACGGCATTGTCCGGAGGGTGAAAATGACTCTTGTGTTGCTCCCGAGGTGCTGCCTCTGTGCAGTACGGTATCCAGTTTGCGCTAGAGGGGTTCATATAGGGCGCGTTTTTCTTTGAAGTTGAATTTATGGCTGTGAAATAATTTAGAGACTTCATCCTACAGCTTGAATGGTCACAAGTTGTTGTTTTGCTCCTGCTTTCACAATATTTTGGAAACATATACGAACATAGACGTGGAGGAAAAAATTCACGTCGTCCTACTTTGAACATTATGTTAAAGTGTCAGGGTAGGGAAAGTTGTCACAGCTGTCACCTGCCACAAGTTTTTCTTAAGGCTTTAGACATGGGGAGACTTCAAACCAGGGCTCATTTTCAATGGTAGTGTTGTTCGCAGACATTAGTCTTGGATTATTTTACTTTCTTGAAGCACATTAAGATAGTAAATTTATTCTCAGATTCACGTTTTTTATTCCTTCAATCTCGGAAGTGTTTTTCTGAGTAGGTTTGGTAAAGCATGAGTGACTTTCCCATCGAATTGAGTTATTGAAATGCACGGCTCCCTGGAAATGCTCCACTGGCTCATCTACTGAAAAAATGTTCAGATTTAAAGTGAATGTCTATTATAAGAGATGTAATTTTTACTTTCTTATCTTTCAGATGAGTGCATTTAAAAATGGGGATAGTTATAAGTTTCAGAAACGAGATTTGTGATTTTTTTGTGTCTCTATAGCAGCACTTGATAAATCATTTTTGTGTGTGATACTTACTGTAAAAACGAGCTTGAAATAATGTAGTTGAAAACATTATTTTTCATAACTTAATCTTGATGAAAAGTAACTACAGGATACTCTCAAAAGAGAAGGTAATAGTTCTAAATGGTAGAATAAATGGCAGCCAGTTATAAACAGCGTGAGGAATTGAGCACTAGAGATGACACCGGACTTTGAGGAACAGGAATCTGTAAAGTAGCTCAGTCCTAATAATCCTGACCCTTAATGAGGAAATGGGGATGACGTCTTGGACCTTTTGGTGTACATATCTTTTAATGATCTTGCATTACTTCAGTTGAATGACAGTTATGTTCCATATACTCAGATTGTGCTCTTACCTCTGTAAGAAATAGTAAACTCGCTGAATGTAAAGGATAATCCAGGTCCAGAAGCATCCTGTTGCAAGACCAATTCAAAAGTACCAGTGGACTCTGGGTTTACTCACTTTTAAAAGCTCAGAATATACAAATAAATGGAACTGTGCATACACTTACTTGTTTTGTGAGTCTATGTATGTAACAGGTCGGTGAGGAGCTGGTTTCATGTACCAGTATGATTCCTCTGCTGGTAGTACAGGCCACTGAGTGAACATTCCCTGTTCCCCTGCTGTGTTTCATTGGGCAGTTTGGGAAACTTTTGTGGTATTTGTTTCATGTATATGTATATATGTGTGTGATACATGTCACACAGATCTCAGCCTGAAGACCTCTAATCTACTTAATTATTGTTTGTCTGGAAACTGTTCATGTTTTTTCACACCCTCCGATGAACTAGATTTTTCTTACTGTCCTCTTATCTCAAAAAGAATACAGAACTGCAAACAGAATTTAGGATTGACTGTAGTGGCATAGTAATTCTGTTCTCTGTGTTATAATTTTTAATAGTTCATTTGTTTTGACTGTTGATGAGCACTGAGCTGAAATTTTTGTATTTCTATCTTTAATAACCAGAATATCTCATTTCTCAGTGTTGCAGCTAACTTGGAACCTGGTATGTGTAAAAACACATCTGCTTCTTCATACTGGTCATTACTTTCCCAAATATCCCATAGAAGGAAGGCAGGTGGGTGGTGTGAGGTGTGCAGTGGGAGTTGCAGGTGCAGCAGGCAGCCCCCAGCTGTGCTGTCCAAAGCTGAGGCAGCCCCAGGTTCTGCCCCAGCCTGTGCCAGGCTTTTCCTTCACCAGGCAGCATTCCTCTGGGCCTCTGCTGCTCTCCCTGGCCTCTCTGAAAGGGCTCCTCTTCATTTACCCCTTTGCTGGTGGATTCTCCTCCTCTTCAAGAGGTTTGTGGCAGGTCTTTTGTTTCATAGCGAGGAGCTTTGTATTCTCTGCTGCTTTGCAGCTGTGAGCTCTGCAACAAAACAATGCTCTTAAAAAGTACTGTGGTAGCTCAAGTTTGGAGCCTTAGAATTATTCTTTTATAGAGAATGATTTTGTGGTGCTGCAGCTGGGTTTATTGGAGAATGAGGGAAAGAAAAACAATTGTTGCACTGTGAGTTGTTTCACTTGTTAAGTGAGTGTGTATGGTGGTTTAGTGACTGAAAATTTTATTTCATCATTGCAGTTAAAATTCTTATTTTCTTTCCTGATTTTCAGTTATTTCTGAAACATAAAATATGGGCTTTTATTTAGATTTTCCTGAAATAATGAGGTGATATTTGTATCATTGCCTCTAAATGAGGAGACACTGCAGGGAACCAAGTAAATTTTGGGTTTCCTTTAAAGTGCTTTGGGCAGCTGACGTGAGAAAGCAGTATCTCCTGCTATGTGAGACACAGTATTAAAAGAATTAATTTGAGTTAGCTTTTAAGCTTTAATTAGTTTTGTGGAACTGCTGCCTATTACTTTTCCATGAGTAATATTTCTTAATTCATTACAGAAAATTTTGTTTTAAGCAATGTGATAAAAATAACAGAAAGTTCTAACACCAAACCCTGAAAGATGATTTGTGATATTAGCATTCCTTGGAGATGCAACTGACTTTAAGTTGTGTTGAAGAAGTGCTCCCTTTGCTTTCTTTTGAATGAGGAGGAAGTAGTGGTATAAGACATCTTTCAAAGTTGTTGCTGCTGTGGGGAATGGTCATTTGTGGCAGAGTTGTTTGAATGTTGGGTTTGTATGTAAGCCATTTCCAATCTTCCTCTGTTGCTCATGGTCTTGCTTGCCTTGGCAGGAAATGAGTTGGTGATCTTTTTGGCTGACCAGAAGGAGCCCTACTTTAAGCCCCGTGTTAAGCTACCAATGAAGTGAGTATGGATATTCAATGCTGCCACAGCTTGTTTTTCTTGAAGGTGCCTCTCTGCACTCAGTGGGAGCTGCCTGCAATTGTCTGTGCTCTTGTTACCTCTTTGACTTGTTCAGCTTGCCCTCACAGCTCTAGTTCCTTGGCCAACTTCATGATTCATTTCCTGATACATTTTTGTTTTGTTGGTCAGATGACAGAATATTTGGAGATGGGTTATGTCATTCATGTTGTTAACTAATAAGTGTGACTTCCCACCCTTATGGAATATTTGTGGTTTAGGTTTTGTCCTCAAATTAGTATTTAAAATACTCATATGTTGACATTTTTTTGCAGTTGATTTGGTTCTTCAGGATTTTATTTTCTAATAAAGCAAACTGTCATTCCATAGGATACATAGATCTTTGTGGTGGGTAGCTTCAGTATCAATCCCAAGACACGTTTTCAGGGAAATTCATCCATGTGCTATAGTTACTAATGAAATCCAGCCAATATCCTTTGATTTAGACGAGAGATGAAAAGTGGTGTTCTGTTGTTTCTGTGTAGAGATCTGTTCCTTTTTCAAGTTTACATGTGGCCTTTTATTAAAAACTGATCTTTTTTAAATGTAAACTAGTCTGTTTATGTGCATATATATGTCTAGCTTTAATATCCTGTAATACTATTACGGTTATTGCTTATGAATAATGCTTGCCAATAGTATTATGTTTATTAAAAGTTAAATTCCTTTTATAGCTTAGCTTCATCTTCTGTATTCTACATATTTTTATTTTTCCTTATCCCCTCCTGTCTTGGAAGGAACTAATTTGTTTAATGCATTAGAAATGATCTGTTTTTAATCCTTAATATCACCCATGTTTGTTTGTGTAAAGCAAAGTCTGAGTAGGTAAGCAAATAAAAAAGATAGAAAGAGCAAACAAAGGCAGGAAGGTGTAGTAAGACCTGGCAGCAAGTAGGAGGAAATGGCATTCTTTTAAAGAATCTACCTGTGCCTGACTCTTGCTGTTTAAACAGCTCCTGCTGCTTTGTGTTCTTGCTCTTGGAATGCAACCAAAAGATCCTGCTCACTGAAACACATTTTGGTTGACTGGTTCTACAACAAATGGAAGGATTTAATGAAGTGTAGATAGCATTAACAAACAGGATATGGCTGAAGAATGCCTGATAGCTGATGTTTAGAGTTAAAATGTCATTCTCCTTAGGCAAAGACAGCCTGTCAGGTGCCTGATCTTGATGTACTTTTGCAATAGGTGAGACTTTATCATAAACTAGGTTGTTGAAGGGTGAGATTGTATTGGACAACTAATAATAATTGGGTGAGCCTTTAATCACACGAGTGCTTTTTTTCATGCACACCTTTTTACAATTATTTGCATGTGGGGGCTTCTGTTTTTAATTGCAGATCTCTCGGTGTCACCATAACCAGTGTAGTTCCTGGAGATTATGATGGAGATTCCCAAATGGATGTCCTCCTCACTACCCAGGCCCCAAATCATGGCAAAGATGAACTTACAGTGTTTATTTTCTGGGGACACAACCAAACGTTAGGTGAGTTGCTGAGATTGGTTCTTAATAAGACTGTTAGACTTCTTAATTCAAAGTATTGTCAAGAAGTTACAACTCATTTTTACAGTGTAATGATTGTTTTTACAACTAAAGTAGGGATTAGCAGCTATTCAGCTTCATACCCATGTATTATCCTGCTGTTAAACTGTGTTCAATAATTAATGAAAGAGAACAATGCTTGCAGTATATTATGCAACAGATAGAACCAAACAGTATTCTAATTTGGCAGTACCTACTAACTGAAGAGCTGCTTCTCATGGCTTCCCCATCATGCATGTCAGCTTCACAAAGACTATCTCAAAAGATTTCAATTTAAAATGCACAGGGAACCTGGTGTGAACTTTAGTACATCAGCTTTCAAAATAGCATACCTAAACGTACCAACAGTAATATAATATTTATGTTAAACTGAACTCTTTTAAGACAGTGACACACTAAAGTGGGTATTGGAAGAAAAGTTTCTCGAGTGTCCATTGCTGAAAGTTTTCAAGACCTTTAGAATTAAGTTTTCAGGAGTATCTTGGCAGTGTTCAAGGTATAGCTGATTCTGTATTTGAGTAGGGTCATGGGTTTTGTGAACTCTTTGGAGTCTCTTCTATTTTCAGTTGACTTGCTAGGAAAGCGTTTGGAGAAGAATTTAGGGATTGAACAAGGACAGATAAGCAAAGGAAAGTATTCCTTAATCCACAATAAGTGCTGAAGAATAATCACTATTGTAAACAACTGTGTTATGGCTTAGTTACAGGTGAGGCAAGTTTGCCTCAGACACCATTGCTTCTGGCTTTAATCAGAGCTGAAACAAGCAACCTGGAAAAGTGCAATGGATCGAATATTAAGGGCACAGCGAGTACTTGTAGTGTTGGGAAGAATATGAAGACTTGGATTAAGTTACTCTGTTTTGTTTTGAAAAAAACTCCAAGTTTGGGTGAGACACAAATGAGGATATGGGGCCTGGAGGAGGAGTCAGAGGCTAAAACGTCATGCAGTGGTTGGTCTGTGCTGAGGCCACTGGCAGCGTGTGAGGTGTCTCCTTGGGTAATAGAAGTGTGACAGACGAGTCAATAGGAGAGGACAGTTGTATGAAATGTGGAAATTGTAAAGACAAACACTGTGGAGAGAGGAGGGAAATGGGAAAAATCTGGCCCGGAGTTTGGATTACAAGTAAAAGTGGAGTCTAAGGTGATAGATAGATATAGTGACTCAAACTTACTCGTCACTTTGCATTCAGAGAGTCTACCTTTATTGCTTATTTCAAGTACTCAGTGTGTATAATTAAGAATGTTTTTTACAGTGACAAAACATTGAACAGAAGTCTAACCTAACATGTTAAATTTTTAGCCTGCCTTCATGCCTACTGTTGCAGTTTTCCTGTATCTCTGTGATTGCAGTCATAGACAGAAATAGGTGTCACTAAGATCTCCTTAGAATAATTTGTTGAGGAGTATAGTGGAGAGGGAAAAAGCTTTCAGTATTTTAACTGTAACTCACCTTTTCCTGCAAAATTTCAGGAAGCTATTTAGTTCTTTATATTAAGTGGTGCCTTTTTTTAAATCATGAAACTGTTGGGTTTAAATGAATAGAAGATTTATGTCTTAGTTGAAAATGCAAATGTCAGAATGTATTGGTAACCGAATCAAGTTAATGTTTTCTGTTTTCAGATCTTAACCATAAAACTATGTTAAATAAGACTTTTCATGATGAGCCTCTAGTAATGGAGTAAGTATGACCTACTTTTTTAGAAAAACACGTTTATAGTGGTGACTAAGAACAAATATAATTTTTGTGCTAAAATTTGAAACACATGCTCTTTATCTTTTAAGAATAGGGTGGTTTGTATAATGTCAACTGATCTAACAAAAGGTGATGAACCAAAATTATTATCTTTACAATTTTTTATATTATATTATCCTGGCAATAATAACTATACGATCTTTTAATTTCTTTCATCTCAGTACTTTGAGTATTCAGAAAAAAAGCCATTTATTTCTCAGTGAATTTTGTAAAGCAGAAACATTACTGGCTTACCAAAACAAGCAAATATCTCTTTCACAATGTGCTTGCCTGTGTGTGAAATGCTGAACAAAGGTGGAGGGGAAGTAGATCTGGAGAGCCAAAGCACAGGCAGAGTGTGAAACATTGATAGACCTTTACTGCTACCAGCAACTCAGACCAGAGGCAAAATTCAGAGCGGACTCACAGCTGAGAGTTCTGCACGGCTCGGTGGGAAAATGTACAAGTGCAGATTAGTTTAAAAACAGGTGGTTGGGACTCCTGTAGTGACTGAGGTGGTGCTGACACTGTGTTTCATTTTCAGCTTTAATGGAGATTTGATTCCTGATGTGTTTGGTGTCACCAGTGACTCAAACAAGCCGCAGATCCTGCTAGGCGGGTAAGCTGAGGGCTCGAGGGTCAGCATGGCTTTGGTCTCTTGGGCATTGTGCATCCACTTCCCATTAAAGTGTAAGATTTGTATTTAACTCTTCAGGCAAATGGGAATCTTCTTTCTGTCCATAGCAAACATTCAGTGACACTCTTCATCTGATCTTTAAAGTGTTATTGTATAGGGCAAGTAGACATTCCGTGAGAGCTGAGAAAACAGAGCCACTGAGAATAGACATCAGAAATAGGAAAATTGTTTCTTGGAATTAATTCCAAGAAGTTATTGTCTTATTTGTGTAGTACACTCTTGATGTTTAGTATTATAATCTTTATTATGGAACTTGTGCTGTACAAAAGCTGCTTTCAGGTTGATGATGCAAGAACAACTGAGTTCTTGTCATTAAAGGGCTGGAAAAGAAAAATTTGCAAGTGTTTGGGGTAAACTTAAAAAAATAATGCTCTCATCTGTCTGGGAAATGATTTACAATGGGAAGGTTGGGACCATAGGAAATCCAAAGCACAGGAAGTGTAGGATGTAAGGGTATTAAACTATATATATTGAGAACAATGTAGGGGAAGAGATTTATGAAGTGACATAAAGCAGAGGTGACTAAGTAGCACACAAGTGTGATACGAGTGATGTCTGTATTGCGTCCCTTGTGTTAAGGAGCGCCTCAGGCCACTCTTGGGCAGATGGAAGTTGACTGAAGCCTTATGAGATGAAATTGCAGCAAAGGGGACAAGTTTCAGTATTAAAATTTCTACTAGCCCTGAAATATCTAGAATGAGACCAGTTATCAAGTACTGGAGTAAAAATAATAGCGTATTTAAATGCTTAACAAGGACTGTGTAAAGGATTCTTTTTAACTGTTTTGGATGTGAATGCTGAAATCAAAGCATAACAAAATATTGTGTCTCTGCTGGCTCAAAAGAATCAGTCTGTAACTAAAAAATACAGAGTAACAATGTCTCTAGTATTGGGCAGGATGCCAAAGATCTTTAAGTCTGTCATTTGAAAATAAAAAAAAACCCTGTACCTATAGTTCCTAACTGGCTCTTTTCCTTTCCTAGGAGAAGTAACATTTGAATGTGTCAGTGAAAACTATGCCCTTCTTGGCAGTGTGTTTTTCATTAATGCCAATTCGAATTGTATCACCATACTTGTACTGATGGCATATGAAACAGATTTCAGATTCACAGGGATGTTTCTGAACACTTTGCAATGATTATATATAAAATAAATTGTATGAGCTTTTGAACAAATGGAAAAGTGAGAAAGACTTTTTTCATTTTGTTGAAGAAATTCTTTCATGAGCTTTAAGATACAAATAAACTTAATCATCATAGCTCAATGTAAGACTGAGTTGCTCTAGGTAATAGCATCAGGCATGTCTTGTTCATGGACAACAGCTTTGTCATCTGCTTAGAAAAGCACTCTTCTGTTTAATCCAAAATGTTTTAAGATTTATTCTAGAGCTGTATGACTAACTTCATTGGCAATCTTCAAGACTGAATACATAGAAAAACCTGGGGAAAGTACTTAATTATTTCTTTAAGATTAAGTGATGCAGTTTAACATTTCTAAGACTTAGTTATGATTTCTGGAAAGTAATTGGAAGAGTATTTATTTTCTTACCATAAAACTAGTCAAGGAAGATAAGGACTTCAATAATATTGATGTAATGTCACTGGAATAAATAAAATAGTTCCCAACTAGCAGTAGTAATATTTCTGCCTGTTATATAGTGCACACTGAAATTTTCCTGACTGTTTTAGCACAGGGTTCTCAGAGTCACACATCTGATGACTCAGCCACTGTGACTTCTGGAGGATTTGTTGCACTTCAAGTCACTGCTAATAGGGAGGTTTGCTGGAAGTTCAGCCATCTTTAGAACAGAAACCAGAAGGGCATATGTGTTTATAAAAACTAAAAGTATCACCTGCTTGGGAAATTACATAATTAGCTGGTAGTCCATCAGAATGTGAAAGTTTAATTGATGTGTTGATTTTAAGTGAGCTGAAATAAAATATATTTCCATGCAACAGGCATGAGTTGCTCTAACAGCATGTGCTCACTTCTGCTCATGTTTATTAATCGGAAAGTAGATTCCAGAAGTACTTGCAGAAATAAAGCTGCTTGAGGAAACTGGAAAGGACAGGGATCAGTGTCTCAGGATTTGCAAGTACAGTTGGAGCCTTGGCACTAACTATAATAACTTTGTGGGTAGTGACACTCATCTGTGAAGAAAAAAAAAAAAAAAAAAAAAGCTGCTTTAGAAAATTAATAAAATGGAACTGAAGCCCCTGTGCTGTGACTCATCCTTCAAAGAACCTTTCAAGCAATTACTGGAGTTACTTAGTATACTGTAAGATAAGTAGGGATTTTATTCTTTTCATTGGGAGAACATGCTTTCTGTCCCATTTTATTTAAAGTTTTGCTGTTTTATTAAGCTGTATTATCATGATTAACAGTCTATACACATTGATGAAATGTCTTTTTATTCCTGGCTAGGAACTTGTCATGGCATCCTGCATTGGAAACTCAAAGTAAAATGTATATACCGCACTCTCATGCCTTTATAGATTTAAATAATGACTTCACTGCTGGTAAGTCATAGAAGTGTTAAATACCCTCCTAAAAATAGTTATCACTAATTGTCAATGTCATGTGTTACAACTTCCTTCAGTAATTATATGATTTCGCTACTTCTGATTTGGGGTTTTTTAATTATTTAATTTTAGTATCAACAATTTGAAAGTTCTAAGTTTTAAAAACAACTTTGAAAATAAATATCCTAATAGCATTTTCTACTTCTTGATGATAACTATAACTTCTGCTTGTTCTGAATGATGTTGTATTCACCCTTAAAGTCATGTTTCCTGCTGTTCACAATGCTGTACTCAAGTATTCATGGCAACTGTATTAGGGCTCCAGTTTTTCACTTTGAGTCTGGAAATAGTTAGGAATTTGGTTTCAGCAGAATGTTTTTCAGGCTGAACTTAAAATTTCTTTTCAGGATTTTATTATGACTTGATGCAATTTTGTTGTAGTTAGTTCTATCACTTCTAGAACTAACTGGGTTCTTCCTTTTGTTTTGTTTGGGGTGTTTTGTCAATGCAATTCAGTTACCATGATGAATCTATTTATCAATTCCATACCTGGCTCATATTTCCAAGCACATTTAAATATTGTGATAAACTTAATTTCTTCACACACTAAATTAATTCTGAAGTGCTTTATCTTCTGCTAGATGTGCAGTGTACATCAATTCATATATGGTAATTTTGGAAAGAGAGCTTATCTTTTTCCTGTTTAGTTGCATAGGAGCGAGAGAGGAACTAGTCCATAAATTTAATTAAGATGCTTATAAATGTTGGGGATTAAGTTAATTGCTTTAGCATGCAGTCAAACGTTAATATTCAGTTCTGGCACATTGCTATGTGAAGCTGTCAAGTGGAAATTCCAACTGGAAAATTAAATATATGGTTGCTTACCATAATCAGTGTCATGTAATAACCAGTTCTAACACACTTAGCTCTAGAAGCCTTTTGGAATTTTGTCATAGCACCATAAGCAGCGTAGATGAGCATTCCATCATAGATGAGCATTTTAAGTTGAGTTCACTGAAATCTAAACTCAGAGGTGAGTAGAGGTAAGAAGTGTAAGATTCTTACATTGATCAGTCACAGATTGATCAATTTTTCAAGGTTTTGACAGCTGCCAGACTAAAGAATGTTCCAAGAGTTCTGGTTAGTGCTGCTGCTATGTGGAAGCTTCTCTATTAAATAGAAATGAGAGTCAGGATCTTTGTGTGGGTAGTGCTGGGAGCTTTTATAGATTCATATCTATTTTTATATCTCAAGATGTGAGTAGAAGCTCCTGTGAAGCTCTTCCCATAAAGATCCTGACTTTTACTTGCTTGTAGCAGCAAGGCTGTGACACCTCAGGCTGAGGTACTACGTTAGGGTGTTATGTTTAGTGCTGTGGGAAGTGTTATGTTACAGGAACCTGGGGAAAATTGTAAGGAAAATAATTCATTCTGACAAGAAAACTGGAGAAAATACTACATTATTTTTCTTTAAAGTAATGTTTTACTTCTAAGGTGGGAATATTTTTTTTTTTTATTATTGTCCCTATGAAGATGGGACTAACGGGGAGTAAGACATATGTTGCTGAAAAATCGTATTAGTATATCTGATGTTTCATGACTGGTGTGTTTTTCCAAGAGTGCTTCCTGCCAAAATGAAAAGTCACCAGTTGTCTGGTCCTGCCTGAGCATTTATGGCAGTTCCCTGACATCAGTTCTAGTAACTGCTTGGAACTGGGTTCTGCTGGGGAGCACAGTTCATTGTCACTGGGTTATTAAATTGATCCAACTCACCATGCAGGATTGTCAGAGCCAATGTAAGCACAGGGAAAAGGTTGACTCCTCTTTTAGTAGCAGCAGTTGTAGCCTGCTTTTAACCAAGCATGAAATTGTACCTTGAGTCTCACTGTGCCTCTTCCAAAAAAATACCTGTGCAGTGTTCTCACCGTGTCTGCTCTAATTTGTGTGTCTGTAGAGAGCTGGGCAAGTGACTCAGAGGTAGTCATCAAAGTAGTCAGGTGATAGAAATTAGGGGGGGAAAATGGCAAAACAACAAAAGCTGTAAGTGTGTGCACTACTGGTGGGAAATGCACTGGGCAGAGGCAGTGCTGGGTTACTCCATGAGCGTTTCTCCATGGAGCCTGGCATTCTTGGCTCACAGGAGCTGGTGAGGAGGAGAGCACTCCTGTGACTCACTGCTCACCCACACAGCCATTCTTCAGTGGGAACAAAGCCTCATTAAGAACAGGGTCTGGTGCACGTTAGAATTGTATTAATTAAAAGGGAGGCATTGACAAGATGCAGGGGAATAATCTGCCTGCTGAAATCATGCGGCCCAAAACACTTAATAATCATGGGATTTGATGCTGCTGTGGGACTTTTGGACTGAAATATTCAGGCTGTTTACTCACAGGCAATGCTACTATTCCTGAATATAAGGATATAATTGCACCTAAAATGGATGGAGTGATTTTTGTTTACAAATAGATCACCAGGACATGCCATTTTACTTGTTCTTCCTGGGTTTTTGGAAGGTATTTTTAAAGGTGTTTCTGATATTCTGCAATATTTTGGGGCTCTTTGTGTTCTGTAACAGATGCAGCCAATTTGATGATTTTTAGCTGGGCTATTTCTGGTAACTCCATGATTATAAACAGCTTAGGAGATTTAAAGTGTGCTTGACATAAAAAAAAAAAATCCTCTCTGGGCTGGGAAGCTTTTTGCTAGTTTATTGCCTAACCCGTTTTCAACCTGCTGATATTAAACACTCAGAATGGAGCTTTTAATTGCCACACTTCTCATGCTCTGGGTGAAATGAAGTTGAATTGTTATGATTTCATTATACAAGAACTTGCTCATAAAGATGTGTTTAATCCCTAACAGTGCTTCATGAAAGGCTAACAGTGTAAGGATTTTATAATCCAAAAATCCTCTAACCACAACAAAGATAATACTAATCTTTCTTGGTGAGAGATAAACGGGGTTGTTTCAGAGAGTAATGCTGCTGCTGTTTTTAAAGAAAGCATCCTCATGGAGAGGTCTCAGCTCCCTATAATTATTAATTCAGTAAGGAATTCTGAGTTAGACCAAGAATTTCATAAAAACCATGCAAAAATTCGCAGTATAGAACCTTTACCAAAGGGTCTGTATGTGCTTAATGGATAAACTAAATACCAAACTTTCAAGTGTCTTTTGCATGCGCATTAAGCATGTGTTTCTCCAGGGAGGAGTGTGTGCTTCACAGAGTGGCTGAGTTGGGAAGGGATGTGTGGAAAGGGGCTGGACAAGCAGCCTCCTGTCACTGCCACTGTTGGTCCTGTGCTGAGGCTGCAGGTTGAGGGGCAGAGGTGGTGGCCTTTGTTAGAACAGGGCTGCTGGGTGTCTCCTAAGTCATACTCACACTTGTCATTAGGGCTTTTTCACAGCTGGCTTAGGAAAATAATCTTGAAGCTAGTAATAATAGGCTTGAACAGGTTACCATCAGGTGTATTTTATAAAGGAAACAGTCCAGGTGAGCATTTCCAAAGCAGGATCCTCAAGTAAGAGGCCTGTCTTAAAAATGTCGTGGTTGAAATTTTTAGGATAGTGATTATTTTGCTGTGTCTTTTTTTTTTTTTTCTAATTAGACAGCTTAATTATTTTATTGTAAAAGTCCTAAAATGTCAGATGTTCACTTAGGGCTAATACTGTCTTTCAAAACTTGGGGGGAAAAACTCAGGATTATTAAACCATAAATTTGTTTGCATTCAGAGATACAAGACTTCTATGAAGAAGTCAGGCCCTACAAACACTTTTAAAGTGCTCCAAGGTGCCTTGGACTGTGACTGTAACTTCATACTGTACATCTGTCAATGTATCCTTGAATGGTATGAAAAATAGCTGATGTGTTAAATACTCTGTGTGTCACTTGGTTATGTGATTCCACAGTTTGGAAGTGCTGGTTTTAAAACTGATCTTGTGTTGAGCACTAGGACGTGGTCTGTATAATTGGAGATATTTCTGGAGCTGTTTATATAAAATGAAGGAAAAATCATAAATTTGGGGTTGGGAAAACTAAAGTGGAAAAATCATTAGTCAGAAACAGCTTGCTGTAAGCTAATTGCTAGTCTCTTTACTGATTTCTGGTGGTTAATTTTCTTATGTTGTTTTGCTTTGGGAATTTAGAAACCTAATGTACCAGAACGTTCACAATGTGTTTTCTTTTTGATTCCTACTTAGTTTAAATGTATAAATGTAGATAGTTTTCTTCTTGAAAACCAATTGCTCAAATCATGGGTGATGTTTCTGTTGTAGTCATTTAAACCTGGAATCTGAAAATAGTACAATGCTCGATGTCAGATTCTCTGGTAAGATTTTCAGTGAGTTTCCTCTTCATGGAAGCTGGTAGTCTCTTTGCAGCTCATATTACCAGCAGAGCTGATTTTCTGCAGTAGATCTGCATTTATTCACTATTAAAATAACTGGAAAATAAAGTATCTGGTGGCATTTTAAAACTTGGGTGGGGCGTGGGGGTTGTGTGTATGTATTTGAAGTTAAGTTGTTCTCTCTGGTTCTGCCCCCTCCCTTACATTTCTCCCAGAGCAAATATTCAGTAAAGCCATGTCACTGTGTCATTTCTTGAACAGGTACAATTTTGTAAATTTCTTAACTGTTTTAGCTCTGATTGCAGAGTTTACCTCTTGAGTTTACAACAAATAATGGAGGGAAAAAATGTATCATATAAAATTGGCAGGATATATTTCAGAGGACTTTAGTCTATAAAATTTTGTTGGTTTTCCATTACTTCTACTCTTTACAGATAATCTTTATCTGTGATTAAAAATGCTCTGGGTGATACGATCTCCTGTCACCCTCATTCCTCCACTTGCTCCTTCCCAGTGTTCAATACCACAGGAAGTTCCAGCTCATAAAATCAAAGCAGAGCTGGAATCAGCTGCATCTCTTCCTACTGCTGGGACTGGGCTGCTTTTGCCAATGGCTTCTCTTACTCACAGCATTCCTTACAGAGAGAACCAAGGGATGGGTACAGATCATTAGGGAAAAGAAAGAGCTTTAGGTTTAACTTCTTATTTCCTAATCTTTCCAAAGGTGCCCATAATCTCTGCTATCTGCTTAGCGGTTTTAATTTTAAAATTCCATTATATAGTGTCTTAAAAGCTATTCCTTTTGCAGTTTTTAATTATATACTAAATAGTTATATACACTGGAGAGATATATTTTTATGGGAATCAATAACTTAATACAGGTGAGAAGTAAATTGGTTCTGCCCCAAATAGCATTTTGTTGAGAAAACATGAATGTGAAAATGGGTTCTGAAAGCACTCTTGGGGGTCATTGTTTTCTGTTCCTTGAAACAATGCTGTTGCCCATATTCTGAAAATAAAGAGCATTTTCTGTCTGAAAGCTCATGTTTGAAGGGCTAACAACCAGAAGGACAGTCCCACCTGCTCTGTGTATTCAGCACCATAAATGTAAAGCATAAATCTAATTTAAAGTCCTCCAGTTAAGCAAAGCTCTTAATATATATGAATTCTTTCTATAGTAATTTTTAATAATGAAATAGATTGTAGTGCTTAGTTATGTTGTTTATCATTGTTTATCACCTGTTTTACTAAATAGTTCCAGTAAATACTTAATGAATTTTGAAAGAGCCATTTGAACAGAATAAATTCACAATCTCTAACTATAAGCACATTTCTTAAAAATTCAGCAGCACAAATTAGCTTGTGTGGAACATATTAAGTCCTTTTGTTTTGCTTAAGTTCTTCAGTGGAGGAGGTTACTGTTTCATTTAATTAGCACCAAAAATTGAAGTAGATGTACTCCATTTGCTCTAGCTAATGTCAACTTGACAAATCTGAATGCTACATGTAGAAGGTTTCTCTACCTGAATGAAAAACTTAGGAACAGAAACATTTAATTTGTAGGATTTTATTTTCTATTGCCATGTAGTAAAGAAATGAAACTGACTATAACTTTTTGGTATAAAATTAGGTTTGTACATACTAGAAGTATTGTACAACTAAAATTGTGTAGTTACAGCTAAAAAACTTGTAAATGATGTTTGATTTTAAATACTTTTTTTTTCCTGCCTGTTCTCAATCTGTAATGTAAATAGAGGAAAGTTATCTTTTATTTTGCCTTGGGTTTTAGGGCATTTAATGATTTTAATACAGTTGTTACGTTACCATTCTGTCAACACACTGCAAAGCAGAGATTTTTAATTCAGACCATTATTTATATATAGATAGAGCAAGCACATTCATCTCCAAAAGTAACTCCTGTTTAGAGAATATGCACAGACACTCCTGTTCTTCCACGCTGATAAAAACATCTTTAGGCATGTTTGGGGTGTACTCATAAATGTTCTTGTTGAGTACTGCCTTGTCCATGGTGATAGTGTTTATAGTAAGGGGACCTTCTCCCCCTCCTTTATTAACTTAAACTTCTGAAGTAAATGTGAAATCAAGCAGTAACTTAATGTTGCTTGTACCCTGGTGGCTTCTCGAGACAGTCAGATGCTGAGGGGTTTTATTCTGAAGTAAAGCCCTCTGACATTAAACAGAAAGGTCAAATCAGTCATTAGTGAAATGAATGCTCCATCTAAAAATAGTACTATTTTTATAACACTCAAAAGTGACGGAAAATAACAAGGGTTATCAGAAGTGAACTTGAAGCTGGTTCTGTATAGTTAGGTTTTATTGCAATTTCTAGTTCTAGTAAGTAAAATCAGTGGAAGTAGGGTGAGACTGTAACACTGTGTGTTTATTTACTGTTGATGAAAAGATCATCAAAACTAAGTTTGAAACAGGTTTCAGAAATATCAGCTGGGGGCTCTGTTGGTGTTTTCCTTACCAGCTCTTGCTGCCTTTCTCAACCAGCCATCAGGAGAGGCTGTGCCATAGCCAGGGATTAGGGAATCCTTCCCTTCCATTGTGCCTCTGGACTATGGCCAGTGTTTGGGGGGCTCAGATGAGGGCAGGGGGCCAAAGGCAGAAATGGGTGCACAGGAAGAGGGGGGCAGAAAGGAGTTGGGGAAGAAATCCAGGCTGAAGGCAGGGAATTTTAGTTGGAGATGGTGGGGAGCAAACCCTGGATGAATTTCTGAGGATGCTCATTTCAGATGGACTTGAAGTTCTTAGAGGACTGACCTAATGGTGTGTGGAATAAGGAAAGCATAGCTGCGTTAGACGGGGTTGAGAGGAGCGTAGGACTGGCTGTGTGAGAAAAACCATGGGATATGTGTGGGTCAGAGCTGGACCTGCTGTTGGGATAGAGGTGGCTGGTTGGAAACTGCCTGTATGATTATTTCTGCAGCAAAATGATTTGGAGGAAAAGTAGAAATGCTTTTTCATTTAAGGTGTTCAAATGCTGCCCTGCATTTAAATCTGTCCTTTTTATGGATTTCCTTTGTCATGACTGATAAGCTGTTGCAACTATCATGGAATGGTTTGGATTAGAAGGGATCTTAAATCTCATCTAGTTCCAATCCTCTGCCATGGGCAGGGACACCTTCCACTATCCCAGGTTGCTCCAAGCCCTGTCCAACCTGGCCTTGGACACTTCCAGGGATGGAGCAGCCACAGCTTCTGGGGGCACCCTGTGCCAGGGTCTCACCACCCTGACGGGAGAATTTATTCCTTACTTCTAACCCAAACCTGCTTTCCTTCTGCATAAGGTCATTCCCCCTTGCCGTATCTCTGCATGTCCTTGTCCAAAGCCCCTCCCCAGCTCTCTCCTGTCCTGGCAGGGGCTCTAAGGTTTCTCTTCCAGACTGAGCAGCCCCAGCTCCCAGCCCATCTCCAGATGGGAGGTGCTTCTGCCCTTGGATCAGTTTGGTGGCCCTTCTCCAGGGGCTGGGTTCTCCATAGCTGCTTATTTTCAGTGCAGGTCTCTGGTTCCCAGGCCCCATGGCACAAGTGCTGTGCTCTTGCTGCCCAAGATGGGCCACTGTAGACAGCAGTAGTTAGGTAAAGCTCCTTTAGATACATTGCCAGAAATGCATCTAGCTCAAGATGGGATGTGCTGTGTTCAAATTACAATTTTAGTGTTTGTGGCTGTGTCTGGGGTGACTTAAACATTGATACAGGGTAGTTCTAAATCACTAAATAAACTCAGTGCAGTCTAGCCAGTCAAGTTTTATGTTGCTTTCAGGGGAGATTTTTCAGTCTTCAGTGGGCCATATGTTGATACAGTGTCAAAATTCCCTGATCCTATCAAATGAAGATGAATGGAAGTCCTGTGGTTCCTCTATAACAAGCTTCAGGTTATTGGAGCTAGGAGCACAGTATTTGAATAGCTTCCCTTTTACAGGCAGAGACATGCATTCTAATAATCTCTGTCCTTTTTCTGTAAGAATGAATCCTGAATTCAGTATTTTTATGTATATATTAGCTGGTGATCAGATGTAGCAAAGCTTGGATAGCAGCATCTTTATTACTAAGCCAGTTGAATTAAATTATAGCCAAATTCACTCACCAACTCACTTTTTAGGATAAGTTGTGGGTAAAATGCTGGTACTCAATGCTTTTGTGTTGCAGCATTATCAGATATCTTCTATATTAAGTGTCTGGTGTATATTTTAGTTGATTTTCAGTGTTGTAGATCTGAAATGCTGGGTAACCTCCATGGCTTCCTTATCATGTTCCCAGGCTGTTGAATTTTGTTGATGAATATCCGAATTACTTATATTGTATTTATGTTAATCACTGGTTGTTAAATCCAAAATAGGAAAGTGTATTTAAGTGTGAACATGTTTTACTCTGCATTTGTTTTAGAGAAAGATTTCGACTCAGGAAGTATTGGTTTTTACTTCTGTCCATTCACTTTAGGCCATAGGTGCTACATCTCAGGAAATCTGCTTGAATCTGGCATCAAGATCTTCCCCCATCCCAGCTATTGAGTATTTTCTTTATCTTTGCTGCATCATGTCACAAATTTAGGATGCAAGAAGTGCCCTACAGGCTTAGTCTAGTGGTCCATCCAGCTAGCTCAATATTCTTTTCCTGGCAGCAGCAGCAGCAAAGTGCATTTTTTCCTCTTCCTGTTTTGTATTTCCTTTTGTATATCTACAGAATCTACAACTCTCCTAGGGCTTTTAAAGGTAACCCCCTTGCCTGTTGTTTTTAGCATCCTTTCATGTGCCTGTTGTCTGGTGAAACAGTCACCTTTGTATTTTGCAAATAATTGCTTGTTAAGTTCCAGATTAGTTGATTTAATAACCTCAGGTTGGAAATATCTCTTACTGTGTAGTTGTTAGGGTCATAAGAATTTGAACAGCCCTCAATACTTCGTACTTTTTAGTCTTACCGATCTTTATGAAATAGATGCCGTTTCTTACAGCTAAAATTGCATCCTGAATGTGCAGCTTATCCACAGACAAGAGACTTTTTCTGAGCATGTGTAATATGATAGGCATTCCTTGTAGGAAAAAGGGGCTGAGTTTTCTTGATATAGCCAGAAGCAAAACAGAAATGTTGCAGTTTTCAACATGATTAGTGTACTGTAATACAGAAAGTGTAGAAAAGAACTGGATATGTCTTCAGTGTTGTGTAACCCCACTACTGATCATACAGATATTAATGCATTTGTTGGCTCCATCTGTTCTCCTGCAGCTCTTACATAGTTAAGAATTTAGTAATAATGGAGATGGAGAGCAGTAACAGGGAGGTGGGAGATCTGTTGTGGACGCCATTCCTTTGGAAAGGAAACGCTTGCAAGGATTCTTTGCTCTGGCTGTTAGGTATTTATAAAGTGCAGATTCTTGCTTGTTTCCTCTCTGAGATGCTCTTGGAGTCAAAAACTTACATAATCAAGAAAGAATCATAAAGTAAGGTAGGTTGAAAGTAACATTTTGGAATTAACTGGTCTAGAACACCGCTCCAGACAGGACTTACTTTTTCTTGCACATTTCTTTCACAAACTTGGGAAAAAACACTTGTAATTCTGAACAATACAAATTTGTGAATAGTTATTTCTAGTGTCAAAATCACATCACCTTTTTATACTGCTGTTGCAAAAAAATGCTTTTGTTTTACTTGGTTTGAAATCTCTGACATTCTTGATCAAAATGGAAAATTACTTGTAAATATTACCAATTTGATTTGGTTTCAGTGCAAGAGAGTTTAATTCCAGAATCATGCATGAGCATTTCAAACATGTAGCTTCTGAGAAGGTTTAAGGATAAAAAAAGGAGGACATTTGGCAATAAGGTACCAGTGGAATTGGTTCAGAGGGCTCTAGAGCTAGAGGTGATGTTGCTGTACCTGTATTACATTCTCCTATGGGAAATCACAGCTTGTTTCTTTAATGCAGGAGCAGCGTGGCACAGCTCCTCTTCACTATTTTTAGAAGATTATCTGCTCTCTTAGCCTGCCTTTGCATTTTGCCAGTGCAGTGTGACATTACAGCAGCCTTGGAGCCGCTCTGCTGTGTTGGTTCCATTCTGTGTCATGTTATGTGCCTGGAGTTAGGAAAAGGAGACTGAGGAGTATGTGGAGAGGAACAGAGAGCAAAAGCAATTTACCAATTTTAAAGAGAAGCTGGTTTGAGGGAGGGAGTTCAGTGCAAAACAGGAATGTTGCTGACTGTGATTGTCTTAAAGCTGCTGGAGAGAAAGGCAGTGCAGGGCCCTGCACCCAGGCAGGAACCAGCCCAGCACCAGCACGGGCTGGGGGTCACCTGGAGCAGCTCTGAGCAGGGCCTGGGGGAGAGCAGGCTGTCCATGAGCCAGCGCCGTGTCCTTGTGGCTGTAAGGCCGATGGGATCCTGGGGGCCTTTGGCAAGAGCCCTGGGGCAGGTCAGGGAGGTGAGCCTGGCGCTCTGCTCAGCCCGGTGAGGATCACCTGGGGTCTGTGCCCAGCTCTGGGCTCCTCACTACCAGAGAGACGTGGAGCTCCTGGAGCAGGGACAGCCAAGGCTGACAAAAAGAGGGTGAAGGGCCTGGAGCATCTCCCTGCTGAGGAAAGGCTGAGGGAGCTTGGGCAAGTTCTAGCCCGGTGACATTGGGTGAGTTAAGTCTGGTGTTGGCGGCTGTGCCACGTTGTCTCAGCCTGGGACAGAGTCCCAGAATATCTGTAAACAGTGTGGGCAGAGGGAATGCTGAGGTACTGCTCCCAGGATGTCCCCTTGCACCGAGCACGGAGCAGAGAGAGGGTTGACTCAGCGCTGAAGGGAGAGGTCAGCTCTGCAGCGTGAGATGGAGTCACAGAGGTGCTGGGGGAGCTCACAGTGCAGACAGAGTGGCTGCGAGGGTCACCCAGCCTGCCCCAGCTCATCCTTGGCTGGTATTGCAGAAGAACACTTCAGAACCTGTTGTGGCATAACCTGTGTGCAGCAGAGCCTGGAGCTGAGTGCAAATTTCAGTGCCAAGTACAGCAAGGACCCTACTTGAAATAAGTATTCAAACCTCAGTAGCATTTTTTTAAGATATAATGCCATCCTGGCCTGTAGAAAAATTAGTTTGAGGCTTCTGTTATTTTGTGTTTCTCTTTCTCCCCTTGTGAATGTATTGGATTTTTAATTTTTTTTCTGGCTTATGTCTGATAATAATCAACAGCATTGCACAAGCTCCCTTCTAGATGCAAAGTTAATATTTGAAAGTATGTTTAAGTTTTCTAACTTACATTTATGTTGTCTTCAGATTATTTTCATTATTTTTGTCTCACCTTCAAGAAGTCCCAAAGTATCATTGCAGTTCATTCCAATGAAGCACACACTGTCATGCCTTTCATGTGTATGCTGTAAAGGAAATGGGCATTTCAGATATTCTGAGGAATAAAATTACATGGTGGAGCTTTTGAGCTATGGGGGGAGAGAAATCGATGAGGAGAATCTTTGTAGTTTGTAGTGTGTATGAGGGGTTTGCATTTGGGTTTTACTTGTAAGGTGTGGGGAGGTTTCTAGTTTTGTGGTTGTTGTTTGTTGCTGGGTTTTTTCCCCTGGCAGACAATATCCCTTACTGTGCCATTTGAAATTCCCTGTACAGCCATCTACCTGCTTATTCAGTAAAACACCTCAGGGTAAAGCATTAATATTCTTTTTTTTTTTTTTTTTTTTTTTTTTTTTTTTTTTTTTTTTTTTTTTTCCTTTTTCCTGCAAAGTAACCATTGTTTTCTAGCTCAAAGAATGGCAGTTAAAATTGCAGGGAGGGAGGAGACAAAGAAAACAAGTGTTTAAGTCTAAAAGAGTAGTTTTCTTAAATCTGAATTTCTTAACACTGGACTTAATTTTTAATTTTTTTTTTTTATTCCTCAACCTCCACTTTTTTTTTAATAATAAATGCTTTTTCTTCCCATTTTTTTTCAGTTTGAGGACTTTTCTAAAAGGCAGTAAATAACTCCTCCTTAGGCCTTGCCAGATAAATCCTTTGAAGCTCTATTTTGCACTATTATGATGTTTGAGAGAATTTTAGTGTATGGGATGCCAGAAATGTGTCTCCGTCTACTTTCCTTGTCCTGTTAACAGTGTATCTGTTGCTTAATTCAACATATCCCAAATATAAGGCTAGTTGGCATTTATTGATATTTATTTATACATAAGAATACAAGACATGAAAATAGTTTTAAGGGCTGTGTTTTTAGTTTTTCTTACATTATATTCTAGTGATATATTAAGTATTTACAACTTCTAAAATATAGGTAATATTTTAAAATTATATATGTTTACTAAGTGATTAAATATTTTTGTGTGTAGTCTACTGTCAAATATCTAATTTCTCTTTTATTTTCCTCACAGATTTGTTTCTTACCACATCACCAAATTCCAAAACCATTCAGTTTGAGACATGGGTAAACAAGGTAAGAGAGAAAACACAAATAACCATTCTGTTAAAAGGCAGACAAGTTAAAAACCCCAAAGAGTCATCTTTTGATCCTTATGGTGATTTATAGACAGAAGACTGATCCGTTTGGTTTTATTCTTGCTGTCTGAAGGATTTTTTTTTTTTTTAAGTAAGCTTTGTTAGATCCATGACTCCCAGTCCTGGGTAGTATTTTGTGGGACAGAGGTTCAAAATGTCACTTCTGACTTACAATACATGTGCAAGTTACATTTGAGGAAATCCCAAATCCTGTGTTAACTAAGTATCATCACTGAAATTCAGAGTTGAGGTGTAATAGATCCATGGATTAATGTTTACTTATTTATTGAGATTCTGCTCTTGTATTGTCTAACCTGGCCAGGGACATCCTTTGTACCTTGTTATTCAAGAGGACTATAGCTATAAGTTCCCTTTTTGATGATAACAGAAAGTGCTTAATGTGTTTCTTATTAGTTAAGGGATGAGTTTTTGAGGGTTTGCCTGAAAAGGAATCCATTGTATCACAGTGAGTCATTGTAGAACAGAGTCTTGTCTGAGGAACATGGCCTCCTTCTCCCAGGCAAGAGTAATGAAAGCAGTGAGTCATGAATCCTGTATTTACAGCTTTAGGTAAACTTAAAAACTCATTGGTTTTTGAGTGTTTGTAAGTACACAAAAAGTTTGTCTTGTTAGTGGATTTTTTAAAATTTTCTTGTTAATTTTGTACTTGTATTCTAAATATAATCCTGCATTATACATTTTGTGTTGATAGATCTTCTTATCTTTAAAAAGAAACAATTCTGTTCTTTGGAATCAATCAACCCAGGAAAATAGGTCATACATGTAAAATTCTTGGACATGTGTATGAAACTACAAATACTTTAACTGACTCATTAAAAGTGGTTAAACTGCTCTTTGTAGAAAAATGTAGTTCCCTTCATTGATGCACTGTAAAATGCTTTTAAAATATTAGCCTCTACAAGGTCTGCTTTTAGGCCTGACTAAAAGCCTCTTCTATTTCACTGCATGGAAATGCATCAAATTTACTTTCTCATCAGAATCATTATAAATTAGATGTCAAGGTAAAGATATATAGTCAGACATGCAGTACAAACAGTACTGACTGTGTCCAGAGTTGCATTGAAGTCTGCAAACTAAACATGACGTGAGTCATGTTGGATATGGATAACTCTGCTCCATTCCCAAGCCTTTGCCTCTGTGCCTTGCTGGGCATTTGTGTGCAGAGCACTGTGCCTGAGCTGATGGCAGGGACTGGGGAAGGGGCCTTGGCTCATCTGACATGGCTGCAAAAACTCAGCATCTTAAAGTGGCTTTGTGCCAGCTGGGATCCAGGTCTGTGATAAACAAGGATCCAGCACTTTTTATCTTTCTGATGGTATAATGGACTATTGTTTTCTGTAGGCCTAGATTTTAACAAAGGAGAACTAAAACAAGTTCTAAGCTAGACATAATAGAAAATCAATTTATTTCCTAATTAGAAGGCAAATCAGGACCCTATTTTTAATTTTTGTGCAGGTGTGTTGTTATGTATTACATACATCTATAAAATCACGTTAATATTCAAAAATGCACAGTAGTATTCATAATTGCTTAATTATCATTTAGATAATGTTGCTGAAATAATCCAATCTCTTCCTCATAGCACAGTAAAATATATGGAAATTGTATCTGAATATTACTATTGATGGATTTCCACAAGAATCCAGGATTAGAAATGCAAAACTCAGTTGCAATTTTTGAAGAGTGCATTTTTTTCTGTAGCTGAGATGTCTCTCTCTGATCTGCTAAAGCCCTCCATTAATGATCTGTATTTTCATTTCTTCAAAAGTCAGGTTTTATCAATTACTCTGCAATTCAGTCTTTCCATCATCTTTGTCCTGTTTGCTAGGATGGGAACTTCTCTAAAGTTGGAAAAAGTAAGGAAATGCCCAGTGGTGCCAAAGTTGTTGGACAGTCTGTGTTTGCAGATTTTGGTGAGTTTTCTGCTTTTACACTGTCCTGAGCGTTGCTTTCTCATGTTTTGGTTAGCTGCTTTACACCAGAGAACAAATAAAGGCATTCAGCTCTAAATGAGGTTTTCTCTGCTTTTTCTCTTTTATGTGTTATGTTTATTTGTAAATCTTGAAATGTCTGGGAGTATTCATTAACAAATTCAGCTTTGGTTATCCCAGTACATTCTGCCTCATGTGTATCTAATTTTTCTTGTTTTGATGTGTGGTACAACACTAAAGTTAATTTTATCAGACGCTTATTTTATTTGTCATGATTTTAATTTTTTTCTCTAATCTTATTCAGAAAACATCTGATTAAATGTTTCTAAATTTTTCATTTGTATGAAGTAATAAAGCCTAAATGAAATAAAATTACTTGAATAAGAATTGCTGGAACATGGTAAAACCTTAATGGTTGTAATTGAAAGTTCTGGAAGGCTTTTGGACAGGCGAAAAATTTAATTTATATGTAAATCTATTTTTGTGAGGGTTATTGAAAGCCCATATTTTTCCATTAGAATGTACGTTTCCAGTCAATTGTGGCTTATCAATGTTTTTGTCGTGTTACAGAGAATGGGGCATGTTGGTTTTGTAACACAAAAAATACTTATTTTCTGTGCAGTAAAATAACAATTTTCCTACCAGAGGCAAAGTGTTGCAGGCCTGACTCTGCTGACATAATTGATTGTAAATAACTTTTTAAGAAGAAATCCTGTATTTATACAACTCACTGGTTAAAGTGAGATTGAGCCTGTCTTTAAATGTTGTCAAACAGTAGCCTTGTTTCAGCGTTTTCTTCCGAAACTTATTTTAAAGAAAATGACAATTTTTAAACTTCTTAGACCCAGAGTGTGACTCACTTGCTCTGTGCTGCCACTTAAAAGTGTTTTGAGGCTGACAAGACACCTCTGCTGGCTGGGTGATTGTCCTTAGATGAGATCTACAGGCAATGAAGTCAGGTAGAACCTGAACCCTGCCCCAGGCTCTTCTGTGAAATGTTTACCTCATTTTCTAAAACCTTTTACAAGGTTTTAATAAAATATTTTACTCTTTATGTTCAAGTTTGAATACTTATCTATATAATAAATGAAGGAAAGAATAGAATAATACAGTTTTTGCAGTTAAAAAAATTAAGCTTGCTGGGTCTTTTGTAATCATTTTCCAAGCTGATGTTCTGAATAATGTGTCTTAATAGGTACTAAATAGAAATATTTTTGTAAGTTTTTAACAATGGCAATGTGAAAAGCTATCTTAATGTAGGATAATTTTATCTCTATGTTAGGTGGCTAATGAGCCCAAATGATAAATCATAATCTTAGAAATTTATAGCTATTAATGGAATTGTAATAAATCCTGGGATATCTTCACAAAGAGAAGTGGAACTGTTCCAACGTTCACGCTGAAATTTTGAACCTGTGGCTGAATGGAGTGTGCAGGGCTGTGGCAGGGCAGGGGTTAGGTACAGCTGAGCTTGGGACAAAGGGCAGTGGCCCAGGGACGGCTGGGCTGGAGTTCCAGCACTCTTGTTTATTGCCCTGCACTGCTAATTGTCATCAAATTCATTTGTTCTGCATTCATTGTTCAACAGCAAAGGGGCAGAGTCTCCCCCTCTGAGAATGCTGCTCTATCAGAGTAACTGCATTTACCCACTGTGCTGTGTCTGCTTACATTTAGGTACTTCAAAATGCTGGCTTTGAGCATACAGCTGCTTGTGCTGTGCTGGAGTTAAAGACAATGCATTACTTGAAATGGATTGTCAGACTTGAACATCTCCTGTTTTCAGTTTTCCATTTCAAAAATGACAGAATAATGATTGTTGTAAGTCAAAGGAAGTTAAGGTATGATGGTTTGCAGTTTGGAATAATTTGGCTATCTGTAATGGGGCCTGATTGATTGCACAACAAATCAAAATACCACAATGAAATGGAAAATGAGATGTGTTAGAAGATTGTGCTGCCTTCTACCTGGGCAGGTTGTGCCAAGCTGTGTGTGGTGCAGACTGTGCTGTGCACTCACACTCTGCTCTGCCACAGGCCTCCTCCCCTTGGCACTGGGACACAGCCACTGGCACGAGAAATGTTCCAAATACAGGCACAAGCCTCTGACATTCTTACTCCTGGGTTGCCTGCCTCTATTTGCCTTCCCCTTCCTTGCCATTTTCTGCCCCTCACAGCTGCTGTGCCAGCTTTGCCATTTGCTAAGGCTCTCAGAGGGCTCTGTGTCTCTGCTCTCACTCTGCCACCTGTCATGGATTCACCTTGTGCATGTTGGAGTCTGCAGCGGTGTCAGGCCCAGCTGTGAGCCTGGGGCTGTGCCACTTGGGCTGTGCCTTCCCTCTCACTCCCACCCTTGTGCCTGTGCCCTCGTGCCCTCCTGCCCTCCTGCAGTGCAAGATTCTGATTTACTGATCACACCTGCCTCTTAACAAAACAAGCTTTGTTTCAAAAGGTCACTTTGTCTGACGTTCTTCCCTACGTGTGAAAATTTTATTTGAAAATCCTTTCCAGCCATGAGTATTTACCAGTCATTTGAAAGGGGGGAGCTTTGTATAAGATTTTGACTGAGAACTTCCAAAAGCAACTAATTTGGGGTAAGATTTTCTTTTTTAAACTAAGCAGGTTGAACAACAGCTATCAAGTATAAACTATTTGCATAAGTGGAGCTGGAAAAACCAGCAATTAGGTGACTCACAAGAAACTGTCAGAGATGTTGGTATAATCTTAGTACCAAGTGTTCCTGAAGTATTGAAAAAAAAATTATTTTTTTCATTAAAAAAAATGTAAATGTATGTGTGTATGCATTTGAAAGTCCAGTACATTTTTATGTATACGTATGTGTATATTTTAATGGAAAATTACACAGAAGGATGTGTGTATATATCAGTACATTTATGGTAATGGAGTAGACCTCACACTTTATGGCTAAGTTGGAACCTCTGTAATGAGTAGCACTCCCCCCTGTTACATGATAGCAGTGATTTGTACATCAGTCTGATCAGGACAGGGAACAATTGACAAATTTGTATTGCCATTTTGAAAATTAATCAGAAATGCTTTTTGACATCTATTACAAATGGCATTTCAATTGATTAAGGTGAGCAGAGTTGGGCACTAGAGAATTCTGCAGTTACTTAGCTGCCACATTGCTCCAAACAAGTGAGAGCTCTTCATTATTACTTTTTCTATTCTTCTCATGTCACTATGGTAATTGCAGTGCAGTGGTTGCTATAGCAAACATGATTAATCCTGCGCTGTTGTTATCTGTGAGCTGGCACAGGAGTTTTATAAGATCTGCTTGTACTGTCTTTAGAGGAAATCATAGATGTTGTCTAGAATCCTGATAAATACTTGAAAGTGTATGGAGAGTTTTATTAATTGTCACATTAATTACTAGGAAAATGTGCTTTTAAAGAAATTGAAGGATTTCACTGGGACAATCTGAAAAGGACCAATTTTTTTAGTGTTAGATGAATGTGAAGGATATTTTGGACACAATAACCTGCTATTTTCTCATTAATTTAAAGATTAATAACATATGTTTTTGAAGTAGTGAGTCAGAAGTAACTTGCACAGGGTATTGTGCTGATTATACGATTCATTAATTCATTTCTATAGGAAATTGGTGTTGTAATTGCAATTTAATTATGATTGGTTCAGTTGGATAGCAGAGATTGATAGATCATCCTTTGGTATCTGAGACTGTAAAAGTTTGATTAATCAGTCATTGATTTTGCTTAGTTAAGGCAAAGAACTTTGTTTTAGCCTGTATTTAAAGGAGAGTAAAAGTAGGTTTTTGAAATCAAACTTAATCGTGGTGTCCTCCTAAGTAAATACAGGACAACTCTTCATTTCTCTAGGTAGCATTTAGCCAACTCAGTCCTTTTATTTTTTTAGTCACGATTTGATTTCTTAGCTGCTGCCCTTCTCTTCCCTAATTCAAGAAGTTTGCATTCACCCTGACTATGCACACTTGGTTGCTTTTTGAACAAACATAGGTTGGGTTTGTTAAAGTTCAATCAAAGACTTTGAGAGACCTGAACTCAATTTTTTCTAATATTTAAAATCCAGTTATCCAACTAATAATCCTAAGAGAATCCTCTCTTTTCTCCCCCCTACCAAGTAATGGAACTATTTCATGTATGTTAACTACTTGTATGACATGTGGCAGTAATTATCACTTTGCTTGTAGGAAGTGATAGCTCATTATTGCCAGTTAATTATGTTTAAACAGGATAACATAGTGCCTAACCTTTGGGGGGTTTTCAACCTTTCATTGCACTGTGCCAAATGCATTTTGTTGAAAGATCTTTTTTTTAAGTAGACCTTCATTCTCCTGCAGCTGAATATACTTTAAATGCACTGCTTTTCTGCCTGCAGTTGCATGTTGATTTTGTACCTTTTCATTTTGTCTGTCAACTTCATTCTAACAACTAAATTTCTTTTTTCCCCTCAGAATATTGCATCCACAGATGCAGTAGCAACGTATCAAAGGGAAATTTTAATGGTACATTTTGGTAAATAACCCCTTAGGAAAACCATTCTCCTTTGAGCACTGTGTTGTGAAAATATTTAGTGCTTCTGTAGTCAATGAAAGGATTTTCTAAGAACCTTTAAGTGCAGAATGACAATACTTCTGTGTGTGAAATGCTCTGTATATGAGGAAAGCTGGGCTTACTATAAGCAGTTTGGGTGAAAAAGGTAGGAAAGTGAATGGAAATGAAGACTTCTGAGAGACTTTAGATATGGAAGAGATTCTTTTAGTACCAGATGCGCTTCTGGAGCAGCAGTGTATGGAAACATACCAAGTTAATTGACACTTGTGTTTTGAGTTTCTGAAAGTGTATTGAGGAGCTAAGTCTGTCTTCTTTGTACATTTGTAACCAGCAATGCTCTTCAGTGATACCTCAATGTTTTAAATGCAGTTCCCAAACTGTCAATTTCTGAAGGGGGAAAATCAGATTCCCGTATTTTGCCAGGGTCTTTCACGTGTGCTGCTAAATGCTAGTATCTCCTGGGAAAAAGAATTGCTGTTCTTTTCTGTCAAAGGGGCTTGTAAATAAAGGAGAACTTTGCTTTCTTTCCAACAATAAAATTGATGGAGTGCTGCGTGTGTCAGTGGTTTATCTGCTCCTAGTTGAACTGCTTCATCACAGGATTGAGTTTTTCTTTGGCACTGTTTGTGTTTGCTACAAGAGCAGCTCTAGACCCAGGTCGAGCTCACCCAAGGCAGTGGCTTGCCTTGGTTTCTGTTATCCCTTCCTTGGGCAGCCCCTGCAGGTTTGTTTCCATGGGAGCTTTTAACATGTGCAACATCACAGAGCTCCAGATACACAGGCCTGGGAGTTTGTCTTAGTATGAAAGAGGTGAAATAAGCAGCTTTCAGCAGGAACTGCAGCAGGACTTTCAGTGATGGTCTTGTTTGGTTTGGGGGTGGTTGACATTTGATGCAGTTCCTTTTCCCTGCTCGGCTGGCAGTCGGTGCTGGGATTTCCATGTGAGGCAGAAGGCTGCACTGTTGGCTCCGGTGCAGCCTGGATCTCACTGTGCAGGCTGCTGGCACGCTGTGTTGAAGTGCTGCTATGCAGTGGAGCTATGAATATGGATTCCTTGGAAGGACTTAAAATCAGAATTGATTTAGTGTGAAAAAGCGGGTTATGAGGGTTTGTTCAATGTCCACAGATCTTTGAATTGTCTGTAATAGTTCTTTGCATCTGTTTTTTGAAGTTATAATTCACTTTTTGCTAAAGGCAGCTGACACTGATTGTATTAATAATGTATAATTAGCTTAGTAATTTATTATAACTGTCTCTGTCATGACCATCTCACTGAGCACCTAGAGGCACAGAATGACAAAAGGATTCTAATGATTTAATTACTTGAGAAGATAAATTCAAGATAATCAGCTTTCAAACACCTTTATTTTATTTGAATATCAAACTCAGTTGTACTTACTGTAGGCTTCTTGCCTGCCTGAGAAGGGTATTGGTATAGTGTAACCCTAACAGGGTTTTATTTCTTCTTTATCCTCTTATTGTTCTTCAAAACCGTAAATTGAAGAATCTTCGTGAGAGAGGATACTGAGAATTGTGCAAAGACAAGAGGGAGAGGTGTATGAATGAGAACTTTGTGGTATATGAAAGTTTTTGTTTCTATGTTCAGAATTACGAAAACTGACTTTCTTAGCCTGTATAGTTAACATATTTCCATTTCACCAAATAGTTAAGGTTAGAAAGGACCTCTATCATCAAATCCAACTCCCAACTTGCTAGAAAACAATTTCTCTTCTATTTAACAGAACTGTAATAAGATACAATGATTGGTCTATGATCTCAGAATAACCCCAAAAGGTTGATTCCATTTTTATTTTTAAGGGAGCAGAAGATTACACTGCAGCAGAAGTACAGAGCATTTAAATTAAAAAGGTTTAGATCATACACCCACCAAAAGCTGTCTTGCTCTTTATAGCTGTAACTTCATGTTGCTGTATTATGAAACAGTTTTGGAGTGAGTGATCACAGAACTTGTCATTTCCCCAGGTGCCATTTTCTTTTCTGAGCCCATGTTGGAAAGTACATTGCACAAGCATGAATCTAATAATCCTTGAAGCTGGTTGCAAAAGTGCACTTTTGTGGCACCTTTTTCTATGTTTGTAAAGGAATTTGAACGTTAGGCTTGAGTGTCCTTTACCTTGGTTTACTCATGCCCAGTAAAATACAAGTGTGTTTTACAAGCACCTCTCTGATACCTCTGGATTTGGGAAGAAGTTTCTTGTGTAAACTTCCTTTGACCATTTCATATTTGTTAATTCACTTTAAAACATGTTCTCGGACTGCAGTACCTCAGTATGACTTTTGGAGTATCTGACAATTCCAATGACATTATTCTGTGTTTCATCTGATTGACAATTTTTTTTCTGCTCTCTCCCATTCAAATTTACTTTTAGAACAGATTGAAAATTCTTGAGCTGTTTTTTGCAAGTGTGAACATTCACAATCAATGTTAAAGCTCAGCAATGTCTCTCACACAGCCTCTCTGTGCAGGGTGTGCTCCCAGGGACCTGCACAGGCTTTGGGGTACTTGGATTGGGCTGCCAGCACTTGGCAAACATGGGCAAGGTTTTGAAAAGAAGCCTCTGTGTCCATGGCTTTTGTTTGAAATGCAGCAAACAAGCAGTTGTTAGTAATGGTTCTCACATGATTCCTAGATGGAATAAGAATTCTAATTTTGCCTTTACATATTTAGACATAAGTACAGGTTTGCAGGTGATGAGTACGTGGGACTGTTCTTTTTCTAGCCCTTTGCACTGCCTACAAAACTTGATCTTTATTAACCATGCTGTATCACAGCCAAGCCAGGATCGTGTTGAGAACTTGCTCATTAACAGTTGAGTTTCTGTTTCTGTGTCAAAGGTGCTCCAAGATGAGTGGTGCAAGCACAGGACATTTGGAGTCTGGAGTGTTTGGGCAAGTCACATTGAAATTACAAATAAGATTTCCACCAGTTTGGAATGAGATTTCATTTTTACATGAAAGTGGCAGAAAGACAGAGTAGGAGACCCCAGGAACTGAGTGAAGATTATGGAGGGTCTCCAGGAACAGGTTTCCTAGGTAGATGTAGGCTGAAGGAGATTATTAAAGACATGTTATGCAAGGTATTTTCCATAAATACTTGAAACCAGTGTAGGTGTGATGGGTTCATGCACCCATTGTCACCAATGCATGTTTTGTCACCTGTGATTACCTAATGGCACTGATCAATTGTGCTAATGATACTGCTTTGAATTTCTCTCTTCCTTTGTGGAGAAATTTAACTTCAAGATCAGAGTTTAAAACTGAAGGATGTTTATTTACATTGAGATTGAAACCAGGCATGAAGATAGGAAGTGTTTCTTGGGTCCAAGGTGAATTTGCTGTTAGTGAGTTAAAGCTCTTAAGTTAGCAACTGCTGGGGGTGTTTTTTGTGTGGTCTTCAAGGTCAGTAGTTTGCATTCCAGCAGGTGCTTCCAAGGTAGAATCATGTAAAGATGAAGGAGGCGATGCTTTCTTTCAAAACTGGAAAAGCTGCTGTATCAATTCATTGGTTTCACAGTGTCTTTGAAAAAGCTTCAAAATTTGCAGGAAACATTTTATTTCTGGTTATGAAAGATGGATCTGTACACTGTAAGATGTGCTTTAGAAATAAAAATTGGAAAAGAAATAAGATGTAATATTATGATAGAGATGAAGAATGTTGGGCTTTACTTCTTTTGATTGCTACTTTTCTGTAATACAGTATTTGACGAATTGTGGGTTTTCTTAAACTATTTTGCTAGGACTCAGAAGATACTCTTGTTTCATTGATGTCCTATTTCCAGCTACACACTCAATGCTCAAATGAAGCCTTTTAAGTTTAACATTTGTTCTGTCTACTCTAAGTGCCGAACTAATGTTTTTATATCTCATCTTCGTGATCCTTAAATTCAGCTGAGCACGGAGTGTAAAAGAGGAAAATAAAAACCAAACAAACAAAATCCAAGCAAACTAGTCCAATCTCTATAGCATGGATTTCTCTAGCTGAGAAACTTCTGAGAGATGGATACAATAATAATTTGAGATATGTCAGCGTAAGAATAGCCTCTCATCTTGTTTCCAGGAAGTTTTTTGACAAAATTTATTTTTAAAATAATTTTTTTTCTAAACCATGCTGTAAATTTTCTACAGATTCTTCTCTTACCTTGAAGTTAATTTTTTTAACTACTGGATTCTTCAATATCTATTACATGGAATTGAAGAGAAATTGCAACTGGAAACATGATCCTGTAAGAGAAATTACGTAAATGGACATTTATCTTCTGCTCAGAGGAATTGAGGGAACTCTGGGCTTCCTGTATGGAATATATATCATAGTATTTTCAGTTGGCAGGGACGAAGGCGTGGTGTTTAATGCATATGTGCATTTATTCATTCTTTGATCATACTGAATCTTTTAATCAAGTCTTGAGTTTGTAATTTGTCTACAACACCTTAATGTATAAGGTGATGGCTTTGTGTCTAATTATGTTCCAGTCCTGTCCTTCCTGTCCTGTGGATTGGTTATTCCTCAAAGCTCTGAGGGTGTTTTCATCAGTGTCCTGCCCTACTCTGAACATTAACTACCCCCACTATCAAACTGAGTTATTGGCATAACAAGATGAGTATTTGCAGTATAGGTAGAATCAAACATTTTATATTCTCCTCTGCTTCACAGCATAATTTAAAATGAGAATATCCTTGTTCTTATGTCTTTCTAAAGCAGAGGAAGGTAGTTCTTTGTCCTTGGGTGTTATTGAAAATGTTCTAAAATCACTTCAGACTGAAACTTGTAGAAATGTGATTAAAATATTAGGGCTCAATTTACATTTTATATTCAGAAAACATATATCTCTGCAACATATATCTTTGCAATTTTAACAAATCCTTCAATATTCCCGTGGTTTATAATTTGCAAATCGAACACTTTCTTCCTTTTAAGTTTAGAAAAAAACTGTAGTCCAGCAGTATTTTATTCTCTTTGTGCAAGCAAAGATTCAAGATAGTAACATTTTTGTTCTCGAATGATGCAAAAGGAAAACAAACACCCTCAGAAGCTGGTGCTGATTTCAGATAGTCAGGTTCAATAGTTGCTATGTTGATTTCTCTGTTCAGTAGGAATTCCCTTTCCCATCTCTTTGGATGTGAGCTTACTGGATTTCTATCACCTAGGCTACTTCACATCCAAAATTCTCTATCCTGAAGAAGAGAGCTGCCATGAGGATCTGGGAGGGGTTTGGTGGTGAGGTAAAGTAATTCATGAGGCAGATGGGATGTAGGAAGCCACTAAAAGTTTGGCTTTATCACTTGGAGATATTTGGGGAAGTCTGATATTTTCATCACTCCTCCTCCCCTTATAACCCTCCCTTCCATCTCCCAGCTTCTTGATGAACTAAGGGAGGGACCCAGAAAATGCAGCTGCACAGAGAGAGATGTACACACACCCCCAAAGGGAGAGGTAGAGGCTGGCAGGCTGAGAAAGCCTTCCTTATGGTGCTGGTAATGACAGGACTTCTGGGCCGTGGCCAGAACTGGACTGCAGAATGAATAAGGGGTTCAGTGACAGGCAGATGATCTGGGTTTTGCATATGAACTCAGGAGATTTCATCAAGCAGTTTTACAAAATCCACTTCCCTAAAGAAGCTGGTTTGGATTTCTGCAAACCCCAGCAGTCGGTGTGCCTGAGGCCCCTTGGTGTTCTCAGCACCTTTGTGGTTCATACAGAAATCTATTTTGTATAATGTTCATAAGCTGCATCTCTGAAACATCAGACCAGTAAAAATGTCCTTTACTGTGCGACAGCCAGGCAGCTGTCAGGGAGCCAGGCTGAGATGATGTTTGTGGATGTAACCTGCAATATTTGATAGGTGTAATAAAGAATCCAGTGGTGGAGATGATTCAAGTAATTAACATGCCAGATGAGGACCTCTCTGTATTTCAGTGTTCACAGTGAACACTGTGGTTATCTCAATGAAATACCCAGCTCCTCAGAACTGTACAGGCTAAGTTGAAAAGGTGAATTTTTTTTTATTGCACTGTGAGCTTTGTTTCCATAGCCTGGAAAAGTGGATTGCCTGAAATCTGACTGAGCTGAGGGTGCCGTGTGTGTGGCAAGCCAGGGTTGGTTCTGGTGGGGATCTGGCAGCCCAGGTTGTGCTGCTGCTCTTGGCAGTCGAGCTCCAAGCCCCTGTGCCCTCCCCAGCCCAGGCAGGGAGCTGCCAGGACTGGCCCCGGGGGGAAGGCAAGGCAAGGCTGCAAGGTCACCGTGGCAACACTGAGATTTCTCCTGGAGTAGATAATGGACAGTAAATTATTACTTTTCTCACCACTCTATGCTCTGTGTGTCAGAACTATAGATGCAAATAGTCATTGCTTGTTTAAATATTAAAAGATCATTATTCTCCTAAAGGCTTTGGAAATACATGGATTAGAGGCGCTTAAAGAACATTTTTGAAGACCTGTAATTTAGTCAAATTTACTTAATTCTATAAGCCTGATATTTATTAGCCGTTGTGTTAATCAACTCTCCAGTTTTGTTTCTTGTGTTAAGTACAGATTAAGACATTACATGTGAACTCATGACTCTTCTTAAAGTCTTACTGACAGCACATGAGTTTAAATAGTTCAGAAAATTAAAGAAGTTTTTATGGTGGACTTGTGATGGAGGATTGCTATTAAAGGTAATTTTTTTTCCAAACTGAATGCAAGGGATTAAATTACTAAGGAATTTCTCTTCTCAGTATGCCAGTAAAATTTCAAATTCTCTTAATATTATGGGTCAAGATAAAAGTACATTAGCAAATGCAATCTTCAAACAAAAGACCCAAATTAGATTATTAGGTTAAGGATTTTTAATAGCTCTAGTTTATCTCATGTAATTTTTCACATTGTAAAAAGGAATAAATTATTCACAGCTGATAATTTCATGCAATCAGAGTTTCTGATTTTGCAGATACAAAGTTGACAGGCTTTTTTTCTCTTTGACAGATGGGGATGGACAAAGTGAACATTTATTACCAGTCTGTGAAGATGAAGCATGTCAAAGAAGTGCCATCTACCTAACCAAGATGGGGTTGGACCAGGTAATGTGATTTTGGAATAGCAAAGACAAAGCAAAATACTGTATTTATGAAATTATGTGAAATAGAAATTTTTCAAGAAAGAAATGAAGCCGCCTCACCTGTAATTATAGAATACAAGAGACTTGTATTTATTTACTTGTGTGCTCCCTATGTGAAAAAATATGGATTTAGTGGAAGAAGTTCCTAGAATTCTTTATAATGGATAATTCTACTCAAGGAAATGATGGATGCTCCTGGAGAGTCACTTTCTTGATTGCAAAGCACTTTGCATTCAAAGCACCATAACTGTCCCAGCGTGAGATGCAAAACAAGGTTTGTGCTAAGATCTGGAAACAAATCTAATTCAAATGAGTTTCTTTAGATTAACTTTGGGAGTGATTTTAGAGTAAAAAAAATATATGTATATACATATACACATACATATATCCAGTTGAACCAGCCCACACCCCTAATTTCTACTTTGTCTTTGTTTATTATTAACAAAGTAAATTTCCAGGTGGTATAGAACACTTTTTTAGGCTGGCTGTCTTCAGGGCTGAGTTTCTATTAAACTGTTGGAGGTTTGTTTGTCTATGACACTGCTGACTTTCAGAGACATTGTTGTAATTCATAGATTATTATATGTTTATTTATTTAGGTATGTGATCATCTGGTTTTAAGTATTTATAGTGCCCTGGTTTATAATAAAGTTGCAGCATACAGTAAATTAACCAGATGTTTGTTGGATGGCTTAATAAATGTTCTACTAAATTTGTATTTAGCAATGTGAACCTAAAGGCCAAGGTGACATATAAAGTGCTTGTAGCTGACAGCAAAACCCACTGTAGAGTACTCAGAGAAAATTCCAATGTGTGCCATACATGTTGCTAACCATGTTATGAATGACTGATTTTTCCCTCACTGAAAAATTTTAAGATGAATTTTGTGCTAAAAGTAGTACCCCCTCTGATCTATAATTCAGAATTTATAGCTGAACTCGTTACAGTCTGTAGCCCAAGTTTAGAGTGTAGATTTTCTCATTTAAAGAATCGAAATGTATAGAACATAGGCTGTAGTCTATTAAGTGAGGAGAATCGCTCTGTGTAGGAAAGGAAAGTACACAGCTCCCTGTCTGTGCAGGGAGAATGACTGGAATGGAACATGACATCAGAGTATGAAAGAATAACTCTAAATTTGGTCATTTATATCCTTGAGCCTTCTGAGCTCAGCAGCTCAGTTCACAGAAATCCGGTTCTGCTGTGCACACTGGTTGGTTGGTTGTGTGTTGTTGGTTTCTTGCTCTGGTTTGGATTTATTTTTTTTACATTCATCCCCTGTAAACACAGAACACAGCCAATGGATTTTGGAGCATTGCTGGATGCACAGGGGTGCAGCGGAGTGTGAGTTATGGGGCAGAGCCTTTGCACAAAGCAGGTGGATGCTCAGTTTGTGATGCTTGCACTGCTTTGCTCTGAGGAGAACCAGGCTGTGGCCACGTGCTGGAACAGGAGAGGGGCTGGGCTGCTCTTGGGCAAAGGACAGCTGCCCTGCAGCGCTCAGTTTACCTCTTACTCTGGATAATAGAAGCATTAAAAGGCATTTGAGTTTTGCTCCACAAGTATATTTGAGACAAACATCCAGAATGAAAGTAATTTCACTGTAGAAAGTGAACCCCACACAAACAGCTGGAACCACTGGGAGTAGTGGAGGCTGAGGATCCTGTTGTTCAGGTTGTTCCCAAAAGGAAGTGGTGCAGTAGTAGCAAAAGAAGGCGTGTTTGCATAATATCAGATTTTTTTCAGGATGGAGTCTGTTATTGTAACCTGCTCTGAAGTAACATTGCATGCAGCCAGTTTTTACCTTGCTTCGTAAGTTCATTTTTTTTGATAGAAGTAAACTACTTAGTCACAAATACATCAGATATTTAACCTATATTTAATTTGTCTGCTCAATTTAGAAATTTCTCTGTGTAGTTTCAATTTGAAAATAATTTCTAAGATAGTGACTTTGGATATAAAAATTCGCAGTTAAATATTGCCTCTTTATTTTAAACAGCAAAGAATCAAAGAGATTCTCAGCCTGCCAGAAAAAAAAAGTATTAAAGTATTTGGACTTAGCTAGAAATTTTAAATTTTCCCTCCCTATTTTTAGAGTGACTTTAATTAAAAAATGACAGTATCAAATGGCACACAGTAATGACTTGTTCTGGTCTAACCTTTTAAAGACTTCTATCTAGAATAGGCATTTCTAGCACTCATCTGGAGGTGGTGGAGCTTTTTTTCTTTGAAACTCTTTTCACTGTTCTGAAACTGAAAAGTATCAGCGTCTTCATTCATATGTGTGCAGCTTTTCCCATGTGTTGGATGTTCTTCAGGTAGAAATCTATTCTTATATTTATTTGGAAGTAAAATGTTTCATTTCACTGAATTTGCTCATGGTGAGGTCAGATAACAAGCTTTGACTAAATAGGTTGCTCTTCATGAGAAATGATAAACTTTTTGGCAGCAGACTGGAACAGATTCTGTTTACTAATCACTTTACAATTTGAGGGAAATCATAAGGAGCCCTTGTAGTGGAGAATGAGTTTCAACAAGGGGATGGTATCCCTTGTGGAAGGGATAGGTAATTACAGGGAATCTATGGGAAACTGAGAAATTGCAAGTCTATTATTGAAAAAATAGAAGACTCTGTATCTCCATTGTCTTTTATCAGTTTTTGCTGTTGGGTTTTGTGGCTTATTTTTTTAGGTAAGGTTGTAGCAACAAATTCTTGTTTTCAGAATTTCATTATTTTTTAAACGAAATTGATCTCAAGTCTGAAAGATCTCTAATGAGATTACAGTCTTACAAAAAAAATACTTTGCCTACTGGGCCTGGTTCTGTCCTTCCTGCTTGTTTGCTGCAGCATTTGATAAAACCAAATGACAAACAGTTCCAGCAGCTCCATGATAGCCTGTGATGCTTTGGGATGAAATGCGTGACAGTCAGAAATACACCTCTGTACGATTAGTAGCGCTAAAGTTTACACTGAGGAGAGACAGGCAATGGAGTTGTTCCAGTAAGATCCTGTCTGTCAGGATGTTTCTCATAGTGTCCTTGGCCCAACTGGATGGCTACTGGAAAGCCAGGCCAAGCCAGGAGAATTACTTCAAGGATAACCTTTCATCGTAGGTTTTAATTTATGTGATGCTAGCAGTGAGGGGTTAAGTGTTGGGAATAGCTCAGGTTTTTTTCTTTCAGATGGTGGAGCAGAAGTAAAGGCCAACAAAACACACACGAGTGGCTTAAGGAGATACAGACCTCCCAAGGTTTTAAAGGAATGTGAATGTTTCCATAGCAACAGCAGAATTGCTGTCAGATCCAAGTGGAATCCGATACGCTGTTTCAGATTGTGGCAGGTGTTAGGACACCTCAGACTTCTTTAAATTCACCTGCAATAGCTACAGTCTAATCTGGGAAATGTTTTAAAGTCCTTGGTACTGTTTAATGTAGGAACTCTAGATACTGTGATATTCTTAAGGATGACTAATTCTTCTTTAATTTTGCCAAGTATTTGGTATGCTTTTTCATTTGTTTCCTGAGGCAAACACTATTATTTCAGTCCCTTCATCTGAGAGTTTCTTTGTGGGCTTGATGATTCTTATAACCTTTCTGTGTACAATAGAAAGGTTATAGCTTTATTGCTCGTGGAAATGGAGCAGGTCTGAAGTCGAATCACACAGCAGTGCATCCTACAGCAAAGCCCAGGTCCTCACAGTGTCATTCTCTAGGCTAGAGAGGGAGGTGACAGCATTGATTATCAGCTGCAGTCACTCAATGGCAGAAGTTTTTCCTCACACCTGTGTAACAGTTCAAAGGGGAAAATGAGTTCAGCTGCTGTAGTTTTCATAAATGTCATATTCTACAAGATTCTCTCGTTATTTTTAAGTTGCTTCTCTCTCTGAAAGCAGCTGTGAGCATTAAAAACATGACTTTAACTGCTTAGGTTACTTTTTTCTGTGATTCTAAACCAACACTGTGAATTGTCATCCTCTGGGCTCTGAACACCATAAGTTAATGGTGTAAAGGGCAGTAATTTCCTCAGCTGTCCGCGGGATTCAGGTGGCCCTTGCATGCACTGGAGCCCAGTGCATGCTGAAATCCTGCGAGTTATTTGTTGTGTGCAGCTGAACTGCAGAGCACTGAGAGAGGGAGCCCAGGGGAAGGACTTGTGTTACTTCTGGTGCTGTGGCAGCTCTTCCAGGCCGCTCCTGGTGCTCATCTTTGGCATTCCCAGAAAATGGACTGGCCAGGAATGGGCTACTAATTTCCCAACTTTGTGACTCACAGCTGGCTCCCTCCCTGTGTTCAGTGGCCTGGAAGCAGCAGCTAGCTGAGGGTGGGTTTGGTGTTTCCTGGGTTTCTGGCCGTAATTGAAAAATGAAGATGTGTTAATCCCACAGGTTGGGCTCAAAGGCCTGCTCACAGGCTTTGGAGCAAGAGAAGTGCCCTTCTTAATGCATGGAAGAGTGTGGACTTTGTAAGAAATGAGCCCTTTACAGTGACTGCAAGGAGCTTTACATTTTTCTCAAATCCCCACATCTTTTTCAAAATGAAAATGATGCTGTTTTCACAGGGCAGGAAAACACTGTTTTCTGTTTCTCGAAAAACAAATGTTTGGAGAGTTTAAAAACAAATTTTCAAACACTTATATATTTTTTCCTATTTTAGCCTACAAATCGTTAACTGAAGGAGCCAAACTACCTATATAAATGTTTTAAGTGATGGTAGTAGTGATGCTGTGCAGAGGAATTTAACAGAAAAGGAAGAAATGGATCTGATTTCTCTGACTGAATTTTATGTGTTAATTTAAAATTTCTTTTAGAAATACACTTACTCAGTTTTTTGGTCTTTTCTCATCTGAGCTGTGTAGGAGAAATCATATGATCAGAAAACTGGAAAAACCAGCTTCATGTGTCCTCATTATACCCACCTATTTCTGTCTTAGAAATTAAAAAAATTAGTTTTATTCATTTCCTATTAACATAGTAACAGCAAACATGAAGCTTAAACTAATTGTCTGGATTATCAAATACAAAATAAGCAGGAGATTTATATTGTTGACAAACACATTTTCATTTTTTTGCCTTTTGTACTGAACTATACGTCCCGAGGCACACAAACAATTAATCTTGCATTACATTACACAATAGTGCAGTTTGTAAGAGAAAGCTACAGAAGGAGTTTCGCCAAAAGCGTGGATTACTCTGAATTTCAGCTGCTCAGTAAGTTCCAGCTGGTGCTGGGGTGTGATCTGGTTGTGTCTCAAACAAGGCTGGTGTTATTGAATGTTACACAGCTGCTCTTGGGGAAAGTCCCACAGCTGCTTCTTGGCATGGATGGATTTGCTTTGTGGCATCAGTGGTGCTGATGCTTGGTGGCAATAGGTGATGTTGTGCTCACCTGTTGTTTGTATCTCATTGTAGACCTTAGGAATGTGAAATTGCTTCCTATGAATCACTCTCAATAGAGCAGAAAGAGAAACAAATTTGTATTTGTGCCTAAAAATTCATTTTTAATTTTGTCTCTTTAAGATAGTGTTACCATACCTGGGAACATTTAGAAAGTATATGATGGATATAATTGGATTTTACTACAATGACTGTGTGAACGATACCATGTAAAATAAAAGCTATATTATATTTCATGGTTCTGATTTCAATCACTGTTTTTCAAAATTAGATTATTTTGCAATAATATTGTTTCATCTGTCTTCTGCATGACAAGTAAGTGCTGAGAAATCCAACCCTTTGAAAAATTTCCCTCAGGATAAGGGTATTTTTCTTATTTTCTCTGTCTTAGACTTTTCCAAACCTTCAGCAACTACGAGTTACTAATTAGACATGAGCAGGTTGTGGGGTGTGAGGGTCCCGGTGTGTTTGATGTCAGGTGAGTTTGCAGCAGGTGTTGCAGGTGATGGCTCAGTTCGGAGCCTGGCACAGGCGGGCAGCACTCGCTGGGTGTGTGCAGTGATGGGCCCCAGGCGTCTCATCCCCACAGCGCCCACCTCAGTGCACTTCTGCAGTCGTTTGGGGGCTTCTCTCATCTGCCTGGGGTTGTTTGCAATCCCAAAGAAGCAGTCAAGTGTCACACACAATTCCCATGGGGCAGGAATGTCACTGATTACTGGATTGTGCCAGTGAGGGAGTTTGATACTGTCATGGATCTTGTTCTGGTTCCTGAAACAACTAAACTGAGGCTTGGGTGAGAGACATGTAGGATCTGTTAAGTGCTTTTGATGATGATGATAGCAATCCTTTAAGATGGCACCCCTCTGTCCTTTTGAAGGCATTGTCAGTTAGTTGACATATGAAATTACTTCTGACTTTTAAAATGACAGTGTTTTTTTCTGTAGCATTGAAACGTTAACCCTGGCACTTGAGCTTCATACTAACTTGCAAAATTACCTTGATTTTAATTAAGATAAATTCCTATTTAGCACCTCTGCAGCACTTTGGAAAGCAAGTGCAGATGCATTCTATTTCCTGTCCTGGAGAAATTATACTTTGCATTTCTTTTGTACTTTCAGTTTGATACTCTAATCTCAATTTCTTATCGAACAGTGCAGCATCTGATGCTTCTGGGGATACGGGAGGAGAATTGAAGCTCTTGAACTTCTAAATATCCATGAATAATAAAATTGTTCAAGCTGAAATGAACCTTAGGAGATCTAGGCTCCTGCTTTATGCAGGAGCAAACTGAATTCAGACCATGTTGTTTAGAGCTTTGTCCAGTCAGACTTTGAAAACCCCCGAGGGCAAAGATCCTGCGATTTCTCAGGGCCTCATTTGTAGTTTAATTTGGTTGTTTATCTCTAGTCAGAACCTCCCTCTTGTCAGTCAGGCCCTTTTCTCTTGCTCTTCTGTCTCATATCACAGTAGAGAGCCTGGCTCCATCTCTTCAGCTGGCTCCTTGCAAGATCCTGCCTAGATCTTCTGTTCTCCAAACAATCTCTGTGCTCTCAGCCTGTCCTCTGAAGACATACTCAGTGCCTGACGGTCTTGTTGACGCTTCTCTGACAACACTCTCTATTCTCAAATCCTTTGTGAACTGTGGGGCACAAAACTGGGCGCTGAATCCAGATGCAGATGAACAAGTGCTGTATGAAAAGAGATCCTGGGTGATCCTGAGCAGGAGCACAGGCAGCAGCTCCAGTGCAGAGCTGGTTTGCTGCCCGAGCTGCTGTGCCCAGCTTTACCTTCCTGCTCACCAGGAGCCTCCCCTCCCTCAGGAGAGCTGGGCACAGCCCAGCCTGTGCCAGAGCAGGGTGTGTGGAGCTGAGTGTGTTTGCCCGTTCTTGCTTTTCTAGGGCCCCTCTGAATGGCCATGCAGCATACTGACAGTGTCCAGCAATTTGGTGTTGGCCACAAATCTAGAGAGGCTGCATCCATCCTCCAGCTTTAGTGATGCCTATTGCATTGCCTTATAATTCCAGGGGAAAAAAATGAGACTCAGGATCTCATGGCCCTGGTGGTTTGGGCTTATTGACACTTAAAGATTAGGATAAAGTCCAGGCAAGCCTGAATTTCACTTAAGGTGTTCCTGAATGTCTTCATATTCTGGTTGTATTTTTACAACCTTAACTGTATTTTCCTGCCCTGGAATAACTGAGTGCATAAAAATACTTTAAATTATTTTTTTCTTTTGGTGACAGAGTTAGGAAATAATCCTTACTTGTAAATGGTAAAGAATCCTGATGAATGGTGTCAGCTGTTTTAAATAGAATTACATTGTTTAAATAAAGAAAATCAATTTTTTTACCTAGTTGTTTCTTTTTGTTTTGTTTTACAGTGGATTCCAGTCTTGCAAGACTTCAGAAATAAAGACACAGTCTGGGGCTTTGTACCATATCAGAATGACAAATCTTCAACAGAAATTTCATTTCCAATTACACTTCACATTGGAGATTACAATATGGATGGCTACCCAGATGCACTTGCTATACTGAAGAACACTTCTGGAAGGTAACACAAACCTAGAAATAAAGCCATCAGATTCATGTTCAATCATCAGGCATAGAAATTACTAACTTTAGTGCATCTCATTCATTTTATCAAGTGAACAAGACTTGATCTCTGCTAAGTGTTTCCTTTTGAACCCAAGTGTGCATTTACATGCTACATTCGGAATGCATAATTGTGTAGGCTCAAACTGGGACTCTGGGTAGGGAATTGCGTCAGGGACTGGAGTATGAGGCAGCTTTTAAGACACTCCTCCCAGTGCCCAGGGGCTGATTCTCTCCCTTTCCTTTCCCAAATCATCTCCTGTAAATTCCTGACTTCAGCTGTCAGTACTGACTAGTAACACCAGGCTGCTGAGACCTGGGGAACCTGTTCTGTGCTGTCACATGGAGTGAACACTGGCTGGTGACTCTGCTGAAAAATGCAGTAGTGCTTTGCTCTTTTGGAGCACCAGAAATTTACCAGTGATTTTTACATTGTCCAAGGGAGCTGAAAATAAATAACACACACACACCCAACCCCCTCAAAAAAGAAACTTCTAACCCTTCTTACTAAATTTTTCAGTGTAATCTTCTCAGCTTCCTTTTTTTTTCCCCCCAATGTTTGCTTCATTGCTTGCTTTCCCAATAGTTTCTACTGCAACCATCTGGTGCTAGGTGGGAGAGGGCATGTGGGGATGCTCCCAGGGAGCGTGCTGTACACAGAGGAATCAGTGATCCATGTAAGAGCTGCCCTGAGTAGGTGCGTGGCCGAGCTGTTGAGCACGTGCCGCCAGATAAACGCGGCCGGCTGCTCGGAACGGAGCAGCCTGTGGGCAGCTCTCACCTGCCACCTGGGGAGGCTGCTGCTGGCATGTCCTCATCTTTACCTTGAGCGTAGCAGCGTGTTTGCATGTGAACATGCTTTCGCTTGACAGCAGGGATGATGAATAGACTTGTTTGCTTTGGAGAAAAGCTGAGAGCCCCAGAGACCGTGCTGCCCGTGAACCTCAGCAGAGACAGGATGTGTGCACGTGAGTGCAGTCTGTGCTGCACAGCTGACTCCGCCAGCATCTGCAGAGATGGAACATTATCTGTGCCATTCCCTTCTTCTTCATGTCATTGCTTGTACAAGGTGTTCTAACCCATGCTTTGTGGAGTCTCAGTGTCTTCCTTACTTGACAAATACTTGCACTAATGCATTATAAAGCAGAATAAGTCTCTCATACAGGTATATTTGTTATCTTCCTCTACATGGTATTTTGGATGATCTCGGGTACAGGTTCATAGTTTGGATGCATACTCAATATGGAAAACAAGTGAGGACCTCACTTAGATGCTTCAGACAGTAAGAGAACTGGATGCTAAAGTCCAAGAAGTCAGTTCAGGTCTTCTAGTGGTTGCCTAAACCTGAGTCACCCACTGACATTTTTGTGTTAGAATTCTTCAGATAGTGATACACCTAAAAGTGACCCAGTTTGAAGAGTAGCGTGCCTGTGTTCAGCCTACATGATGTGATTCATGACAAGGCTGTGAGCAGCTGAGCTCTGTCTGTACCTCTGAGCCTTAAAATAACAGCAGAGCAGCTGTTTCTATTCAGACACGGCAGACGAGAAGGAGGTGATGCTGTTACGGCACAGAACTTGCCAGGCAGAGTTAAAGCACTCAGGCCCTGAGTGTCAGGTGTTTCACTCCAGACTTCCCTCAGCTGGGACTTTGCATCTTCTATTCAGCAGTCACTGAATAAAGACTGCAGACAGTCTAGAGAGCAAACCAGAACCTGCCTTCCCTTTGCCAAAGTAGCATGGTGACATGGGAACTGTAAACTTGCTGGTTTTGCTTTTACCTAAACCTCAGAAGTCTTGTGTTTTGAGCTACTGTGTGTATCCTGGTGGCTGGTGCATTTCAGAAGGGTTGCATGAAGATTTATGGAGTTCAGAAATGTACTTGAAGCTGTTTTAAGTCTTAGGAGCCTCTGTCCTCTGGCTGGCATATAATTACAGCAATTTAATGCTGTGTAAAATCGTTAAACAGTTTGTAAACAGTTATTCCTGTAGAAGCCCAGAAGTCACCTATGTCTTGTTGCACTGAGCTAGTGAAAAGTGCTACACTTCTATTCTCCTTGCTTATGAATTTGTTTGTTTATTCAATTGAGTGCATTCAAAATTATTTTTAAACTTGACATCAAAGTTGAGTGACACAGGCATAAGGACGGAAGGTAGTGACAGATGATGTGACAAGCTATTAAAAGGGAGGTTCAGAAAACTGAGGAATTCTGGCAAAAACAGAGTAAGTAACCTAAAAATCAAGGGATGTGTTGCATGTTAACGTTGTATATATCCAGTATTTGTAGAAAAGTAATGGAAACATGCTTTATAGTTCAGGATGGAAATGAAAGTCACCTTTGCACTCACTATGAAATGTCACATTCAGTATTAATCTATTGGTTCTGAGAGACTTAAACAAATACTTCCTTTTAAAATGTGTAACTGAGTCACTGATTGGAGAGAATTAAAACAGTGTGGGAATTAAATTAAAAGCTGTCCTTAAATTAGAGCAAATTAAAATGAAAACCTTATTTAATCGATTTTAAACACTTCTGGATCAAACTGTTTATTTCCTACTCTGAAGCCTTTCATGCTACATCTACAGATCTAATTTCAGTGATTGATTACTGTGATTAAATGATAAAAGCATTTTTGTAAACTCTTGACCTCAAACTGTGCTGTCACTTAGGAAGCCTGGTTTCTACTTGCTGTCTGTAATGTAAAGAAATCAAAGCAGGCAGAAACCATTTTGTTCATCTGAAAGTATACATGATAATGGAAGAAAAGGATTAAAATCAGTTATATGCCTCCATCACAATTCAGGAAAGTATTTCAGATAAAATCCTTACAAATCCCTACAAAAGACTGAAATAAAGATACCGCAGTTGGGCGTAATGTTGGTTTAGTGTCCTGCCCAGTGGGCAAATCAAGAAAATGATCAAGAACTTCAAGTATTGCCAGAACTGTTATAAGACTCTGCTGTTTCATCTCCTGCCATAACTCTTTGATTTGGAATTACACTGTGTAGTATTCTGACAGTGTGGAGACATTCCTTACAGGAAACAACAACAACTTGTAGTTGCAGGTGTTGTGGGGAGTTGAACCTTTTGAGCCTTTATTAAGACTCAATAAATTCCAACAGGTACTCAATAAAATCCAACAGGTGATGCTGCTAAATGCACTGTAGATCCTTACATATTTATCTGCTCAGTCTGAATTCTTTTAACTTCTGACTTGAGTCAAACCTGCATGTTAGAATTCAGGTCCACAGGTTTTTCTTCAGTCTAAATACATATATGAATTCTGGATTAGAAATTGTGTGTGTGTATATAGAATAATAATAGGTGAAGGGATTTTATCAGTAGTTAATAATTGGTTCAGCTATACCTCCTGTCTTACCTAAATGAATTCATTTTTTCAAATGCTGATTTTAAATTGACTCTTGATAACAATGGAATTGTAAGTATTGCATGTGAGTTTATAAACATCTATCTCCCTTCTAATTAGATGAAAGGAATTTTGTTTAACAATTGTTTCCAATTAGGCACTAGTAATTGGCACCTTGCTTAGATTACTTATTTTCAAACTTTTTCAAATCCATTTTTATTCAAAGGGAATGTTTTTAACTGGTCAAGTTGGCAGTACTTTATCTATGACACAGCTGATAGCAGTAAAGGCTGAAACTTGGAGACAAAAAAACAGATGGATATGGAAAGTTGAATAAAAAACTTTTAAGTGTGATAGACTTCTAGAAAGTTTTCTAGGTGCTCATGCTCAGTTTTAAATTAATATATATGTATTAATCCTTTATATGGAAGGACTCTTATTCGACCAAATTATCTCTTCCTAAATCATTATTAGTTGTCACTTGTCAGAAGGAAGGTTGGATAGAGGACTTCTTTTAAATGAAGGATTGATGAGCACCTTGTAATTGAGCAAATCTAAAAATCCAGAGGCAAATTCAATTATTCTGAATGTCTGGAGTAAGATAGTCGTAATTTAGATGTCCCTGGTATTACTGTAAATGAACTACCCTAAAACTGACAGCATGAGGGATGTATGAAATTAGCAGTAAATATTCAATTCTAATTGCAAAGGAATATGTTAAAATAAAACTAAGATAAGTCTTCAGTCTTTCTTTAGTGTTAAGTATTATTAGATCTCCCTTTTCTGCACAGATGACTTTGGTCAGAAGGTACCAAATTGGGCTATAATGTACTTTGGGTACACAAAACACAAGTTTTGTGTGAAGTTGTAGGTAGGACCCAATTTATCTGCAGCTGTGTATTGGTGTGTAAAGCTCAATATTTGAAGTGCTGCAGATGGTGTGTTAAGGGTCAATAGGCTGGTCTTAGTTCAGAGTTCTTGTGCTCTCTCTTGTAGCATTGAGGCTGAATTGTTTGGTATTGACTGCTACACATTTGTAGAGCACTTTAGCATTGATTTTTTTAGGTTTTACCGTTACAGAAGTGTCTGTCTTTATAGGCTTTCAAGGACATTGCTTTGTCATTTTAAGGATGCAGATAATTATCTTTGTTACAGGGAGACTCTTTCTGATGGGAAATCTTCAAGATTTTGTTCCAAATAATAGGAAGGTCATAAGCTCACATTTATTATAGTATGTATCAGAAATGAAACATGGAAGTAGATACTTCAATTTTAGGGCTCCTTGTTCTATCACAAGCCTAAATCATAGAAGGATTCAGCTGGCAGCTCACAGGCCGAGTTCAGATGTCTCCCAGGAAGAACCTGAGCAGCTGAGGAGGCAGAGAACAGCTGGTTCTCTCCCCTCTGCAGACAGTGAGGCCCTGCAGCTCCCTGCTGCTGCAGCATGACCTGCACAGCAACATTTCCTCCTCCCAGGCTGAGATGCAGCACATGGGCCAGAGGATGCTACATCTGTGGATTAATTCATTTCCTCTATGACAGAGCTCTCCCACAGTGCACTTCTTGGGTCTTCAGCATCTGGTTAGGGTTTGAGATTGCTTTTTTCTTCCTGCTGTTTGTCTTATGTTTCTCTTGTAGATACAGAAGGGTGAAGGAAAGTGTCATTTCCATACTCAGTGCCACTTTGATTAATGTTTTCCTTTTTTCTCAGTTGTAAGGAAAGAAAATAAAAAAGGTTCCTGTCGCAAATAAACTCCTTGTGTCTATCCATTCACAAGGCTTCTAGTTTAGTCTTGAGTAGTGTGCAGGGTACAATGCAAGCCTGAGTCTTTCATCTTTTAGATAATTTTCATCTAAGTAATTTCTGACAATTTAAAAAAATCTGAACTGAAAGAGTCTTCGTAAAAGTTTGTCGAAATTTAGAAAAGCTATGTTGAGATGATGAAAAAGAGGAATTGAAACAATTTGCTTAGCTCAGCTAGTCACTTTACCTTGGAGTTGGCTATTCTGATATGATACTTAGGTAATACATGAAATAAATGTGAGCACTTAAGAATTTCAAGTTGTGATTGTGAGTTCTCAGATACAGATAGTGCAGCACCTTAAATATTGCAGCTCCCTCATTTCCTTTTGGCCATATGTTCATTCAGTGATTTGCCTAAGGAGCAGTGCCTGTGCATCCTGGATGCTGCTGAGACACAGAGCCCACCTCGCTGTCCCCACAGAGGCAGCAGCGTGTTCAGGGTCACACTGAGGACGTGCTTCTGCCTGTTGCCCTGGGCTCTGACAGCTGAGCTGCCTTTACAGAACACTGCTCTGGCTCCTGGCTCTGCCCCCAGAAGGAGAGGAGGAAACTTCATCTGTTTCCATTGCGGAGGCAGTGAAGGATTCTAGCAGGCTCCCAGGATACAAACCTGTCTGAAGAGCTGAAGTGTGATGTTGTCCCAGTTCCAGGAGCACTGATACATTATCAGGGAGAGTGGGAACCTTGTGTCTCCCACTGACCCATAGGTTACACTTTACAGGGGAGATTTTTCTACACTAGCCCTGGTACCCTGCTTGGTTTCTATGTTTCTTGTTTAGTATTGCACCTGTCTTTGTGTTTCGTGTCACCGAGTGCCCAACATGGTTTGTCTTGCCCTATTTTTACTGCACTTTAGCAGGTCGGGTTTTGTGTTTTATATTTTGCTTGAAACAGTGGTAAACATACAAATAGAGATTTGGTTTAATCTCAAATTTGCTTAAAACATGCAGTGTGTAAGAAAAAGTATTAATGGAGGTGGGATGGGAAGAAGCTGTCATGAATTAATGAAAAAGCATGGACACATTTTGAATAATGTTTAGGTTGACAGACTGTGGAAGGAATTAAGGAAAATGGCAGATAAGTTCATTTGTACAGTTTTCAGAATAAAGTAAGGACATGTTCAGTCCTTTGACTGAATGGTTAAGTTATTCCTGTTAGTTTGAGTCCATTTATTTAGTGTTTTCATTGTTTAAGTCAGGCATGACAATGATTGTAATTCTGTCTCTAAAGTTCACCTAAGTACTTAAGGATTTTTCAAGTACTCAGTGGCCACTAGCTGTGCTTTTATTATATTTAACTCCAAGGCACTTAACCTATGTAATTACAATATTTTAAAATTTCTGTAATTTGAACTTATCTCAGGTTGGTTTATGTATTTAATACATCTGTTTTACAGCAACCAACAAGCATTTTTACTGGAAAATGTCCCCTGCAACAACGTGAGCTGCAAGAGCGTGCGGCGCATGTTCAAGGTGTTCTGGGAGCTCTCGGATCTCAACCAGATCAAGGACGCTGTGGTAGCGACCTTCTTTGACATCTATGAGGATGTAAGTGCCCCTTTTCACCCAGCAAACAGGCTCTGGGTGTGGCTGTGCCTGTCCCTGGACCCTGCACAAACTTTGCCTGGGCAGCTTTGGATTGTCCTGCTTGGAAAGCTGTGGGTGGCCCTCTCCATCCCAAATTGATTGGCATTATCTTCATAACGTTTGAAAGATATTAAAATAAATAGCAAAGGTGTAAACTTTGCTGCACAGCGTTTTTTCCAGGAGTAAATAAGCATTCTAATGTAAACTTGGGATTTTTTTCCTCTAGGGAATCTTGGATATCATTGTGCTAAGCAAAGGCTACTCCAGCAAGGACTTTGCTATCCATACATTGAAAAATAACTTTGAAGCAGATGCCTATTTTGTTAAAGTTATTGGTAAGTTATCAATGCATGATCAAGTCAAAATGGGATATTGAGAAGAATGTGAATATTTGAGCCTTTGCATATGCAAATGTTAAGGTAATGTTCTGTGCCTCGGCCATGGCAAGCCTGCTTTGCTGCAGTTCATGTGGTGTGGGAATGGTGCAGAATGGCCTTCAGAAGGGGCTGATTTCATTTCAGGGCCCCCTGGCATGGTGTGCTCTGCTTACACTGCATGATCTGTTCTGAGGGACACTGCATCCCTGTGGGAGTCAGTTCTGTGTTTCCAGCCCAAAACCACACCTTACCCTGAGAGCACAGAGGGGCCGTGAACATGGCCAAGGTGTGTGAATTAATGAGAGCTGGTTTGAAAGGCTTGAGATAGATTACGATATTTATAATTAGGTTTTTAAACTGCATGCCCCACTGCTCTTCAGCTGCAGAAGTGTGGAGCTTTGAGCTCATTTATTTGCTGTCTTGCTTGATTTTTTGAGAATGAGTGAAAAATGAAGTTGTATGGGAGCCTATGAAGACAAAACTCACTAGCAACAACTAGAGGTTCACCTTCAAAAATTGCATTTGCCTTCATGGTACTTAAATACATCCAGTCCTCTAAAGCACATGTTCTGCACACCAAAAGAGAACAGAACTGCAGCTGCTGCTGGGGGCTGATGTAATTATTACTTTGTCCACAGCCTGAGCTCTGTTCTCATCGTGATAGTGTTTAATCATTTATCATGTTGATGGAAGCCTTCTTTTAAATAATACCATATATCTGTAGTGAAATTGACAAAAGCATGCAGAAAACCCTCTGGAAAAATCTTACACTTCACAAAGCCATACCAGAATTGTGACTGTGTGATGTTTTAATGGGGAAGGGAGTAATTTGCAACATGCTTTTTGATTTCACTTTGTGTAAATCTATCTTAAAAACTGGGGCAAGCCTTTTTTTAGCACCCTTTCAGGGTGCGAGTGTTTTTGCATAGAAACCCCAGGAAATGGGAATTAATGAGTGTCTAAAAATATTTTTACTGTGATACAGGGGAAAATATTTCTAACAAAATGTGTTTTGTGTGAATTAGTGTATCAATAAATGGATTGTGTTCACTTATTTGGCACCTGGACAATGAGAACAGCTTTGCTCATTATAACTGATGTCAAATGGACTTGGCCAGGTAATTTGTTCTAGGAGTGAAAGTGAGCAGCAGATTTCAGTGTGCCCTTTGCATCAAAATGGGAAGAGGTGGTTCCACTTGCATATTCACCTGTGTGTAACAGATAAATGGAAGCTGTAGCTTTACCAGCCTATTTGTAGATGTACATAGTCTTCAACTCTCCTTTGCTACACACGTTTGTCTTCACTGGTCAGATGTTGGGGGGGTTGGACTGTATAAAATATTACATCTTACTGCATATAGAAATTGTAACATTTTGAAATCACAAGTGAAGGATGATAATTTAGTGGTTTGACAGTTGTTAATATTCACACACAGATTATTAGAAAACTTCCTTGACTAGATCAGTGCTGTTTCTGACTCACATAGGGAGTGATTTCTAATCAGACTGTGGATATCTTACATGCACCTTTAGGTATTTCCTTGGTCCCAAACATTTTGTACCCTCAACTAAATCTACCCATAAAGAAGACAGAAAATGCTTCAAGAAACTCCTGGTGGTTAGGGTGAACTGCCCTCAAATCTGGCCCAGATCTTCATTTTCTGTCTGCCATGATTGCTTTGGGATACCATAATTCATGGAGAAGTAATGTTTTTCCCTGGCTTCAGTATCTGGTGTGCATCCTCCTCTCTGCCCATAGCCATTACTGGCCTGCTGCTCAACCAAACTGTTGTCCTTAGAAGTCCAAATTTTGCATCAGAATGGGCTTTAGATTATTGTATGTGTGTGGGTTTTGTTGTTTTGTTTTAATACTCAGTGTGACAGGATGTCCTGACTTACAGAACAGATGGCTTTCGCTGTCCCTCATTTAAGTTTTTAAAGGAGATTTCTGAATGTAACTGATTTTTCAAACTAGTAAGTTTTAAACAATTATTTGGAACAACTGTCACAGGCTTTAGATATTAATTAGCATTATATACACCTGCTTATAATACTTCTGAACTAATAGAATAAATCAGTAATGGGATTTTTTGCCTGTTGCAGCTTTTGTGAATTGCTTCAAACCAGGTTCCAAAATGATGCCTTGTGTAAAAGGAAAAGCCTTTATCTTTTTATCAGTTAAAACAGTCAAGTTGAATCTCTGCCAGTATTTTGAATGGTTAGAAATGAAGAATAATGAATAAAATGTATAGTTCACTGTTTTAAAAATGTTTTCATTTGGAATTTTTCTAACTGGAGAATCTGTTTTTTTGAAGCTGGTTAACCAATGAGGTGGGGTAAAGCAGTGATGAATTTCTGCCAAGTATGCTTCCAACAGATAAGGAAATGCTATACATTACCATAAATCACAAGAAGATACTTATTTTCTTTGTGTTTTAGTGGCTACCTGACACTAGCAGTAGACTTTACCAGGTTTCAGAGGTGGTGCTTCTAAAATGGTTTGTGAACATAAACACAACATGCTCACTTCTTGTTCTTGCAGTTCTCAGCGGCCTCTGTTCTAATGACTGTCCTCGGAAAATAACAGTAAGTGTAACTATGGCCTCGTTTAGTTTTTAGCTTCAAATGAGCTGGAGTTTAATTATTCCAAAAACTCTCAACGTATTAAAAGAGTTATTGACTGGAAGAATGTGTAACCTAAGTCATGACAGGCCAACTTCTGCTTCTGTGAGACCCACATCTTTGGGCAGCTGCTGCTCAGAGCTGGAATCAATTGAGTGATTGTGCAGGAGCTTTGTTACTCTGGGAGTAACACTGGGGCTGGGATATACCAGAGACAGGAGGAATTTGGGTGCCCAAACTGTGAATTGTGCCAAGTCTTGGTGGGCACTGAGAAAGTCCAGGCACAACTGACTGTGGGGCAGATCCAGCCACTTCTGGGCCACATTCCAGCACTGGGCACAGCCAAGGAAGTGCAGTGGGCCCTGATGAGTCTGCAGACAGCCATACACATGTGGTGTTTTCTGTTTAGATTATTTTATTCGTCTCCAGAGATCTGCAACTCACCCACCAAACTGCCAATTAGCAAATTGTTTAGCAATGTTCACTGTGCAAGTTGGCCTGAAAGAGGAACTTAGAGGAATTGGAGGTAGCAGTAGCACTTTAGCTCTGCAAAAATTTCACATTTAATTTTGACTTGAAAATAGAAAAACTGCTTCAAATGTGGCTAACCTTCCCTTCACGCCTATTTTGAGACATGGGGTTTAATTTCTGTTATAAAATAATGAGGTTTGATAGTATCATTAACTTAATTACAAAAATCAAGGGTTTAAAAAGCAAATCTTCACAGCAGATGTTGGTGAAAATTTCATTATCAAGCTCACTGAAACACTATTGCCTCCATTGTAATAGGAGTTCGGTGACAGAAACTAACATAAGGTACATTTTGCCAGAGTACAGCTATGTGACACCAAAAAAAATTTAAATTTCCTCTTAATTCACTCATCTTTCCTATATCTGCATTAGCATCACCTTTGTGGTCTCCTTAGTTTTCATTCTAATCAGTTTTTATTTTCAGGCTTTATCTCACCTGTCATCATTTCCACTTACTCTTGTGGTTTAAACTTACTACTTTTTGAGGCATGGTGTGAAGTTTAGTGTTCCTTCTGTAACTTAGTTGAAAGCTCTTTATTGGATTTGATGCCCTGATACCAGCTTGAATTCAGCATTAGGAAAAAAAAATAAAAAAAAAAAGGAAAAATTCCTTTAAAATCTATTCCCCTAGTTGTCTCTCATCTCCCTTCCCCACCCTTGCTTACTTAGGTGCATTTGTTATGGTTCATCACTCAGTAATGCACAACTTCCTTGGATGTTTGTTTGTTTTATTTTTCCTCATGTCTGTACTTTGATGTTTAAGTACACATTCTTCCAGAAGAAAATTTTCTTAAAATAGATACCAATGCTTGACAAGTGACTGTTCAATCACTTCCATTTATTAAATGAAGCATTGCTATATAATGATAAAAAGATGGAATTTGTGTAGTATTTTTCAGTTCAGAAATACCATCAAGATAATAGTGCATTCTCTCAGTATCAAATGAGTTCTCCTTTTTCAGAACATGCAGTTATTTCTTTGAATTTTTAGATTTTTGCTTGTAGCTTCCAATGAAACATTAAACCCTTTACCAGAGGACTGAATAGCATTGCTTTCATCATGAGAAACTAAACACTGCCTGGCCAACTGATTACTGTGATTTTGAAAATTAATTTCCATATAATGCTATGACCAAAACAGTTGCAAGATTTTGAAGTGAAAAATATAAAAAATAATAATGTGAAAACATTTTTCTTCAGTTTACTGTTTAATTGCTATAGCTTCTTCTGTTCCTAAAATGTTGCCTGCCTTTTTCTTTGGTTTTTATCCCTTGTAGCCTTTTGGAGTTAACCAGCCTGGTCCTTACATCATGTACACCACTGTAGATGCAAATGGGTACCTGAAAAATGGGTCAGGTAAGAAAAACTCGTTGTGGGAATACCCAAGGCTCAGTCTGTCTGTGTTTGTGCTTCCCAGAAACCTCAGGAGCTGGAAAGGTGACAGAGGGAAATGGGAATGGTTTCAATGGTGCCTTCAGTTTACAATGCCAAACCCCCCAACGTTCTCTTCTTTCTTTACAGATTGCATTTTTATTACAAACATTGCTATTGCATTATTTTTTCATTTGTCCTGTGCCAGTTGGGTTTGAACAGTTGGCTGTAGCAAAAAATTGTTGGGTAAAATATCATCAGTTGGTGAAATAGCATAAGCTTCTGATTGCTTCCTAAACAATTATGAATTAAGAAACAGCAGTGGCCTTGAAAAACCTAAATACAGTCCTAGTAGCCAGATGACAAAAGATCAGAATACTATTCAGGGCACACAGGATGTATTTGTCTGGAGTTGTTCACTACAACTGGCAGCTGAAATCAAATCCTGAGTAAGCTGGAGAGAGAATGTCTGTGTTCCTTTCAGGTAACGCAGGAGCTGCAGGGTATCAATCATCAGGTAACAGGGTTAAAATCAAGGGGAAGGTGCTTGGTGCAACATGTATTGGAGCTAAAGCCTTAATGGCCTGGGATGGTGCAAGTGGCACAGCGTGCAGGAGTCCGAAACCAAAGCAGCCAAAGAGAGAATCGTCCATTAGGCTGTGTTCCAAGCAGTGCCTGGTGTTAGAATATCCTGGGCTTTATGCTGCCTTCCTAGGTGTGTGCTGGTGGCTTCTAGAAAACACAGGACACTGTGCAAAGTGGTTTATTACTCTCATTTATGACTGGTAATCTCAGGACTATAATGGACTCATTTCTTGCTCAGGCAAAAATCCCAACCTCATCAGCTGAACATGATCAGTTAGTGCAATCATCTGTATCTGTCACTCCAGTCTCATCTAAAATTGAACTCACATTTTAAAAATATGGTTCCAGTAGTTCACTGGGAAGATCATATGCTGTATAACACTAATTTAAATCAAAACAATAATTTAGGGGGGAAAATGATGACGTCTTAAGGTCCTGAGTCAATCTGAATCATTGGCAATGCTCTCACCATGAATAGTGTCCTCAGGACTGTTAATTCCACCTGAGAAAAAGACAAAGAATATGTCCTGAAATACAAACCAGATAGCTGCAAAAACATATCTTGATACTCTGGCATCTCTGTGTTTGTACATGCTTAAATAAAGACATTTTTCTTATTCTGTGTCATGGAACAATGCACATATCTTACAAATGTGTGGAATAAAGCTAGCTTAAAATTTGGACCTATTTCACATATCATTTTCCTAACTTTTTTTTTTTTTTTCTCTTTTCCAAGAATAGAAGCAAAGGCATTTTTCTTAAACATTTTCTTTAGGGTTTCCTGAGTTAGGTTGGTTGTGGCTTTGTTGGTTTTTTGTTTGTTTATGTTGGGGGGGGGCAGTTCTTCTAGAAATGCAGTGTTTTTATGATTCACTCTAAGAAAGAGTTTTCAAATGTGATTTAATACTGCTATATTCCCTTCACAACTACCATATTTACAATAATAAAGACCTAACAGAGTCCAGGCATGATGCATTTCCTTTTCTGTTCCGACATTATGAAATAACAGTAATGAATTCCAAGTACATTTATGACCCCAGCAGTATTGCTACAGGGAATTTTCTAATGCTGTCTTTGATCAGTTTCTCAACACTAATAAGTTAATAGATTTTTTTGAGTCTGTATAATTCCTGCAAGAACTTTTGAAAGTCATGTTTTCTGAGGATATTGTATTATATTATGTTTGTAGCTAGACTTTCTTCTCTTGCAAGTGTTGTGTGTAAGATTCAGTAAATGTTCTGACTAGAATTACTGGCTTACAGGTTGTCTGGAAAAACAGCCCGTTACATCACAATCCTCTTCTATTTGACTATCAGGAAATCATAAAGCAATATTCCTTGTGTGTACTGGTAGGCAATACCAAACCCACATGGCATTTTTGGCCTATGTATAAACCTACAAAACATCTTTTCCACATTAAGTTTTATTAGTATAGCATACATATGCTATTTTTAAACTAATTTTCATCAACTTATTTGCCTTCCTTATATAATAATATTGGACAATCCATATTTGAAGCTTTTAATTATATGAAAGGAGTAATGAGCTAATCAAAATTTTAAAAGAATTAATCCCTTTCCCAAGAAGTAACATGAGTAAAACACAGTTATTTTTCTGATGAAAATGAAACTCACTCTTTTCATATCCCCCTCAAAGTCAGCTGCTGTTATTTATTGCCTTTATGGCTACACTCAGTGGGGGAACAGTTTTTTGGCTGGACTACTGCAACCAATCAGCTGAAGTTATCCCTCCAGCCCTGGGCTTAAGTAAATCATAAAAGACACAAATCCATAGCCCCCACTCTGCTTCTGTTCTCCTGAATTCTGCAGGACTTCAGTTGTGAGTTATGGCAACTTTCATGTAGGCAATATTTGTGCAAAGAGTAAAATAAAAAGCCCCATATGGCTGTCCTTATCTAATTCATTTTGAGGTTCTTTGATCTGCCAAGCCTTAACTACAGGAAATTTGCATAATTATGAGGGTTTTCTTAAAAACATTGTTAGAATTGTTCTGTCTCCTATTAACATTCCAGTATGTTGTTAAAAGATAGCAGAATAATAATTAGCATGTATTCGGTGCTTTTACTTTCACATTGCTCAAATCACTTGTAATCTTACAAGAAATACTGTTAAATTAGCTACAAGGAATAGCAATTGCCAACATGGGCATTAGAATGGAGAAGTTCTAGGCCTTACATCTGCAGTTGGTATCTCCACAGACCTTCTCTTCCTGAGAGTATAATCAACTGCAGCAGCTTCTTCAAATATTTAAGGAATTTCATGCTTGAGATCAGTCCAGTACAAATCTTGGAGAAGTACACAAACTCAGATTTAAGTCATACTTTCTGATCCATGTCCTGCAACTTGCCTTCTCCCTTTTCTTTTGGAGTTACTATTTTTAAGGAGATCTCACAGTTAAGTGTGAGTGTCAGCCAACATTTTCACCTCTTTGTGTACATTTCCAGGCTTTTATTGGGAGAATTATCTTCTGTGTTTCAGCCTGTGCTGTGCACATCTGCATTTTCTCTCCTGAAGTCAAAATATGCTGATAGAGTTTGAAATAAATAGGCTCATACTTGCAGCTCCTATCTAGCAAACATTTTAATTCTGTGGACCAGGAACAAGTGGCTCCATATGCACAGGAAGATGATAAAAGTAGCTTCACTGAATGGCTCATATGGATCAAGTCATAATTTGTTTGAGCACCTGTAAGAGTGAAGCTGTGTGGATGATGAACGTGATGGCCTTTGCACCTCTCATTCCAGAGCTCTTTTATTTTGCTGCTTTTGCTTTGTTTTGTTTTAAACCTTCCATGGCAGAATGACCTTTCACATGCTGTGAAGTCGTGCCCTTCTGGTTTTTTGAAATCTGCTTACTCTTCCCTGTTGTTGCATTGAGTTCTCCTGCTGTTTAACTAAATTGAATTGTGAGGTGAACACAAATGTCTAGCAGCTATTATAGTCGTGAATTTAAACATAAACATTGCAATATGTACCAGAAAAAAGGCAAAATAAGCTTCTTTACAATGGCCATTTGATGCTGCAAGGTTCATTGTGTCAAATTCCACTACACAGAAAGAAGAGTGTATTCATGGAACAAGCTAGAATAATTTAATAATTGAATAGCTGGATTCAATGAGAGGGATTTTCTGTTTGCTATGGGTGGGAATAGGTTGTAGTATGTTTTTCTGTAAAACTCTCTTTTGTTCAGAAAACTTACTTGAACTTGTAATGTTGCTTGCAGTATTACCAAACCTTGGATATTTGGACATTACAGATGGCACAGTTTCCCCTATGAGCAATATGACAATTTTATTGTTTGAGGGGGTTTTAAGTTACCAGTTTTACTTCTGTGATTTTATGGTGTAAAGGTATTTTTCATAAAAATACATATTCTCATAAAAACGCATCAGGTTTGGAGTTTGGGCTTGCAGAAGGGTCCCAAGTGTTGGCAGCATTGTAATCATCAGTGTCCAGGTCCCACGAGTGCACTTTGAGTTCCCTTTCTCATGTTATTTCTGAATAACAGAAATATTCAGTTATTTCTGAATAACAGGTACTCCAGAACCAGGTATTGCAGAACAGGTTGGGAGGTGAAGCTGTGGTACTGCATTCACCTGAAATTTCCTATTAGGGGACTAAGGAAAAGAGGCAACCAGCTGGGGAAAATAGGGAGACACCCCCAGCCCTTAGTAAAATGAAGTTACCATTGCATATTTTAAGCAGAAAAGGAACTCACTGACCACTAATTTTTTTTTCCAACCAGTGACCCCCAAAGGCAATATGAAAGGAACTGAAGTAAAGCCAAGCAAATCTATTTCTCCAGCTTTGTGATGCTTCCAAGTGTGAACTTCTTGGGGTTTTGTTAGATTGGGTTGTTTTTTCCTGAAAGCTTCTTTGTAAATTCTTAGGCATATTCCATGGGTTTTTTGTGACTATCAATTATATATTCCCTTTCTCTTGCAGTAAATGGTTCTGGCATATTTTCAAATAAAATAAGGAGCTGGCAGCTTCAAAAAATGGAGAAATACTGAGTGCAGTGTAGCCCAGTGGTGGTAATGGCTGCAGAGTAAACATCACTGCAGTGTTGCAGCTGTGCAGGGAACGTCACTGCGATTGCACCCAAATCTTGAACTGCCTTTGTCCTGCTCCAGCTGTTGCCTGGGTGTTGTTCCCAGCCATGCTGCAATCCATGCAACCTCTGCATGACACGTTTTGGACTAATTTTTGCTTTTTCTAGGATGCATATATTTGTCTAATCTGTATATAAAAAAGTCATTCATATGCTGACCTCAGTGTTCAGGTAGGTGGTGGTACAAAAGAATTTACATGCAAGTGTGAGACTAAAATATACACTTTTGGAATCCTAAATTATATTACTGAATTTTGAATTACGCAGAATTGCTTTTAATTGGCTAATTAAATGCAAATAATATTTTGTTAAGAAAAGTATAATTTAAAAAATTATAAGGAATGCTTCAGGAAACCACAAGTTTGAAATCAGATTCTCCATTAGTCTTTCAGTTCTGGGTAATGATCTTACATGTTCTGCTCTGTTATTTCACAAAGTAAGTTTATTTAAACTGACTGAACACTATCAGTATTGTGCATCTATTTCTGTAGGTTCAGTGAGGTTGTTCCTAAATCCAGTACCACGTGTTGTCGGTGCTGTTTGAACAAGAGAAGACATTGCTTCCACATGTAACTTGCAGCCACTTTCCCCTCACAAAGTTGAATTGTTCAGCCTGAAATAAGCTGATGAGGACATTTCAGTTCAGCTCAGGGGAGAACAGGCTCCCCTTGAGCATTCAGCAAGTTTACATCAGGATAATGGAAACAGAAGGAAAATTACTTAATTCAGGTATAAAAGAACAAGTATTGGATGTGTCACAGACAACACATGGCTCTGGTTTTCAGACAAGACTTTGGAAAGGTTAATGATACAAATTGCTTCCAATTTTATATGCCAGACTTCAGAGGTAAGGAGATTGATTCCAAAAGGTCCAGAATGGTTTCTGAATATCAAACTCTGCAAAATCTTCTGAGGTTTGGCTGCCCAACATCATTAGCTTTTTCTTACAAATTTGATCTCCAATAGGCTAAAACCACAGAAAATCATGTCCTAAAATGCTGAGGATTTTACTCTGCCCAAGGTTTTTTTAAGCAATAAACTTAATGATTTATGATTTAAAACAAGAATATATATACCACCACTAATATCAGTGCCATAGCCCATGCTATCTGCATGCTTTGAAATGGTGTTTTTGAAACAAGAAGCTCAAGGCAAAACACATAGTATTGAATAGTCTTAAAAGTAGTATTAAGAAGAAATTATATGTAGCATGATCAGGAGGGGTTTTTTTTAATTCTTCTTTTAAGTAACAGTTCTACTGATAAAGTAAAACAAACTGTGAAGCCACAGCCACTTCCTCCATCTTGTCTACACTGACTTCCTAAATCCTAAAGAACAATCTGAATGTAAGAAAGAAATCTCACTTTCCTCCTTGGAGATGCAAAACTATTTTCAGATATTCTTGGAACAAGTAGAAAGCTGTTTCCAATAGTTTTACAGGAGGACAAATTGCTGTGGTTGCTATTAAAATTAAATTTTACATATTTTCAGAATTAGTTCCTGGTGACTGGGAACTTCAGATAATGTCAATAAACTGTTGACAGTACTCTCTGTAATTCTCTTTTTATTTTTCATCTCGGTTTGGGGCTTTTATGTTTCTCAGGTGAGCAGTTGTCATTCTTAATTACTTGGTTGCAATTCTAAGTGGAACTTTTCGGTAAGCATCAAAGAGAATTTATGATAGATATAGGGTGAGGAAAGCAAGGAGCAGTCTCAAAGTTCTCCTGTGCTTAGTCAGCTTTAATAAACTGGAACCTTCTACATTCTATCATTCTGCTTAGTTAATACCTCCCAGTTTTAAAGGCAAATAAAAAAATAAGTATGTGCACAGTTCTGCCTGCTGTGTAGAGGAAAACATTCCTTTCTGACCTTTGCAAATGATCTATTTACATCCTGAAGCGTAAGATTTCATTATCCTTATCTTAGTAGGCATAAGAACCAGCACTAGTAGCCATGAAATTATTCAGTGCTTTAAGAATTCTAGCTGCAGTGTGTGACTCTCTAACCTCTTTAAGGCTGACTGCACACAGTATATGACATTTTCTTTTATTCTCTTTAATTTAGTTGACATTCATTTCATTTGTAAGATGAAAGAAAAAAGCAAGATCTTGGTTGCAGTCTTCTCATGATCCTAAATATTTCACTCAAAAGTGATTCTAAAAGCTTTTCACTGTTTTTACTGTTACAGCAGTACCTTGTTCTTTTGGGGAAATCCTTCAGAATCAGCATTAGTGACAGAAATTCTTAAAGAAAAGCTTTTTTATGTTGCAGCATGATCAAGTAACACATCTGGTTTGTTTCTATAACCGAGTCAAATTAAATATATCCACCTTTGCTCCTCACTACCTGCATGTTGGTAACTGGAGCGTTCAGGTGTTGTGTAATTCGAGAATTACTCCCATTTTAGATTTGGATGTTGACACCTGGAGATTGAGCAGTTTAGCCAAGATCATGTTAGGGCAGTCAGTGGCAAGGCAGGGACAGACTCGGGACTCAAATCCTGTGCTGTCCTATCCTGTGGTAGCTCAATTTACTGGGAGAATCCCTGTTCTTAAATAGAAAAGCTGCTCAGTCCACGTTTTGTGTCACATCTTCTGTAACCCAGGAATCTACCCAGCAATGTGCACGGTACCTTGTCCTTGCAATGGAGACCTGAAAGTACAAGTCCAACTTAAATAGTTCCTCATCTGCTTGCTCATTACATGGTTCTACATGGGGTAAAAATAAATCTAGCATGTGTATAATCTTTAGGAAGACCATTACTGTTACTTTTTGCTAATAGCATTTCAGCTTAATAAAAAGATAAGTGCATCAAGCTGATTTTTCAGATCTCAGTTGACATATATCTTGCTTTTTAAAATAAAATTACTATAACTCCAAAATAATACAGAATATTTACCTCCTGATTAAACAGGCCTATTTCAAAACATGCCTGACAGCATATGGCAAGCAGCTTCCTCAAGAGCTGGTAGGGAAAGGGAGTTTCACAGAAACAGAAGCATGAAGTAATCACTGCACGGAGCAGGGGTTCAGAATCACCAGCCTCACTCCAGGGAGTAGTCTGTCCCCAGAGGAGTGTCCAAGAGCTGAAGAGCTGCATCTGGAAGTGGGTGTTGTGACTTCACTTGGTGAAGTGCTTCTGTGCTGGGGCCAATACTTGCTCGTAGTGGCATCTCCAGGAGCCAGGAATGGGAGGGTGGGTTTGGTTTTTCCTGCAAAGATATATGACTTTGCCAAAGAAATGGTGGTGGTGCGTTAGGAGGTTTTGCTGCCCCCATGTTCACCACAAATAGTCAGAATGTGTCACCAGTCTGGCCCACAGTTGATGGGCTGAGGTAAAGTGCTGCCTCCCAAATTGAGCCTTGGATGGGAGAGGCAAAAAGGAGTTGGCTGTATATTATAAAATATGGGTTCCTGTTCTTCAACTCACATTCTGTTGCATTTTGTTGCCTAACTTATAATTTCCAGTTTCAGGCATAATCTGTTAGGGGTCAAAGCTGAGAGAAATCTGATGCTCTAAAAGCACTGACTAGATCACATGCTTGTGAAAATCCGTTTCTGTTGGTCACAGAAAACCCTTTGTGGTTGTCAAGTGTCCCTTGTTCTCATTCCTGTTAATCTGGTGGTGGCTGATACCATTGCTGCTGTGGAACCAGCTCACTTGCTAAGAGAACAAAGAACCCACCCAAGATCTGAATCCGTTGGCCAGAAATTGAACAATTACAAGATTTTTTAAATTTAAATGGAATACTATGGTGGTTACTTTGGAAATGGGATGATGTCAGTGAACTTGTTGATAACTGCAACAGTTGTCTGTTTGCTCACTTCCTTTTTAGGAAACCAAGAATCTTATTTTCCACCTACAGTTTCCACCTCCTATCATTAGCTTGCACCCACTGCAGTCCTGTTTTCATTAAATTAGTTTATTCTTTGGAAATTTGTTCATGAGAATTTACTTAGCTAATTTTGTGACGCAGTAGTAATTACTGATTAACACTGACAAGAAAGTGAACATGTTGAGTCTGATCTTGTAAATCAATGGGGCAAGAGATTTGGCACTAATCATATAACAATAAATGCAGACAGCAGATTTCTTCTCAACTTGTAACAGATAATGGAGATTTGAGTTAACACAGAAATGGTACTCAAAAAAATTGTTTTACGTAAAAAATTGTTTTACCTAAAACAAAAGAATTATTTTACCTAAAAGGAATTGTTTTACCTAAAAAGCTCTTCTCCCAAGTGAGTGTTCACAAGTAGTTTGGAAATATGGGATTGAGCTGTTAAGAATTACATAATCATGCAATCAGTGAAAATTTTCAAACTTTTTATTACTGACTGAAGAATGTGTATTTGTGTAGCAAGTTGGTAGTTTGGGGGTTGTTCACTGGGGATTTCCTCCCCCTAAAATACCTCTTTGGGTTTCCTTTGTGCTTTCCTTGCAGCTGGCCAGCTCAGCCAGTCAGCACACTACGCCCTCCAGCTGCCCTACAACGTGCTGGGCTTGGGCCGCAGCGCCAACTTCCTCGACCACTTGTACGTTGGCATCCCTCGGCCCTTGGGGGAAAAGGTTGGTGGATGTTTAAGATTGTCAAGCTAATCGTTTATGGTGCTACCTTTCCTAGGAGACTTTGGATAGAAATACTGCGGGGACGCTTTTTTTCATTTTCTGAAGTAAGAATATCAAAGAAGTAGGTTAGTGTACAGAAAGGTTTGCCCAAAAGATCCCAGTTTTTTTGAGGAGTGTGTAAGCCAAAATAAAACCAGAAGATGACTGAAAGTGTCTGTAAATGTTAGCTCAGGTATTCAGTGCTTGTCTGTAGGGCAGATGGGTGTTAGTCTGAGGGTCCGGTTATTGTTCTGGAGTGCAGTAGCTGCAGGGCTTTCCCAGAGTTGCTGTGGCTGGGCTGAGACTCAGGTCATCCCTTCAGCCTCAGTGGTGAAACCATGGGCAGTGTCATGGTGGGAGGAGATTACTGTGAGTCTCTGATCTTCACATGAAACATAAAAGTGGGGTCCTCACCGTTTTCAGTCTTTAAAGATCTGATGGTAATACTTTGAAAAGTGAGGTACTCAAATGGGCCAAATTCTCATTTGGATAATTGTTTTGCCTGCCTCTTTTGAAGAATCAGTTCTTTTCTTCTTTCCCTCTTATGTTGTTGCTTTGTACTTTTAAAGCAGATGCTGTGTTTCATGTCAGTAATAGTTATTTTGCTTTGTACTTTTGGGGGGTGGGTTTTAAAGCATTTTGGAGCTTTCAGAGTAACGGGTTTATACAAAGATAAAGGGATTAATCACTTATATTTAAAGTTTTTAAAAACTCACAACTTTTTTGTTTCTCTTTTTGTATATTTCAACAGAGAATTTCTTTGCTTGTAAGTATGTTGGTTTGTTAGGAATTGACACGGCTTTGCTTTTCTTTCAGTCCATAAGAAAACAAGAATGGACAGCTATCATACCAAACTCCCAGCTTATAGTCATTCCTTACCCTCATAATGTTCCTCGAAGGTAATGTCATCATTTGGATTTGCACTTCCTAAAATTACCTGAATACACAGTGTAAATTAGGCATTTTGTGTAGGTTTAGAAATAGTTGTTTGTCTAGAAAGTTACTGAAGAACAAGGGCAGGGGGTCAGTGCTGAGCTGTAGCTGAAAATGCTGCTCAGGTATTTACACGGCCTCTCAGATGGTGCCCATAAACAATCAAAACCTATTACCGGCTCAGACAAACAATCAAAATGTATTACCAGCTCCACTCCTGTAAATAATAACATACTTGCTAGATTTAACAACATCCTCAGTGACAAATTACAAGCATGGTAATGGTTGAATTAAGCATTTTTGTTTTGCCAAACATGCAATTTCTGTCTGGTTCCATAGCAAAGCTTTGCTTCTGCCCTTCTAAATGCAGTAGCTGCTGCTACAGGAATGAATGTTTCCCTTTAGGTAAAGGTGAATGGGTTGGTTTCACGAGAGCTTGAACATGGAATTCACTTTGCAATTAAAATGTTTCTCCCAGAAAGAGAGCATGTTTCTCTTTTTGCTATTAGAGACAACATTAGTCAAATATTCCAGCTGCGTTTTGCCGCTTGATCTACCAGTGAGGTCAGTAGCATTTATCATGCAGAAATGATTCTGACATCAGTTCAGCAGTTAATTTTACTAGAGAACAAATAACGGTGGAGAAGTGATGTGCTGCTTGAGTTGCTAATTAACAACCACAGAAATAACATCTGCCAGATGAAAATTTAGTTACAATCTTGAGGTATTTAAAGGTATGTGTTACAGAAAACAATTACTGTTATTGCATCCTTAAACTATTTTTGCTTTCATATAAAGTGGGTTTATGGACATTGTAGAATGGCAGAGGATGGAATCCCCAGAAGAAATCAGATTTCATAATAAAAGCTTCCTAATTTTTTTTTTAACATAGGTGTGTGATTTCCTGAGAGGCCTCAACACAGAGCCTGCTGCTGACAGCTTTCCCATGATAGGAAACCTGTAGCACAAAAAGGGGGTTCCCCAGGCCCCAAGACCTCACATGGTTTGAGAGATGTCTACCAGGAGCCCTGAAGTGTTTATTTTGTTGATCTTCAGCTATAATCAACTGCTTATGTTGTCTCGAACTGCAGTTGTCCCTGGGTAAACTTCAGAAAAAGAGAACTGGACCCATGAGCCTGTCCAAAAGGAGCTTCTCATGTGCTGGAAAAATCTTCCAGGATTATTTCCCCCTGCTGCTCCATGTCCCCAGGCCCCAGGCAGTCCTGTGAAAGGTTTCCTTATGCATTTTACTTTGTCCTAGGCAAGGGCAGGAGATAAATCTCCTAATGAGAAAAAACTCGTTCCCTGAGGATATCCGTAGCATTCATGGAAAGTTAAATAGAAACTGTACTTAGACATGGTAGTGCTCGGAAATAATTATATTAAGCCATGTATTTCTGAGTAAACATCATTAAGCTTCAGTCTCTAAGTAGAGCTGCTCGTTTCTGTAGACCAGGTTGTCACCTGTCTTACACTAACAGGTTCTTCTCATCTTTGTATGTAAAATCTGTTTACTGCTTTGTAATGAAGGGTATTAATGTTTCCTTGGATTTTCTTCTTTTCTATAGCTGGAGTGCCAAGCTGTATTTGACCCCAAGTAACATTGTACTGCTAACAGCTATAGCCTTAATTGGTGTCTGCGTTTTCATCCTGGCAATAATTGGCATCTTACACTGGCAAGAAAAGGTAAGCTAATTTACTAGAATATTTTTAAAATATTTTCTATACTATTTAACACTCCCTAATATTTTACAGACCTGTATGTTAGGGGGTTTTTTTAAACATTTTTCTACAGTATAATCATTTCTGACACAGACCGAATTAAGTTGCAACAGGTGTTATTATTAATTCAATGTTTACCACAAGTTTAAAAATTGGCATTATTTTTATTTAAGCTCTTAAAACACTTAAGCTTGCCCATGTTGCTCTTCATTTCCTTTTTTCCATTAAGCTGTTATTTCCAACATAAATGAGCCATCTTTGTTTCATATCTAAGCTTTCTATTTTGCAGTTTTAAGGAGAACTGTTTTGGAAAATGGAACATAAACTCAGATTACTTATCTTGAGTTCTGCTGGTAATCTGAAAATAAGGAGAAAGTCTTTTCTGTGTATCACTGCTGGTTGCACTGACATTAGCATTCAGGAATGTATAGGGAGTCAATCGTGCATATTGGCTGCTTTGCTGTGTGGGGCTGAATTACACATGCAGGGTGTAGCAATCCATTGATTTGAAGAAGCATTTAGAAAGGGCCCTTTCATGTCACAGAAGAAATGCATTCCCATTTTTCTTAACTATGCTCAGTTCACAATCATACCCAACTGGCAGAGTTGCCAATAAATGTTACTACATACCCAAACCATAATCTTAGCTGTCAGATAAAATTACTGCACATTGTGACATGGGAGAACTGTTTGTTTTTGTGCTCGTGGAAATAAAATGACCTTGTTAAACATTCAGAAAAGCTTTGCGCATGCTTCATATTTAAATGTTATTTGTCTGTCAGTCTTCACTCTTCAAAATGTTAAATACAGCCTGCAACTAATAATAAAGCTGGGTATGAGACACACAAAGCAAAGAAGTATGAAGTTTATGATGGCTGTTGTTAGCATGTCCTGCTGTACCAAGAAAGCACTGCTCTCTCTCTCCAACATACCTTTAGCAAACAAGAGCAGCAGAAAAGGGACTTGGACTTGGAGTTGGGGAGAATTACCTTTGTGTAATTCCATCTGGAGAAATGGAGATTTAGTGGCAGCGTTCAGAACAGTTTTTGTAATTCAAGCACTGTAGTGTAAGGAAGGGCTCAGCCCAGAGTGCTTTTGGAGCTGTTTTACATCCCAGGTGTGTGTGAATGTAGTGCTGTACTGGTTATATTGTAAACTCATTTCCAACTCTGCAGCAAAAATAGGCACAAGTATTTGGACAAACTGTGTATTTTCAGACCATTGTGATAAACATGTTAATTTCTATATTCTTCCTATGGATTTTTACCTTCCCAATGTTTAGAAGAGGTTGAGATGCTAAACAAATAAGAATGTTCACCAAGGCTGTGCTGTGCATCACTGAAATGTGTAAAGTTAAACTCCAGAGTTCCTTGTTTCTAAGCTTATTCTTAGTTTACTGTCTCTCAGCAATCCTCTCCTAAAAATACTGTCCAGGCTAAATGCCTTTCCCTTGCAGATCTCTGCAGTACATGTAGCAAAGAAAGGAAGGGGAAAGGAACTGGCACTTAAAATCTTTTCTTTCCCCTAGAGGGTGTATGAGTCTGTTAGCTGCAGTGTTTTATTCAACAGTTTAAATAAACCCTGGACTTTCACCTCTGCAGATAAATAGTAGCAGGAGCCCTTTGTCTACAGCAGTTCTTACACACTCCTCTGCCAGCCAAGTATTGGAGTACTGAAATAACTGTAGGGTTTAGGGGTAGGTGTTGCTCTGTCTTGCCTTAGAAATTTTGAATGCATTGAAGAAAAAAAGCTTTGCAGTCTCAGTTAGTAGATTTTCATTTTGATACATCAAATGAAAGAGAAATTGAGGAAGAATTGACATCATTGTTCATCTTACAACAAATACGATCTTTCTACATTTGCTACAGCCCTCGATAGTTCCCATTCTCATTCCTGAGAACTTGCTTTGGGGTCATGAGGCCGGTCCTGGAAACACTGCACAGTGATGGAATCCTGCTAGAGAGGGTTTGCTGGATCCAGCAGAGTATCAGTTACTGTCAAATTTGAAGTAGTAATTTTTTCAGGAAGCATACAAGAAATGGAGTGGAAATTGTTTTCTAAGTGAGATGATGAAATTCTGTGGAATGTGACAAGCATTTCAGTGTAAGGAAGAGTGTGCCACTCCCTCCTTCCCACCCCTTTTTTGACATCCAGAATACTACTGACACTGATAAAGTCCCTGCCAAAAAAGCCAGACTGATATATCCTAAACCTCACTGACAGCTCTGCTGCTGCTACAAAATGCAGTAAAATCCATATTTAAACCAACTGAGTTGCTATCACACATAAACATTGTGTAATGAGGAAATCTTTGGCCTTGAGCCAAAGCAGATGATGAACTCTCATGGCAGAAGACGGGCATGGATTCCTGCCACAATTGTTGTGTATTTTTATCAACTGAGACACAGTTCTGAATGCCCACGCAGCACCTAGTGGAGAGGCTTTTCTTCATTTTACCCCTTAAACAAAGAAAGAAAGAAAGAACATGGGTCTGTGCACGCCAAAAAGCATTTTGGTCTGCTTTGCCAAATTCTCTCATGCTGGGATTTACACATGCTGTCTGTCATGACAAAAGCACAAGTTTGCACTGTGTGCTCAAGAATCCTTGAAGAAATGCTTCCATCCTCTGTTAAGTGCTTTAGCACATGAGAGGAGACATGTGGGAGAGGACATGTTCTTACACATGACATGGATTCTAGGTACAATTTAAATATGCTGCTTTTTTCCAAGCACCACCCAATTCACTCTTTGAGCAGGTCCGTGTGTGTTCTGCATAAAGAAGCAGGGAAATGCATCCTACTTCACATTTTCATAATACAAACAAAAGACACAGAACATTTTTTGCCTCCTTATTGCTGTTAGTTGTTGCTTGAACTGCCATCTTGCTCTAAAGTTGTATTTAACAGAATGTTTTTTAAATGAGATTCTTCGTACATGTAACGTAAATCACATTTACAGTTAGTCCAGAGTAATTTCATCTTATACTTATAATGTAGACAAAATGCATACCAGGAAACAGTCTTCAGGTTTGAATTATTCCTTTTAAAATGCATTATTAGAAATAACAGAAAATAATGGGTCATAAATACTACAACAGCAGAGCATTAACAGCAGAAGCCAATTTTGCGTAGATTATTGCTATTTCAAACTGACATCATTTAAAAGTTAATTGTTGAGGCTTTTACCAAGCTTTTTTGCCTTTTGTCAAATGGCTTGAAAAAAAATCAACCATTCTCTGACATTTGACAGCTCATTTCTGTAACAGTATTGCTCTAGATTCCACAAAGTGTTTTTTATTATTATTTTTCAGAAAGCAGATGACAGAGAGAAGCGACAGGAGGCTCATCGGTTCCATTTTGATGCTATGTGACATGCCTTAATATTTATGAAGGAGCTGCTACTCATTTGCTTAACTGAAAGACTAAATTCTGATTTTTAAAATTATTACCGTGGAAGTACTGTTGGTGTGTTATTTGTAAATGTTGCATTATCTGGTATTTATTTGGAAAGTATTAAAATTAGACCTGAATGTCTCACAAGGCCTTTCAGTTAAGAGACTGTATATAATAGCATTTGGCCTTTATTTAACAGAACTGTAAATTTATTTTTCTTAGTAAAGGGATCAAACTGCATGTACCATTGTTTATGTACCAATTCTTTAGTAATATTTGATAGAAAGAAAGTGTAAATGAAGTAGCATTTCAGTGAGCAGAATACCTTGTATCACTTGAATTGGTCTTGTCCTTTATTCATTCCTGCAAAACAACCTGGTTTTTGAAAATTAAACTTGTGCAGTTTCTCAGATGACTTAATCGTTAATTATTTTGATTGTATTAAATGGTGCTTAACCTAAAGTATTCTGTATTTTTCTTTGTTTAAATCCATATGTGCAATAGTTAAAAACTTGGGATTTAGAGAATCGAAAGGAACCTGCAGTGGAACGCTAGTTCGGTCATCCTGGGATAGATGCAGTATTTATGTGTGCTGCTTCTAGGGAGAAGACAACACATTAAAAAATTAACATCATAAAAATGTACCAGGGTTACATAAAATGCTTTTATAATTAAACTAAATCCACATTTATTTTAGAAAGGCACAAAGTCATTATGAAAGTAACTATTTTTCTAACATAAGAAAGGTTTGGGATTTTTTTGTTTGGTTTTGTTTTTCAAGAAGTTAAAAGAAATATTTTTGAGGAGAGATGGAGGATTGATACCCTAAAATGTACTGCTAAGTGATGAGATATGCAAGGATTAAATGAAGAATGTAATAGGACACTCAGAATAATCAATGCACATTTTCTATGTACACTGCTATGCCCGGATTTCATAAGGCTGTAATGATGACAGAAGACGTCGCTCAACTTCAAATATTTTACGTGGTGATAAAGTTACAGCTCAGTGTATTCGGGATCCTGGAAGAATCTGAGAACAATCATGTTTTTAGTTTGCATGAGTCTACACCATTAATTCTGCAGTTACATCAGTTAATTTGCATTCCTAATACTGTTTGATAAACTACAACATCCTTTCTCAACAAGCTGCAAGTGTTGGTCGTCAAGGCCCTCGGTGTGCGGCGGGTCCCTGCTGGGCTCTGGCCCTCCCTGGAACGGTCCCTGTGCCTGGCAGGGCAGCCCTGGACAAGAGGGAGCAAAGCTGGGCTTTGGTGCTGCCCCGAGTGCCAGTCACAGCCTGGCTTCCCAAGGCACTGCTGGATACTGACCCGTTCGTACAGCAGCACAAGCCAGCAGCCAGAGCAGCGCTGTCCTGAGCTCTGAAGTGGCCCTGGGGATTTCCAAAATGCCCTGATCAGATGCCAGCACAGGAGACTCTCATATCATGTTGCTGTTATTATCCAGGACAGAATATTTCGTTAATGCACACCTTCAATTTTTCTCATGAAAAGGTAAGATTTTTTTTTTTTTAAGATAAATACTTAATGCTTTTGGACTTTTTAAACTGCATTGATAGAATTGGCTCCCACCAGCAAAAGATAAGAACAGATTTTATGATTAGGAGGATGCACAGTTCAATATATTTTCCTGTCTTTTTCAGATGGTTGAAGAATAATGCTAAATGCATAATGCACTGTGGCAGTAAAGTTGTCTGTAACCCTCTATCACAACATAATACACATAGATTAGCTTCCTTTTGTTTTTGAAAAAGCAATTAGGAATAAAATAACCTCATGCTGGCATTTAAACTGTTGTACAAAACAATGAACTTGGTATCTTCTGCTCTGAGGTATTTTGCATGCTCAGTAGTGCACCATTGCATCACTGTATACAATATAATAAAGTTTACCCCAGGTTCTGAGTACTTGTAGCATGGCTCACAGTCTATGCATATTGTTTTTAATTAAGGCATTAAATATTGTTAAACCTGTTGTCAGAGGTTTCTTGTTGTACTTTGGTCTTCTGTTCTATAAGCATTAACATATGTTTGGGTAAGGTTATTGCCCTTCTACTGGGAAGTTTAGGAAAGCAGCATCATTTAGAAAGTTGTATTTCCAGGTGATTGTCACAGTAACTGAGAAGTGGGAAATAGATCGAGCTACATAAATTTTCAAACTGCAGCCACTGTAACACAGCCCTGGTGAGAAATGCTATTGGAAGCTTCCTCAGTGTGAAATTTCACCTATATAAAAATACTGTTGACAGGCCAACTGACAGATGGCTGTTGAAATACCATCTTTCTTTGTTCTCATTTTCCATGAGAAGCTTTAAGACTGAATCTTCCTACCAGATTTATCATTAATGCACTATAATCCCCCAACAAAAGAACCAACTTTTCTGCTGCAGATTAATAGGCATATTCTGTATAGTACGGTATTCCTCCTGTGCTGAGGCCATTGTGCTTAACAGAGACACATTGAAAACTCTTACTACAGTTAATTAAGAAGTAATCACTACAAATGCACCAAGTCAATTCAGGGCTTCTAAAGAATGACAGGATAGTTTGGGTTGGAAAGGCCCTTAAAGCTCATCCAGTTCCACCCCCTCTGCCATGGGCAGGACACCTTCCACTACTCCAGGTGGCTCCAAGCCCTGTCCAACCTGACTTTGAACATTTTCAGAGATGGGGCAGCCACAGTTTCTCTGGGCAGCCTGTGCTGAGGCCTCATCACCCTCACAGGGAAGAATTTATTCCTCATCTAAACCTCCTCCCTGCCAGTGTGAAGCCATTCCCCCGTGTCCTGTCACTCCATCCTTGTACACAGTCACTCTGCCTGTTTCTTTGTGGGCTCCCTTCAGGCCCTGCAAGGCCACCCTGAGCTCAGCCCAGAGCTTCTCCTGTCCCGGTGAACACTCCCAGCTGTGGCAGCCTTTCCTCCCAGCAGAGCTGCTCCATCCCTCTGCCCACCCTGGAGCCTCCTCTGGCCTGGCTCCAGCAGCTCCAGCTCCCAATATTTGATATTGAATAGATACTAATGGGTTGTAATTGATATATATAACTTCTTTCAAATGAATGACACCAAAATACAGCAGAAGTCAATCCATAAGCTTCTGCTATATTATAATCAACAGTGTAAAAGCATTAACTGTCTCTGTTTTGAGGGTATTAATAACCAAACAAAATATTGTTTTAAATTTAGAAAATACAATTAATTTGTAGTACTAATTCTATAGGGATGGACAAATATTTCATTCAAAGAAGTATGTTAGGAAATCAAGAGGAGTAGAGGAGTTAAATCTGACATTGCTATGCTGCTTTAGTAATCTCACTATCCATTCTGGGGACAGGATCTAGTTGTCACTTTGAAAAGAATCAGCCACACAGCACTACTTTTATAATTAATTCCTGACTTCAGTGAAAAATGTGATCCCATCTATGATACAATCCATAACAATCATAACCTAATTTTGAAATTAATTAATTTTTCAACCTAAGCCAAAAAAGTCTGTAGGTATATTCTAACAGATTTAATTATATTGCCTACCAAATAGAGAAGTGCACTGTAAGCTTTCTGAAGGCTATTTAAAAGGCTATTTAAAAGACTATTTAAAAGTTTGCAGTATTCATTACTCAGTAGTCAATAACAAAGCCAACTCTGCATATTTATGGTTATGTATTACATATTGTAATACAATTACAACTGTATTATAATACAATACTGAGGCACTTGCATCTTCTATAATTTTCTAATTATAGAAGTTATATAATGAAATTGGGATTTATTAAAGGCACCTAAATCATACTGATAAAACCAAGTACCAGAACAGTTAAAATGTAACTCCTCATCTCCTTTCATAATTATTCAACTGTCTACATCTGTATTTTTGCAACCTTTTAAAAACAATGTCCAAATAGCCGCTGGTCTAAGGCTGTTTGGGTTGTACACTTTGCTACTCAAGAGCAGAAAATATTTTTAGGTAAAGTTAAAACTTTTAACTTTTCACAGAACAGCAAATCAAAAGAAGTTTTCAGGAGGAGGCAAACCCAGTTCTAATAATACAAATGTAAGCTTTTAGCTGCAGCAGAGCAGTGTTGTGACTGACTCATTCATCAGCTGCTCATGCAGGTGTTTACCTACATCAGAATGAATCCCACTGCCTTCCCTGAACTACTGCTACCCAAAAATAATCATGAGGACTCGACAGAGCATCAGAACAATACACAACTGGCTGTCCAACTCCCAAACTCAAGTTTAATTAAGTCAAGCTCACTGCCAGTGTGACCCAGTGGCCGAGCGTTTTCCTCCCTGGAAAGCTGCACTCTGCAGGCTCAAAGATGGGAACTGAAAGCTTCTTCAGACCTGTCACTAGTGAAAGCACTGCCTGTAACAAGAACTCCAGCAAAACAAAGCAACAGGATGTACACAGGAGAAATGGCTCTGAAAGCAGCAGAGGCAAAATGTGCCCCAAATCTACAAATTGATGCTTCTCCCTGCCTCTCCTGCACTGACAGCTTGACACAGCCCTGGAAAGAGAACAGGATGGAAAAGCTGCTCACTTCCCCAAGTGTGTAATAGCTCTGTCCAACCTTCTAATGGACAAACCAGGAGTTCAGCTCTTCAGTTAAATTGACTGTAGCAGATTGGGTCTTTGCAATTACTACCCAAACTTGTACGGAGCACACGGCATTACAAGTGTTTAATCCCGTCTCTTTGGTGAGAGACAATTGACCACTAACAGTTCTCTTGAATGCAAATTCAGCCCAAGATCTAAGAATCAGGCCAGTTCTCATTTCTTATGTCATCACGAGTAATAAAAATATCCTAGTCAAATTTTGCCATCAGCTATACTGTGCATTCTAAAAAATAAAAGAAGCAGGCAACCCCCTGTTTCCTGACAATCTGCACAACAGCACAGTCAGATTTTAATTATGTACTTGCAGAGAAGATAAAAAACTGTGAATCATGCTCAGATACAGTAGTCTTGGATATTTTACAGTAATCTTGGATATTTTTTGCATTACTACAATAAACATTTTTGTTAGTGAAGAAAATAATGCAAAGTAGATACACCTATTGTGAACTTCTCTATGTATAGGGGTTTCTACTATAGAACTTTAAATTTCATCACACTGCTATAAATACATGATTAAGAGGGGAACAGAGGAATCGCTTTGTCCACTGCTGGAATGTAGCAGCTATTTCACAATTCATGGAAAAACTACGCTTGGAGGAGGAGGACTGTATCATCTCTATTTGAAATTGAAAGGACAATTCAAGTAAGTAGAATAATATAATTATGTAACTTGGGATTTTGCCAGACCATCAAGCTTAATACTTCATGAAGCTTCTTGCAACACTGAAATGGATCTTTAATACCCAGAAAAGCTCAGGACCTTTGCTGCCAGGTCTCGCCGGGGTCCGGGAGGAGCTGCTGCCCCCCGCCCCGCGGGGCCCCGCGCCCGCTCCCTTCGCTGCTCTCCGCTCCCTTCTCCATTTAATTCGCCCTCGCCGACAATCACAATGACTTGAAGCGCCTGAAATATTTAACCGATAATCTGAAGCAAAAGAATGACCTTTTCTAACAGGATAGGCTGACCTTTGAACATTGTAGAAAGAATTTAACATTCAAATACACAGCACCAAACCACAAGGAATCAGAGCTTCACCTCGCACGCCCGTGTTAGACACTGTACTGGCTGCCCTACTCCTTAAGCAGGACTCACAAGTGGCAATTACGCATATAATTTACAGTTTGCAAAATCTGCTGGGTCTAGCGAGTGGGTTGGTTCCAAAGTGCTTCCACAGAGTGCCTGGGCTCGGACAGCGGAGTTGTGCGTGGGGCAGCGGGAGGTGCAGCCGCGATGGCTGCGCAGGACCCGAATGGAGACCGCCGCCTCCTCCCAGTGGGAGCGGGGCCGGGGCGGCTCCGGGCACGGCGGCTCCGGGCACGGCGGCTCCTCCCAGGGCACGGCGGCTCCCGGGCACGGCGGCTCCCGGGCACGGCAGCCCCGCGGCAGCTCCTGCGGGCCCGGCCCGGACCGCTCCTGCCCCCTGCGCAAAGCCTGGCAACACGCACAGGTCTGAACATCTCCGTGTTTCAACACTTCTGGAGCCTGAGCGAAAGATCTCAGCCTCGCCTCACCGGCAGTTCCAGGGAGGAGACATCCTGTAGGAAATAGCCAGCGATTCTTCAGCCCGCGTTGCCTAAGGGAGATTTGAAAGCATCTCTAAGGAACTCCCGTGTTGCTGTCCTTTCACACGTAGCCTACGGGCAGTGCACCGTTCCGCGGCTGTGCCCCGAGCTGGCCGGCACGGCCGCGGCTCTCGCCCTCGGCTGCTCGGAGGGGTCTGGCAGGACGGGAGTCCCCGCGGCGGGATGTGCCGGCCGGGGCCTCTCCCTCCCTGCCCTTCCCCCGACATCGCCACCTGCCTCCACCTCAGGCCCTTTCCCGAAGTAAGATCTCCCCTCACAAGCTAAACCCGATGTGATGGATAACCAGAGGGACGGCAGACAGGGCAGGCAGCAGGCTAAGTGCGCCTTTTTATTAACTTCTTGTAAAGTAATAGCTCCATTTTAGCTGTCACTCCTGTCAAACAACAGCCGCACAATAGCGTGTGATGGGCTCTTCCCGGCGCCGGAGCTGCAGGCAGCACACTGCAGCCAGGCAGGCAGCTGGGCACGCCGCACTGCCGGAGCCGCGCGGGCTCCCTGCCACCAGCGAGGGGGCGAAGGGGAGCCACGGAAGACCGGGGGAAGACCGTATCCCTTTTACCCCATCGGGAGCCGCTCAGATCCCAAACAAAGCCGGGATCTTTGCTCAGGCTTATCCAAGCCCCCGTGTCCTGGAGAGGGGCCGCAGGGCTCGCCCCCTCCGCCGCGGGGGTGGCTCCCCGGGCAGCCAGCACCGCGCACGGGAGAAGCCGGGCAGACGGGGCAGGATGGGCCCGGGCCGTGAGGCACGGCGGCGGCCGAGGTGCGGGACAGAGGCGGGGCGCTGCAACGGGGCCAGCCCCGGCCCCTCGTGGGGACGGGGTGAGAGAACGGGCGCCGCTCCGGCGCTGTCGCCCCCGCCTCGGTGCCCGGCCGAGCGGGAGGAGCACAGCGGCCCCGCCGGCTGCGGCTGTGGCTGCTTGCGGGGCTCCGTCGGGGGCGGGCACATGCGTACAAGCGGCTCATCCAGGCAAACACCCCTCACATCTTAAATGAGCTTCATTTAGCGGCAGCCGCTTCAGTCGGGCTGGGAGCAGGCGGGCTGCGCTCGGAGCGCCGCGCGGGGAGCCCCCCGGGGCAGGCCAGCCTCGACGGAGCCCGCCGCGCCCCGCTCTCCATGGGACTGAGCGCGGCGGCGGCTCCGCGCTCGGGCGGCGGAGGCTGAGCGCGCCCCGCGGGGGCGCCGGGCATGGCCGCGGGCGGGCGGGGGCCGAGCCGTAGCCGCGGGCACAGCGCCCTCGCGGGGGGCACCGCCACGGCCATGGAGCGCCGCTGATCGCCGCCGCCGCCGGGAGACAATGGCCCTGCACAAACTCTGCTCGGTGCTGGAAGGTAGGAGCCGCGGGCTGCGCGGCGCCCCGCCGGAGGGGGACCGCGGTACCCCCGGCGGCGCCGCCCCTCCGGCTGCCCCGCGCTGCCCCGGCGCCCTTCCCGCGCCGGCGAAAACTTCGGCGAGGAGGGCGCGGGGGTGCGCAGGGGCGGCCGCCCCGCCGCTGCCGGGCAGCTGCCGGCGCTCCGCGCCTCCCCATCGCACCGCCCCCGGCCCCTCGCCCCTGCCCGGCGCCGCCGCTCGCTGCCCCGCTCTGCCCCACGCCAGACCCAGCGCCGCGGCGCCGGCTCGGGGCTGTGTGCGGCGGGCGCTGCCGGAGCCCAGTGCGGGGTCTGCCGGGGGCCCGCACACAGCCCGGGCTGCCCCCGGTCCTGCTATAGCGCGGGCGGGCGGCGGAGGCACCTCGGCACCTCGGGTTTGGGGGGTCCCAGCGGCGGGGACACCTCCGCTTCGGGGGGGTGCCAGCCTGCAGAAACGTGGGTCACAGTGGCAGCGACTCTACCCCAGTGACACGTATCTTCCCGAGACACACCGGCAGTATCCTACGCTCGTCTTTTCACAGTAAAAATACTCTTTGCTTTCGGGACTCTCCTGACGAGCTGCTCAACACTGTTCAGCTTATCACACTTGTTATCGGGAGCAAGGTCTGTTTTCAGTAAGGTTTTTATAAAATCAGTCACCCGAGTCACAAGCTACACCCTGACCGGTGTTTACCTGTGCTTTTCTTCTTGAGGCTTTTAAATCTTGTTTCTAACTTATTTCTGTTCAGAGGTAAACAACCGAGCAAGGCTCCTCATCCGAACATTTCTTTGTCTGTGCTGTTATTTATACAGCTCAACAATGGACGAGGGGTTTCTGTTAGAAAAGAAATCTCGTTGTGGCACTTAACCTTGTGCCTTAAGGGATTATTTCCAGCATTCTGTATCTTCCTGAGTTGTAGCAGACTTGATGGGGATTCCAGTCGGTTTTGTTTGGGGTTTTTTTAATGCTGATTATTATTTTAAATTATTCAGTTTGGAGATGTTGGTGTGACTGCATGCATTATTGAAGCCAACAAGGCATTACTGCAGAGTGGAGAACTGTTTTGTGTATATATTGATGTCTTCCCACAGTATGAAAGTTGTAAAGAAGTCTGTTTTAAATCCAGAATGTTTCCATGGGCCATAAAATCCCGTATTCCTGGTGTGAAGGACTTTATGTCTTTAGGGTTTCAAAAAATATTTTTCATTTATTAGCATCATAACTGAGAGACAGAAGATACTTGTTCTCAATAAATGTCTGTCTCTTTATATTGTCAACCATCCACTGAGTTTAGTCAACATAAGAACATATGGTTTACATGGAGAAGACAAGGCATTTAGATTCTGTTTTCTACTGACTCTTTTAAGTAACATATTTAAATATCACAAGCCACTATAAAACAACCATAAAATACAACTCTTGTATCTACTACTTAAATACTTTATACACATGCAGATTTAATTACACTTCAGAAATATGTGATTGCTGCAAAATTGACTGTACAGGTTTTCCACTGAACAGACCATATTTTTTTTATAATCACACTAAAGTCCGGGTGAAAAGTCCCTCTACAGGAAGTTTTTTGTATTATTCATAATCCATAAATTGCACAAAGCCATTAGTCAATAAGCTGTTAGTATTCTAAACACATCCCTTGCCATGACTACAGAAACAACCTATCATTACTTAGCATCATACACTCCCTTTTATCTCTGCTTCACTAGAAGTCGTTACATAGTCCCATTGTTATACCTAATCAGAAACAAAAAAGTATATTCCTGGAGGTAGATGTAGAGATTTAGTTCCAGAAGGAAACCACTGGGAATAAAATTCTAAGTAATTGTCCATATTTTACAAATTGCATTTTAAATTCTGCATGGAAGTCCTACCTGCAGTGGTAGTAATTTCTTTTTCTCCATACAAATAGCTTCATATGCAGAACTGGGGGAGTTCTGCTAAACCACATACAAAGTACCATGTAGCTCAGTGTATCATGAGGTCATATTTTATTTAATACTTCTTAGAAACAGTTTCGTCTTCTGTTCTAAACATGTAATGCATGTATACATTTCTGTAATTACAAAGATTCTATTTCATGGCTGTGTTACCTCAGGGCAGAAGAGAGCCCATCATACTTTGTGGCAGTTGGAATTTCTTATATTAAGCTTGTTCAGAACTATTCTTCTGTTCTCAGCTATCAATATCAAGGGCTGTTTAAATAAACATCTTCATGTAATAATTTGTCTCTGTCCATAGCCTTCAGCAAAACTTTAAAAAGTCTCATTGTGAGTCCCATCATCCTACGTGGATTCTTTGCTCTCCTGCAGCTCTCCCAGGCAGCAGTGCTGAGTGGCAGCGCTGGTGGAGCTCAACAGCCCTGAGATTTCAGTGGCTGCAGCTTTTGCTCAAGTGGCGCCCAGCCAATGCCCACCTGCTTTCTCAGTGGGCTCTGTAACCTCTTGGAGGCCAAGAGCTTGCTGCATTTGGGCTGTTGGAAGACAAAGCCTCTGCCTCCTGCCTTCAGTTCTCAATGACATCTTAAACACGCCAGAATCATTCCCTGAGCCTGGCACAGCTTGCAAAATGCAACTGCTCTACAACAGTGAAGCACCATAACCTTCCACTTTGTGAGAGAGAAAAGCAGCTGCTTTCATAATAGGGCCATGCCCCTGTTATGCTTAGGAAGTAAATATACCTATCTGGAATTTCCTTATACCTGGTCTTCCCCCAGAATGTGTTTGCTAAGAGCTTGTTCCCATGCTTCAAATATGCTCCCTCTTTCATTTCCATATGATATTATTTGCTTAAAAAAACTGTACAAGCTGTCAGTTAAATCCTTCCTCTACATTAGTTTTGGTCTATTTCAGTTAATATATTGGATTAATTTAAAAAGCCAAAAAGATAATTCTGTAGCTTCTGACCCAATAATTCAACGAGCAGCCAGGGCTAGAACAAATTACTGCTACATGCCCTACCTTCCAGTTGACTACAGAATTATTTCTAACTTCATCAGGTTGCAAGAATGTGGACTGCTATGATTTAACTTCCTGCCATTCTGCTCAGGCTCCTCATTTGCATTTTGGCATGATTTTAACAGTTAATTTCTCACAAACAAGTAGTGTTAGGAAGTAATGGTTCCTTCCACACAAAAGCTAGAAATGATGGCTGCCTGTTTCCAAAACCAAAAGGTGTAATAATGCCACAAAAAGCTGAAAACAAGCAGAAAAAAAGGTAATTCAAAAATCTCCTAATAGTTCATTGAACTATTCATTGTTCATTGAAGCCAAAAGCAAAGGACTGACTGTAAAAGCTACAGTGACCCTAATAAAGGCAGCATCAAGTGAAGTCAGAATATTATTTTTTATTTAATAAACAGTATCTACTTTCCACCTTTTCTGCTGCACTGAAAAAAGTGAAGCCCCAAACTGCTTGCAGTGCTAAGTAGTTCTGCAGAAGTAACTCGAGTAACTGCAGAACAGGATTCAAAAAGCTGCAGTGTTAAAAACAAGGCAAGAATTTGGTGGTGTGTATTGCACTTTGCTCTTTATACACACAGAAACTTCATATTCCAAATACACCACCCTGCAGCACAACTTCAAACACATTAACTTCCCCTTTTCCTAAGACATAGTTGACCATGACTGCTAAAAGTTTTACAGAACAGGTTGGTTACAATTACATTGATATTAATAGCAAATTTCAGTGTGTAAGTCAGGTATATCTGTGTAAAGCTGGCTGTAGCCAGAGTATAGCATAACACTGGCTTGAAGCTAAAGGAGCTACTAAATTATATATCCCTATCTAATGAAAAAGTTAAGATTTTCAGCATCTTCCTTAAGGTTTAATTCACAGAGAGAGATTAGACAGAAAAATTACCTCTGAAGTTAAACTTTATAAGCTATTCATCATTTATGAAGCTGTCAAAAAGTCACAATTTAATTCACTGCAGAAATGAAGAGAACTGCTAATTGCACATATTCTAGTACATGTAGTTTATGTACAAAACCCAGTGCTAGAAGTATAACCTGTCTGGACTGAAGCAAAATTTTAGTGTCTTGGATTCAAGCTGGGGTTCTAACACTGCCAACAAGCTTGCTGCATGCCTGCCTTGTATGTTCTCATTTGGTTTTTTTAATTAATGAAGCACTTACAGCCTAGGACAACTTAAACAGCTTGCTACTTTTAAACATCTTGCTGCCTCTGTCAGCATATGACTGGCAACTGCCACCTCAAATAGTGCAAGATACTGCATTGGGGGAGTGGAAATTTTACAACAAAAATCAGCAGGTAACTTTTAATGAAAAAAAAATCCACATTTCTTTTAGATTATCTATGTGCTTCAGTCAGTTTGCTGTTATTACAAAGCTGACCCCACTATGCAGCAGGAATGGATAGCCAATATGTTAAGAAATCATTTCACAAAACCTCCTCCTTTATCACAGGGTAAAATTGATGACCACAAAGTCTCTTTTTAAGGGACTGAGAGTGAGAAGCTGGAAAAGAAGAAATTGTAGTCTCTACGTAAATTGTTTCCAGACATGACAGAAGATAGCTGAAAAGAACTTGAAGTATTAATGTCATAATAGACATTCCAGGAAAGATTTCCACTGAAAAATACAGTATATTGCTAATAAATAAGAGAAGATAAAGAGGTCTGGTATAATCTGATCGATTTTTAAGTCAAAAGTATCACTATCCAATTTCTCTAGGAATAAGTTATTTCTGGGAAAGATGTATTCAGAATAGTCATGTGCAGGAGGATTAGCTCTGTCAGCTAGAGGGAAATCATCTGAACTTGGAAGTCAGTGTACATACTTTAATAAGGTTTTTGAAACCCCTCATCAACATGGTCTGCACATGCAGTCTTCTCATCAGTCTCTTGCTGCACACAGCTTGGAGATGAAAAAAAAAAAAGGCTCTTCCATATAAAAAGGAAAGGCTCCTATTTTAAAAATGAAAGCTATCATTCTTCTGGCAGAAGTTTTGCTGGCAGACAGACCCAGGGATGGATTAAAAGTAACAGGATGTGGAGCAACTGGTAAGATGAAGCAGCCCACAGCTGCTTATACATTTCTAATGGAGGATGGGATCAGAAATGTTAAATGTTTTGAGCAAACCTAGAGGGGACTCTGTCACAGATCCATCCAAGCATGAATTGTTCTGGAGATGATTTTTATCAAAGGGACGTGGGAGAACTGCACTTACTTCCTGAATCAGTTAACCTCGTTTCTCTGCAGAAATAGAGTCCCAATTTGTTTCTCTGGCAATCTTAAAGAGAGGAATCCCTACTGGAAACAGCTGGAGTGAGATGAAACTGTTATATCTGAGAATAGACCTGAGTGCATTCAGGTATCCTGCTGGCAGCTAATGGCTAACAAGATTTGGATCTTAGAAGGCACCAGAGTCACTGTTAATAGCTGGTGAAACCCACTTCTGCTATCAAGCTTTTGTGAGAAGGATTAAAAATGTGTCGGCAGCTCCACTTGCGTGCTCTGGGTAAGACTTAAACCAGCTAAAATATGTCTTGCCTGATGCACACCTTCATCTCTGTACTTTATTCTGTGGCAATCCTGCTGTATGTTCCAATATGAAGAAACCACTGGAGCTGTTAATAGGATAAGTTGTAGGCAGTCACCTTAACTGCTCTTTGATACTCATTTTACCTATCTGCAAATGTTCTGTTGAGACCACAATAGATTAAGGAATATATACAGACTGTGAGCTATAAAAATGTTAAGGATTCAAAAACTACCACGTTTTCATCCTCAGCAACAGAACTGTTAGCCTTAAATACAGCAGCAACAGATGCAATCCAGTATTCCATTTGTCAATTAACAAACATAGCGAATGCTGGGGAGAGAGAGAAAAATCTCATGCCTTGAAATTTCCAGTGTGTGTTTCTGAGCTAAAAATGGCTTCAAACCGAAAGCAGTTAATAAGCTTTTTGAAAGAAAAGGATGTGATCATCCACACAGAATTACATGAAATTCAAAGCGTCTGGACACTTTACCTCTCTCTCTAAATTGGACAAGTTCTTTACAAGACCACCCGCCAGTCAATCACTCACTTTGAATTTGGGCAGCAACTTATCCTTGATCAGAGTACTTAAAAGCAACCAAAACATGTAATTAATGTTGGCCAGAGAATGGGATGGGATATAATAATCATAAATGTTCCCAGCACGTTAATAGCTAATATTAATATTTTGACACGTGAGTAAAAATGGATGTAAAACCTGACATACTGTGATAAGCAGTTGCTGAAAGTAATGCTAATTTTAGCACAGAGGGCAAATGAGGAGCTAGGTTTAAGATGAATACACAGAGAAGGAACCATTCCCATAAGGCAAAACAAAGTATATAATTAAAATCAGGCATTTGTTACTCTAGGCTGTATCTGCCAGAAAGAAGCAGGCGTCCTGGCAAGATTTTCCAACATGCATGACCTGTGTGTTGCCAATTACCGTCTATCTGGACTATGTGTGTACAAGGTGCTGCCTAATCCAAGGAGCAGAGCACAGAGATCCAATGAATCCTGCTTTAAGCAAAGTCTGTCATCTTTATCCCTAGGATTCTGGCTACCACTGTACTAAGAATGTGTAATGCTCTAAATGATTGAGTCTTTATTTTTAAAAATGGTGGAATGCTTCACTCGGTTTCTCAGTTGTGCCTGGCTGCTCCTCAGTTTGATATTCAGCCTGCCCTGCATGCATAGATCCCCCATTGTCATCACTGAAGACAGACACTGCTCTCAGAGCCACACAGCAAATCGAGTCTGTTGTCTCTGTGTGAAGATCCCTAGAGCATGCAGAAAGAGCAGGGGAAAGACATATCGTAGGGAGCTCAGAGCTGTACTGTATCCCATGAAATCTGAAGAATGTGTTTTGCCAGAAAGTACAAGCATATGTCAGATTTGCAGCCTAAAGCACTTGTTTTTCTAAGCAACATGCTGATTTCTCACTATTGGGTTGAGCACCCATTTACTGCAAAACTAACTATATTATTCTTGTTTGTCGAGAGAAGTAGGAGCCACACATTTGCAAACATCTCTATATATACTTCAATGCAGAAATTGCCTTATTTTTTCTTTTTTAGCTTAGATTTATTTTAAAAAATTTAACAAATGCCAACAAAGAACATCTTGACTTCTGCAAACAATGCAGAGTTTCTTGCACCGGTTCAGGACTTTCTTTTATATTATTCCATAAGCCTACCTCAACAACAGAATAGTAAGAACTTGCATTGTATGTTTAGTGTCATCACTGTTCAAAATTTATACAGCTGTCTGCAGGCTATGTGATCTAAAATATTTCATGCAAAGAAGTGAAGAAAATGAAAAATCCATTCTTTTATAAACAGAGACAGAAGCTTGCTGCATTTTCTGTATTCCTAGTTCATGCTCACACAGGTAAACTATCAGAGCTTTAAATGGTAGTACAAAAGTGCACCATAATTCATTAAATACAAGTCTATAACAAATACCAGATTCATGAATAAAAGAAGCTCCTCAATCTCTGCCTCAGTGTCAGTGCTGCTGTTGGCTTAATGATGGCCTCTTCTGCAGGGTACAGATCATGAGTGGAAGCTCACTGTAAGGTGCAGAAGCACTAACCTTTATTACATTTATCACCTAAGTATCTCTAAGTTCATAAGGTCAGTGTCCCAGAGCTCAGGATCCTCTGGTAGAATTCTCACCATGCTCCTCCAGTAAAAACAAAATACTCAGCTCTCCCCTTGAATCCCTTTGATATTCAGTGCAATCCTGCACCGTGTGTGCTGTTGCTTACATCAGCAAGCCATGTTGAAGTGGCATTTTTACTCACTGCTTGTGCTTCCTGTACCATAATAGACTGTGGAGCTAAGCCTAGACTTATCTTTCATCTACACTGAAGAACAGTCGTGTTAGAGAGATCTGTAAGAGACTTTAAAAGAGGAAAAAAGGTGCAGAAGAATACTGTGTTCCATCATAAGTTCAGGTGCATGATAACTATTTGAATTGCAGTTTATTGGAAATAACAGGATCATTCTTCATCCTTCTGGAAGTGCTACAAGACTGTTAGTGAAAGTAGTTCAGTCTCTCATGTCTGTTCTAATTGCTGTGACTGTGTCCCTGCTGCAGTACCAGGACAGTGGTTCAGCACTAGCTCTCTACTGCACCAACTTCCAGGATTTGCCTCTTCCCTAGACATCTTCCTTCTTATGGATTTGTCCAAATTAGACTTTGAGATTCAAAATTATTTTTTCTAGGAAGTAGTACGAATTTAGGACACTAGGAGATTGGTTTGTTGTTTTTAAAATGCACACAAAAATGGGTTAATGGAAACAGTCTGAAAGGTCTAAAAATATCTTGACTGATTATTTTTTTTCCTTTTCTTTTCGTCCCGAATATTGATAGACCTTGTTTGCAGCCCTTAAACTCCTGTTTGCTTTCCCACATTATACTGTGTCATGTCAATGCACTCAGTTTAAGGCAATACTACCTCAGGCAGTGCTGCCCAGTACTCTCAGGAAGAACAGGTAAGTCCTCTCCACCTTTTTGCCAGCAGTGTCACACTGATAAGGACAGCACACATGCAGACTATTTGCTTCTTTTCTTTATCGTACTGTCACCCAGGATAAAAGTAGTGCCAAAGGAAGACCCTGGAACATTTGCTACCTGGGCTACTCTGAATGCATCTTAAGGGCTGTTGAGAGCATGAGAAGAATGGGCATTGCCAGGGAAGGGCAAGAAAGAGGTGTAAGAGATGAAAACTGAAGAGGATGAAAAGGGCAGGGAACAAAGAGCAGGTGGCCCATGCTATTCCCACTCATCCATATAACATGACAAAAGGAAGACAGTAAGACAAATATTGAGCCCATATCTTCTGCAGTTGCCTGCATACCCGTGCTGCTCTGAAAGAAATCGGCACTGTTTGTTTGCATTTACACGCATACAGGCGCTGGACTATTTATAGAAACGGCACAGCTCCAGTGAAAGCCAATCAGGCTTTCTGAAGTCCTTCTAGGGAGGTCGTTTCTTCATCCACATCAGCAAGAAGGGAAATCAATGGTTAGTGTAACAGAACATCTATTCTTACATTGTTTCCATTGGTACAAACACTGAAATATACATAGATAGATGCATACTGAATTTTTTAAAAAGTGGATTGTAACAGTGGTAGCCCAGTAAAGAGCTGTACTAAACAAAGCAAACCAACAAACCCTCAATTTTTCACTGTTACTTGCATTCATTTTGTTAGTCACATGTTAATTTCACTCATATTTATCTGTGTGTTTGCTTTAAGGAAAAAAGTCCAAACTCATGTTGCATTTTGAGAAGCAGCATAAGTTACACAGAGCTTGCTCTGTCCTTGCAAAACAGAGGGTGGGCATAGCACATCTTGAAGAAAAGTGAATTCAGTAAAACATACTGACACATGATTTACACAGGATTGGGGAAACTGCCTTTACTTTAACAATAAAAGCCAGCTTTGAAGTGTTGCACCAAAACCAGTGTAGAAAAAAAAATCAAAGAAACAAGACTGACAACTTTATAACCACTGTCAAAGTTCTCTGTCAGGGACAAGTAATCTCAGGGGTACAAATGCACTGGAAGTTCATGCAGCTCATAAACTCAGATATTTCAGTGTACAGTTTAGACAGAGAAGCTGCAAAAATAAACTGTAAATAAATTTGAAATAATAGCAATCTATGTAAAGCATAGTAGAAACTAAAACCAGCTGAAAATTAATGTCAATCATATGTTAATAAAGATGGGATATTTGTTTATTTGCTTTAGACTAGTGAACATAACTGCATACCAGTAATGGATGCTAGAAGAATACTTTATTCTGAAGGAGGAATTTTCAGTCTAGGGTGAGTCAGTAATGATTAGCAGCATCTGCTTTGTATGTGGATAATGACAGATAGTATATTTTTAAGTATATTAATATTGATGAAAATGCAGAATTTTTGCAAATATGGAAATTGAAAAACTACTTAAATCTTCACCTACTCTAGCATAATCCATCCCTAAAAATCAAATAAGCTTCTAAGAACATAGCACTTGTTTGCAAGACCCATATGGTATTTTAGAAAACACCCACAGTTATGAACCTAACTTACACAGGAAAAAGCAGTTGTTGGTGAGGAGAGTTTCAGAAAGAAAATCTACTTCAATATAGAAGAGAGAAGGTAGAGAGAAGAAAAGGCAGCAGAAACATATATAATAAAACATAAATGCTAGATGGACACTTTCAGGGCCAGACTTTGATTCCTTTTATCTTTTCCCAAGATAATATATCCATGCCAGCGTTAGAGGAGCATCTGGATGAGTTGAGTCAAGATCACTCTAGTTTTCAGTCAGTGCATGCTCACTCTGGAGCTCTAAAGGGCTCAAAGTCCAACAGCAACACAGGGAAAACCACAGATGGAAAAAATGCCATTTCAACTGAGCCACTAAAATGCCTGAGCAACAAGGCAGGAAGGCTGGGAAAATAAAATGAATTTCTTGAATGTGACAATAAAATTCCTGCTGAAATCTCTTTTTTGCCCTGCAGTGCTAAGGCCATGCCTGCCTGACAAGCAGATTAAGAACATGGGGAGGGCCATACCAGGTCACATCAAAGGTCCATCCTGCTTGGTATTTTCTTTTACAGAGATATAAAAGCAGACCGAGTACAAAAGTAGAGCAAATTATATTTGCCCCAAATACATCCCAACAACTTACAGCTTAAGGGGTTTCTGAAACAGAATTTCCTACCTCCAGGATGCATTATGAATTATGTGCATTTTAAATAAAAAAGAAAAAGAAAAATCTTTGTTTCATTTGAGCACGCCACCTGCTCGCTTTGTCTGACACCCCCTGGTTCTCTACTGGCAGAGACAAGTAGCAGTTGCTCAGTTCTCCATCTCAATGATACGTGTGATTTTGTAACTTGTATGTGATCTATCCCTTCTGTCCAGGGCAGTGCAGGCCTGCTTAGTTCTGTAGGAGATGTGTCCAGAATTTCCAAAATAATCCAGGTGGAAGCAAATGAAAGATTTGAAGAGTGGTGTATTAATTTAGTCTATTTCATTCTCTTTCCCACTCCCAATAATCCCTAATAATTTGAAGTGACAAAGTTGACAGAGCATTTTAGGAAAATCTGAATATTAAGCTTGCTTTAAAATTGCTGATGGACTGTGGAATATGGAGTTTTTCATATGTGCTGTTCATACAGATGCTTCTTTGCGTGCAGGGAACGTGTAAATTTAAGGGAAAGGCCAAACGTAAAACAGGAAGGAAGGAAGGAAGGAAAGAAAGAGAGAGGCTCTTCATCTCCAGAACTTGCATCTGCCCACTTTCCACTGCCCCATCATTTGCAGAAATCACTGGTGTTGTGTGGCAGCATCACAACAAACCAGTCTCGCAATCACAAATCTGTAAAATTTATGGAGGGGTTATGACCATGCAATATCTCCTGTGGTCAGATTAATTTCTTGGAAGCTGGAGAAGTCTTTTGCACACAATATGCAAATAGAGTTTTAGGATAAATATGATTCATTGTAGCAGAGAAACATCTTGTTTCAGGGTATAAAATTTTATAGACAAGAGATACCATGTAAACTCTAGAAAATACTCTTAAAAGTCGGCTCAAACAATGAATTGCTGTTCTCATACACACTTCCTTGAGGAATCTGGAAGGACCAGTAGTGCAGATAGACAGCACTGGTTTCCTAAGTTGAAATTTTAAAGAAAACACATAAATTAATTACATTTTTTGTATGTTCTGAGTTGTTTTGGTCAGTGATGCCAGGATTTGCATGAACTGGGACTGCAGAAAATGGTCTATAACTCTGAAGAATTACTGATGTTTTTCCTGTCCAATTTCTCTCATCAGTGTTGCTTGTAACAATCCTGGTAGTGGAAGGCATTGCTGTTGCACAGAAGACACAAGGTACAATTTTAGTTTGATGATTTTTCTCTCAAAAAATGGAACACTTTTATAACTTTTAATAGAGCAATATAAGTGAAATGTTTGCATTCACATATTAATAGTTCTTGAATTACCAATATGAATTGTAGTATTTTCCGTTTTCCCCCATTTGCTGCATTTTCTCCCAAATGAACAAAGCCAGGCAGTCCCAAAGATCATGGAAGTTTCACTTTCCTAGGTAAAGTTCTACAGTTTTAGGAAAGAAAGGTGGGAAAGAAACCACCACGGAAATTCATGTTTTCTGTATCTGACAACAAGCTTTTCAAATAGTCCACCCACAAACATTTTTGATCCCTGCTGAGTGGGGAAGGAATCAATTTCACAAACCTTATTTTTTCATATGTGGGATTACCCACACTTAAGAGAGAAGAATTCCTTGAACTGCCACCTACAGAATTTCCTTGAAAAATTTCTGCAGGAGAGAGAGTTTTCACCCCCATAAATCAAAAAGCTGTCAAGATACTAGTGGAAGGTGATGTATTTTACTGGGGGCATCTAAGACCTATACCAGCATGGATGTCCTCTCACAGGTCTGCAAATTAAAACTGTGTAAATATAAAGAACACTATGAGAGTACCCTGTGAGATTCAGGAAATATCTAGCAAAAAATACATATCCTATGTCTTACTCTCTCCAGTTCTGCTGATACCAAGGAGAAGGGCCAAAGGTACTTAAGAATGCTAGAGATCACACTGTTCCCAGCCTCTTCTCTGTGGATGAGGAAATCCGAACCAAGCTCCTGTGAATGATCCAGCATGAGCCTTACTAAACTGCATAATCCCAGTCACAGAACACATTTCCCTGTACATCCAGAAGAGGAGCTTTGATCCTAAATCAGACCCTTGGCTACCAGGGCAATCTACCTATTGCTAGGAATTTTATTAAGTACTGTTGCTGTATTTAGTGTATTTGCATTATGTAATTCATTCTGTTACAAACATTCTGTATTCCAACAAATTACTGTAAATAGATACCCCACCTTGGCATATTCTGGAATCGGGGTCAAAACCAGTGAAAGCTGACAAATATTTCCAATTGTATTTACATAGGAATGGAGATGACATAACCCATAAAATAATGGTATTGGCAGCTACTGTGACTATTTCACTTAAAAGAGTAGCAAAAATCTGAACTGAGTCGGGTGAAAAAACCCAAAAAAACTCCATCTCCTTTCCAAGGATTTCTGGATATATTTGATACTCCAAAACTGTGATTTCTTTAGGATATACCCCACCACAAAATTAAAGATAAGATTTTCTTAGATAGATATTAATGAATACCCTACAAGAGGGCTTGCAACCAAAATAAATTACTTTCTTCTTTATAGACTGTGTGTCAAGCTAGAGTTTTACTTTATCAAATCTGCATGTTTGCAGAAGAAACTTATTTGATCACCTTTTTTTTTTTTTTTTGCTTAAGGTGGGCAAAATATTGGAGTGAATCGCATTCCTCCCACCCAGTGTGACAACTGGGTCCGGACCAGTAATGGAGGACATTTTTCTTCACCAAACTACCCAAACATGTACCCACCCAATCAAGAGTGCATCTATATCTTAGAAGGTACAGGCTGTATTTCTGTTTTGTTTTGTTGCAATCTTACTGTTAAATGGAAAATCTTCAACTGTTAAAACTGTCATCTTACACTGCTGTGAAGTATTGCTTGGCCGTACTGGTAATATAATGAATTCTGCAGTCGTTTACTTGAACAGGAAGCTAAATTTTCTCTCTGAAGTAATAACAGCAAATAAATAAGAAATGCAAACCTTAAGAAATTAGCTATGTAGAATACGACATAACCTCACAGCCAGGAAAAGGAACAGCATTTCTACTGTAATCTATGAAGGTATGGAATTAGTAAGATAAAAATTGTAGCTTGCTATCTTAATATCACTGATAACAGATTGCAAAAGACAAAGGCTATTTCATACCATGCTGTACTGTTCTATCTCACCAGCAGAAAACCTTTATGCTGTCCTTCATTAATAAAAAAGAGATATCTGACTGCCATGGCACTGTACTAAAAATACAAAGATTTGTTAGCACTGCTGAGGTCACTATTAAAATAATGTGATGAGGACAAAAAAATGTCATTAACTAGAATAAAACCATATTCCAATGAGAATATCTTAAAGGCTGCAAGACTTGAGATACTCCAATTATATTTCCTCTTATTAGAATGCACCCAAAACCCACTGAAGTCAGCTAAAAATATTAGTCAGGCTAATCAAGAGATTCATATCAATTAATTGAAATATTTCAAGTGTTGAGGTTTGGTGAGTTTATATTTGTGCAGCACAATAGTGGCTCACAGGTCCCTCCTTTTTGCTTGTTCCGATGCTCATCTTGGTTTTGCACCTTGCCTGCCCAAGGTTGGCCCAAGGAGCAGCCAGTGTGTCCTGCTGCAGGGCTGGGGCACAGGAGCAGCTTCCAGCTCTCCTCAGTCCTTCCACAGAAATACTGTGGGTGCCTGAGTGAGGCCCTTGGGAATTTCTAGCCAAGATCTGCTCCTTCATGCAGAGCACTGCCAACATTCACAGCAGCTCCAAATGCGTGGAGCTCGTGTGAGTGAGGCAGAAGGTCCGACGGGAGCGCTGGAGAGGTGAGAGTAAATCCTTTCGGCACTCGGGAGAAGCAGGCAGTGTGTGATTCCTCCTCAGTGCTGCCACTCCAGATCCAGCCACCAGCGGGAAGTTCACGTAGCGCGGCCGATGCCAAGAACAAGGAACACTAAAGCCATTCATACAGGAGAGAAAGTCTTGGGATCCAAAACACGGATGTGAGAGTCAGGATTTAGGGCTCTCATCCCAGTCCTCGTGTTACATGGCCACAGGCTCAGAGTCACCAACATTTGTAGCCACCTGCATATTACTGATGTATATGAAGCACTTACACTTCTCTGAATAGTCTAATAAAAGATGTCTTCTGTGAAAGGATCTACAAATTTGGACCTTATGTTTAAGAAATAAACATAAGTGAGTAGTTCTGCTTGCCTTTCTCTTTTCCGTTCTTCTCTGCATAGCTCAGTATTTTGTCCTATTTATGTATTTTGCTTTCACAGAACACTTGTTTTCATTTATATCTTAATATTTAACCTTGTTTGAATACCTTTGCATATGTGTTCATATCTGTTATATGTGCTGCATTAAATGTGATTTCTGAATTTTCAACAATTAAGATCAGCAAGCAAAAAATTTGTATGATTCTATGCAAAACTACCTCTTATAAAATAATTTTTAAAATTTTTGTAGCAGTTTGCAGATATGTTTTGAGAAGTTTCCAGTTTATTTTTTGTCTTGCTGTTTTGGAGGCCTGTCTCTTGATTGCTTCATGTCTTTGTGGTTTTTATCAAGATCTTCATTTAATATTTTGCTCAATTTTTTTGTGTCTAGCTGCTCCACGACAAAGAATTGAGTTGACCTTTGATGAACCCTATTACATAGAACCCTCATTTGAATGTCGGTTTGATCACCTGGAGGTTCGAGATGGACCTTTTGGGTTCTCCCCTCTCATTAATCGTTACTGTGGTCTGAAAAGTCCTGCACTAATTAGATCAACAGGGAGATTTATGTGGATCAAGTTTATTTCTGATGAGGAGCTGGAAGGAAAGGGATTTCAAGCAAAGTACTCATTTATACCAGGTAAAGATGTCTAAAATTCTGACTGAGTTAATGACTCTCTGCTCTCATTGAACCCTGTGGGTGTGTTTGTCCTCTCAGCCTAGAGCTGCATTTCAGCATGAGCACTTATGGAGGCACAGTGACAATGTGACAGCCACAAGTCTCAGTCCTGCTAATCCTACAGGGCACATGGCTAAAAACACTTGGGGAATCTTGACTGAAGGAAATTACAGGTCTTTAGTTTGCTAGTGAGGAAAACAGCTGAGCTTGTTCATGCTGAAGTCTTTATTTCTCTGCTTTTACTCTTTATTTCTCTACTTGTACCAGCTTCACCAGTGGTAGGAAAGGAAGGACAACTTAGCAAAGAGCTGCCTTTTCACCAGCCTCTCTTCTAGGAATGTAAGGCACTGGACAGAAACACCTGAAGCAACTTTACACTAGCACTCCAGCCAGATACAAAACATTTTAAATCTCCATTCTAAAAACCCTGAGCAAATATCTGCACAGTCTAAGCATGAGCTGTCAGTATAACTGGATTCCTTCAACCCTTGGGCTCAGACAACAGAGCTGCTCTTTGCTCAAAGTGCTGTGTAGTTCACAGGTGCAGAGGAGAGGACAATGTGCTGACAGTGCCTTTAGACAAACAAAAATTACATTTGCTCTGTGGAGCTACTTAAACCTGGCAGGGCATCCTTCTTACATGAAAATTTGACCTGATGTCCTTGTGCAATTGTCCCTGTGCTTAACTATTGTACTTCATAGATACTACACATGTAGTTATCAGCATTTTATTGTCCTGTGGGACAAAAGGCAATATACAAGTGTCAGCTCTACTACTTCAATAAATGTATACGCAAACACAACTTTTTAATGTTATCTTTACCCCTAGAGGACATGAAAACACAATTCATGATTATGTATTACTGCTTAGGGATTTAGACTCGGAAGCTTCAGATTAACATGGTGACCAGACCATTGGGAATTACATGATAAAATGTTTTCATGGGGACAGTACTTATGCATTTCTCTAAGTCCATTTCCAAAGCCATTTCATCAACATCACTTTCCAAACTAATACCATAGTTGCAGGTTGGAACTTTAAATATACATTTGAACTGTATATTATTTTCACAATAGATTGCAACAACTGAAGGACCGATATTTTTCTTTCCCTTCCTCTTTGTTTATATGAAGTGTAGTAAAATATTTTACAGTTGTGAAAATGAAAGGTAACGTGCACATACTCCTGCTTCATAAAAAATCAGCTTACAAAGAAGGTTGAAAACGTTGCAGAATTTTGCATGTAGTGATCACAGATTTTCACTGTAGCTAAATAAAAAGAGGAGGGCAAAGAAGGCACGTTCTGAACTGTGCCTGAGTCTTAAGCTCAGGACTGAGGCATTTTAGGGGAAGTGATAAACTTTATATACAGAAAAAATTATTTATACGATCACTGAGAGAGCTGAACACTGTGCCTTCATTTGGAAAAGAACTTTGTACCAAACAAGTGTGCACTTTTGCAAGAAGTAGTGCTTTCTTTGCATAGAACAACATTTCATAGACCATATCTAGAACTGTTCTACGTGTCCTGATACAAGAGACACAGATAACCCAGGGAAAACTACCTTTAGGACTGAGCAGCCTTCTTCACAGACTTTTTTAAAAGCAGTTTGCAGTTTCAAAGTGTTGATAATATTCTGCTAAGATCAGTTCAAATTGTTCAGAACTACATGGACCGGTCTGATAAAATAAATCTAAATAAGCTTTTTGCCCAGAGAAAGATCTCCTGTACTGTTGTGGAGCTCCAGTGGTTTCAGTGAAAACTGACATAGTTAAATTTAGAATATAATGTAGGAACAAAATACTGAACAGTAATTTTTGGCGTTACGCTAGAAATCTGAGCTGTCAGGATAGAATTACCTTTTTCAGATAAGGTCAGTCTTTGTGGAATAATGTTCTCATCTAAAAAAACTTTGTCTCTATATGCTCCAATTGATTCAGTAAACTTTCTGGCAATTTTTTTGGTGACATAATAAAGAATGGACATAATCTGCAGATAATACTAAAGCTGGAAGTGATTCTCAAGCACTGATAGCCCTTGTGATTCATGACTTCTTTCTATTACAGATCCTGACTTCACTTACCTAGGAGGTATTTTAAATCCCATCCCAGGTATAGTATTACAGTAACAATTTCTTTATACATGAAATTTTAAATTAATGCCATATTGCATTTGACAGCAAGGTCTATTTTCTCCCTAGACTGCCAGTTTGAGCTCTCAGGAGCTGATGGAATAGTACGTTCCAGTCAAGTAGAACAAGAAGGAAAAACAAAACCAGGACAAGCAGTTGACTGTATCTGGACAATTAAAGCCACTCCAAATGCTAAGGTGGGTTTTGTTCATATAATTCAGTATATTATGGGTTTGCATGACAGTAGCAACAGGTAATGGTCACTAACTGTGATTTACATAATGTTGTACTTCACTGAAATGAGTCATGTAGCAGTGGCTTAGGAAATCCAGAGAGAGAATTGCTTCTGAAATTAAACTTATACAAGTCCATAGTGCTGGCTTCCTATTATTTGAAGCTTCAAATATCAAATAACTGTGAGAACTGTTTAACTGTGAGAACAATTTTCAGGGGCATTTGACTTGGACCCTGGTTTTATTGGAAGACTGCAGGCAAAAATGCTGGCTGACATCTTCAGTAATTTCCAGTAAATCTCACTGCCAAAACTTAACATTTTGCCTCCAGTGGTTGTATTGGAGAATTTGGTTCTGTTCAAAGTCAACAGAACATGTGCCTTAGATTAGATTAGATTCTCCCATCTAATTCACAATCCAGCACCTTAAAACCCACTTTCATTAGCAGTCTGAGCTAAATGGAAAGGCAATGTTTGCCTTGTTAGGCACATAGCAGAATAAAATCCTATTCACAACCCCAAAATACAATAGCTAAAGCCTGAATCATATTTGTTGAATATATTGTACAGAAGAGCACATATTTTTCTCCATAGAGCATACACATCTTTAATTTTGCTTCTGCTTGCACATACATAAAAATTAAAAGATATTTTGAAGCAGTAGCTGCCAAGATGACAAACCTTCCCTCTGCTTTCTTATACACCTAACAGTTAACTAACCAGCCCTGTTAACCACCTTGCAAGAGCATTCTAAAACAGTAACCAAAGAGATGATAATAAGAGGACAAGACATGAAAGAAATCAAAAGTCCATTAATATATTTGAGCCTTTGAGGAAGTGAGTCAATTCTCAGGAGCCCTACACTAGTCTAAGTAATAGACGCAGTTCTTCCAGAAACAATAACAAACCCATTTTCTCTCTACATTGCCACTTGAGTACACCAGGTCTTGTGCTTAAGTATTTTAATAAATTATTGAATGTTGCCAGAAGGCAGAGTTATAGTTGGGTGACTCCTGAAATTAGATCATCATCTTAAATTATTGATTTAAAACACTACAGAAAAATAATTCTTAGTATTCTGACAGTGGTTTCTCAAGCTTCAATTCAGGCAGAATTATGATGATAAAATCCATTAGATCTGATACAGTGCAGTCTCTTGAGAAAAATAAGCATAGACATCTTTAATTTCCTCAATTTGATTCTGTAATAAAAATAAACTTCTAAAACTGACACAACTGTAGGAATGAAAGTACTTTTAAAATGTGTATAGCAGATAACTAGTGAATTACCTCCAGATTTCATAAAATTACCAGAATAATCAATATAATGTAAGAGTAAGGGCCTTTTATACTTGCTTAACACATTAATCCAAAGGAACTTGTGAAGAGGTGAGCACTTTTAATGGGATCATTCCTTTGTTATCATACAAATAATAGCTCTACTAAAAGTGTGCTAAATTATTTTTAGTTTCCATTGTAATTTTGTAGCAGATATATAAAGTCAATCAGTAAAAGAAAATACCCTCTCTCAGCCCAAATACTAGCAATTGCAGCTCACATCCATATTTTTGAGATAAGTCATCAATGGAGAACAGATTCTCAATGTAGCTGAGAATTTCCAGCAGTAAACCTAACCAGAACAGCAGAGAAAAAAAAAAAAAAAAAAAAGAAAATAGAAAAGAAGAAAAAATACATATGCTGAAAATCATAAAACAGTGAGGTGAAGCATGAGCTAATATGTCACAGGCTGCATCTTCAGACAGAATGTGCAAGGGAATGCAGTGCTGGCCAACCTGCCTCTGGAAGCACTGGAAAGGAAAAACCATGGGGTACAAGTGTCACCTGGCTTTCTCTTTTACCATGTTTTCAATAAAGCCTGATAGGAATGGGGAGGGGAATATCTTGTTTGTCTCTCAGAGGTGGATGGTATTGAGCTATGGCAAAGGGGCAGCAAACTGGGTTATAGAGCCCAAGTGTGGGATTCAACCTGCCCTGATCCCACCTGGGCAGGGGTCCCAGCTCCCTAGGCAGGCCCATAAAGCCCTGATGTGCAGAAGCTCGGCAGCATCCCTGGCATGGGTGGGACAGGAGGTGGGGGGCAGTGCTCACAGCCCCAGGCTGAGCCCAGGAACATGCAGGAGAGCTCATGGACAGTGAGGAGCACCCCAGCCTTCACCTGGGCACATTTCTTCTCTGGCAACACAATGGCTAGCTAAGAATTGTTAAAGTCTAAAATGGCCTTTGCAAGCATGCTTAGGTGACTTGGCTTCATAGCTCGAAAATTTCAGAGGAATTTTGAGAATTCCAATACAGCCATGGAAGAGATTCGAAAACCTTTTGATGTGTTGATGTAATTTTAACTGAATTACAATCTTGTACAAGTTTCCTGCTCCAGCAAAAGAAATTATTTACTTACTCTTTAAATACCATCTCAATCTTCTAATTTCCTTGCTGCATGTGTTTTAACACATATGCTGCCTTCTCTTGGATTAAATTTCTGCTTTTAGAAGTATTAAGATTAGCTTAAATTCATTAATTCTTCCTACACAGCCAGCTTACTTCTCTCTCGTTTCCATTTTTATTCAAATTACTCCTGACTTCATGGTTTGTGTCTTCCGTAACACAGCTATGGTTCAGTAATTAGCTTTCATTCTGAAGCAATAAATTTTAATTTCCTTATTTTACTTCAAAGCTTTTCTGACTAGACTCCTTCCTATATTTTAACATTGCTTTTATGAATTAGAAAGAAATGAAAGAGAACAGTCAAAATACTTAAAAAATTATTTCAGTGTATTTATGCATTCCTTATATCTCTTCTAGAGAAACAGGCTTCACATTTAGTAGAGCTTCTTGGGGATTCCTTCACTAAGTGTATTGCTTTGCACTGTTTTTCCAAAGGGAGCAGAAAAAAAGTAAAATTTCAAATAAAGATTGTTTTGGGGAGCAGGGAAAATTAAATGGATACCTGAGACAAATGTCAGGTAATACCCCACATGGACATCTAATGAGAAAATCTAAGTTTAAAAGTGTTGTGAATTGGGAATTACATTTACATTAAGGGGAAAAATCATCTTATTCAAGATTTGCTAAGAAAACTCCTCTCTGTATTTCTTCTCCTAAAGACATTGATTCCTCTTTTCTAACAGATCTATATGCGATTTCTGGACTATCAGATGGAGCATTCCAATGAATGCAAAAGGAACTTTGTTGCTGTGTATGATGGGAGCAGTTCCATTGAAAACCTGAAGGCCAAGTTCTGCAGCACGGTGGCCAACGATGTCACGCTGCAGACAGGGACAGGGGTGGTGCGGATGTGGGCAGATGAAGGCAGCAGGCTGAGCAGGTTCAGAATGCTCTTCACTTCCTTCGTGGATCGTAAGTAGATCTAAAAGTGCCAGTTCTCCTGGTATTGGGATGCTTCAAGTATTTTAGGGAAAGCATCAGCTGTATATTAAGCAGCAGGAATACACGAAAAAGGTTGTTTCTGTTTCCTTCACATACTAGCAAGTAAATTAGATAATTGATTTATTACATTTCTAACATGGTTCCTGAAGAAAAGCTTTCCTTCATTCTTAAAAGGTTTATTTTCCATTTGAATTCAGCAATACTGCCTTAGGCTACGTCCTTCTCACAGAGACATCCATCCTTCCCTACAAATGAGCACAGACTTATTTCGAAAAGATGTAGTGGGACTGAAGTGTGCTCTCCCACTAGCTCCCAGTTCCCTGCCAGACACCGCAACAGGCTCTTCTTAAGGCCACTCTGGATGTTCAGCAGAATAGAAAACATGTCTGATCCTGTAAAGTCTCTCTCTCCTTCCTAAACACAGCTCTATCTTCAACTGTGTCTGGAACTACACCCCCTCCAGCCAAGCTGCTCCCTTATCCTCAGCTGCATTTGGCTCTAATGGAACCCACGAGTGCTCCTTTATCAAAGCCCTGTGGTGTTGCACAACCATAGATAAGTAGTTAAATTCAAGTTTATTCAGGAAGCCTGTAATTAAAGCAGAGCTGTAAATGCCATCTGGATTTTTGTTTGGATTCCATAGCCTGGGTTAGAAATAATCTTTATTCTCATTGTAAATTAAGATGTTTCTTGAAAGCAGGGTTTTTGTGAGATTTTTTTTCTTCTAAGGGTGTTGTACCTGAATGGAATTTTGTTGCCTCACATATTTACAGAGGACAATACTGTCCACATCGCAGAACCACTGCAGTGCCGTTTATATGGCACTGAGTTCAGAACTGCAGAGCAGATCTGAGATACATGGGGAGAGCCAAATGAAATGTTCCCATTTCAGGATATCAGACCTATGCTTGTGCTAAAGGTTTTCAAAAAGTTCTGCTTGAAGAATAAATAGTGCAGATTTGCTGACAAAAATAATAACTTTTCTGACAGAACATGTCTGTAGCCAGTCCTGAAAGAGATCCTGGTCACTATCTTGCCAGAAAGGTCAAGTTACAGTAACAGGTAGATTTTATGTTCTGTTCCATAAAACAGTAAATTTTAACACAGGAGAAAAGCTACCTTTTGTAAAACAACCTTTCTCAAGTAACAGATATGTGTAAGAGAAATAGCTTCTGGCTTACTTTGAGTAAATGGTAGTAAGGAACAGTTGCATGTTTCAAACTAGTGTATTGCTTAACCTATGAGAGGCATTTAATAAGCTTTAGATATTGAGAATTTAAATAAATGGCAGTTTTAAGTACGGCTTGCAAAAATTGATAACTGCTTTTCCACTAGCTTTTATTTCAATACAATTATTAACATTGGTAATAGTGCAAGTTTTTCCAGCTTTCAATTTAGAAAATGCTATGAATTTTGCCAGGGGAATTATCTATTTATATTATAAATATTGGAGTGGGGGTTTTGTTGTTGAGTTTGGATTTCTTGGGGAGGTTGTGGGGGGGTTTTAATGCTAGAGGTTGAAACACTAAATACACCTAAAGGTAGATAACTTTCCAAATTTATGAGTTTAAAGCCACTTAAAAGTCATTGGCAGAAGAACATCTGCAAAGGTATGTGGTTATTGTTATTTACTTGAGATACTGCCTTTCTTGGACAGGGTAATTGAAAAGTATGTGGCTGAAAAGTGTTTCAAGTATTTTTATATAATCTAGTCATAAGCAATTTTTCTAACTGAAAAAAGTGAATCTGAGCTTATCTTATTTTCAGATTGTTAAGCTATCTTTCTCTTCTACCTTGGTAATGATTTGTAATTATATGAAGCCAACCATGAAAACAATCAATATTTCTGGAAAGATTTCCATAAATGAACTAATAGTGCATGACAGTCACCTAACACACACCTAGCTCTGCTTGCAGATTTGACTAAGTAATTCAGCTAACAGCAATGTGGAAAATCAATGTATTTGATTCCTGGCTTGATTCAATAGATGAGTAATGCTGGAAACAAAGAGCACTGTGAGCATTGCACCACTTTTGGGCAGCTGTTATGAGAAGAGTCCAGCTATGTCCTTGAAGTCTGGAATTGATCAACTTTTTTGACTTTTAGACTTCAAACTCCCCAAATAACGGACAAAAGGAAAACAAGTCCATTTGTTCCATCTTGATGAACTGTGAACTAAAATCATGCCCACAAAAACTTAAAGGGACTACACAAATTTGTAAATTAGACTGTGCTGTCAGATGGAGAAGCAACAGCAGAATGCATCATCCAAGAATACGGAACTGTAAAAAAATTCACCTGTTCAGGGAAATGAGAAAGGGAATACATTTACATTGTGGCATAACTGACAGAATGGGCCTGATCTTGACCTTCTGAAGGAGTGATCCTGGTTTAAAGCAGTGTTCTTCAGACTATATTACTCTCCAAACAATTAAATTCTCAACTGATTTGAACGAGGAAGTGATATGATAGCTACCATGACGTTTTGAAGCACTGAGATTACATAGACAAACTGTTCCAAAATACGCTCTGTGTTCTGTATTCATACTTGCACTACAATCAAAGCAAGTTCTAGTATGGAACTTCTTGCCAGGTTGCCAGGGTTAGGTAGTAACAGCAAATACAAAAGCTTAAAACCACTGAGTGTAGGTTAGCCAACTTCAGTGGAGTAAGCCATGGGAAAACAGTACATATTTCATTTAGGAATACAAAATCAAAATGAAAGGTTTGAATGTTCTTTTTTTCTTGGGCATAAGTCCTCTTTTTGTCATTGAGATTCTCAAGCCTAACAGAATGACTAAGTGAGAAATGCAGTGTTCAGGAGCAGTCATTCCCTCTGCTCTACGCTTTGAGTTTCCTGTTACGTTTCAGAGAATCCAGACTGCTCAAGAACACATTCTTTCTGTGAAATCAAATAGGAGAATGTCTATCACACATCTTTGCTGTTTAGTACATGTAACTGACTCCACTAATAACAGACATTTCCATCATAAAAATACCACATTGTTGAAACAAAGGGAAAACCAATTTCTTGTCCAGTGCCCTGAATTTATAAATAATTCCCCATGTATATGATACACCCTGAAAAGAATTATTACTACTTCCTAATATCTTTTTTCTTATGTCAAAGAGCTGTAAAAACTACAAAAAACATGGGGCAGCCTTCTAGTTAATTTCTTTCTTCAAATTTCTGACTATATATAAATAGATACATCAAAAGCTAAACTGTACTCTCTCAGTCCCTGCGTTAGCTCTAATAGGAGGGTCCAGGAGCTTTTGATTCACAAGAAGGAATGACTTAGATGCCTCTAGTTATTGAAATCTCTTGCTATTACTGAAACAGTCCTCCACCAGCTGAAATCTGAGTTGCCCTGAGATATTAATGGGCTCTAAAAGGCAGATGTTCAGAGACTGCTTCACAACATCTACACAGCAGATACTCCACAGAATAAATACATAATTGATAGTGAGCATGCAGTTTTTAAGTCTTATAGTTTTAAAAGACACATATTAAAGCCTTCTTCCATTATCTGTGTTTTGTGACTTGTCTCTATTTGGTACCTACCCCTTTGGAGCAAGAATTGGTTTTGTAGCATTGATAACACACTGAAAGCAATCACATGCAGAGAGAGAAAAGCATCAGATAGTGACGTGCGAGAGAAGTGATTGTGTTTGAAAGAGAGGAAGAATGCATGTTAAAACCCTCAGATATAGGAACTTAATAGTTTTATTGCAAGGCATCAATTACTGAAAATTCTAAATGTTTTCTTTCTCTTCTCTCCTGCAGCTCCCTGCTCAGGCAACACTTACTTCTGCCATAGCAACATGTGCATCAATAATTCTTTAGTCTGCAATGGCATTCAGAACTGTGCATACCCTTGGGATGAGAATCACTGCAGAGGTGAATATAGTGCAAACCACAGCCTTTATGAGCTAGGCTGGTCAGTTTGCCTTTCAAGAAAGTCATGAAAGGTCTTTTTTCCTGGAAATATGCTGAAGACAGCTATTCTACTAATCTCAGGAAGGTGTTCCAAATTTTTTATTTAAACTCAGGACACATGTAAGCATCCTGAATATTGATCTTACTGTTTTTGACTAAATTTCTTCCTCTTCAGCATATACTCTTTATTTTAAAAGGTTATCAATGATAAGAACTAGATAAGATAAGAACTAGAATTTAGTATTTTTGAGGCTGCATCCTATCAATTTCTAAACTTCAACAAAGTGAGGATTGTAGGGACAGGTAATACCTTTTAGAGATAAAAATAAAGAGCTGTTAAAACACAGAAAAGTTTTCAAGCACAAAAAGCCTCTTTCAGGATTGAAATAGAAGCAACAATCCTCGAAGACAATTTTAAAACATTTGTTTAGAGTTGTAAATCACAGGCTATTTCAGGATAAATTCAGCTGCTGTATATGGTGTGAGAAAGGATGGGAGGAAAAAGGAATTTTTAGGGAGCATGAAATAAAGACTTAGAGAATACAGACACGTAAATTGCTGCTTCTAGAACATGGGTTGGGAGTATTATTTCAAGCATCACAACTACAGTAAAGACTTGTTTCAGTATCAGGCTTTATTGGAAAAATTCTCTTAATTTGAAGAAATTGTTACTCTGTTAAAGCACAGACATTCTCCCATGCTTCAAAAACAGCTCAGCTGTCAGAGTTAGAACAAAACCAGTGTAAGGTCAACAGTGTTTCTGGCTAAAGAAAACAATAGAACAAAAACACTTGAGCTTGTTTGCGTAGGGTTTTTTGACAAATAGAATGCATCAGTAGGTCTGAACACAAAACTCCAGAAGATTTAAATATGTATTCCATTTCAAAGAGAAACAGAAAGGGTCAAAACCTTCTCTATAGAAAGTCTTGAAAGAAAATTTCTTTTCAATGCACAAATCCTGCTTGCATTTTTAAAGTAAATAAGCATTAAAAACTCCTACTTGTTAATTGTGTTTTGGGTAAACAAAGACCACTAATAGATATTCTAATGTATTCTATTCTATTGTGGACCTTTTCCAGTCAACAAAACTGGTCCATAACTCCCAAGTTTGCCATGTAAAACTAAGCTTCCTCTAAACAATCTTTATGTTAGACAATGTTCAACGCTCCATCTTAAGTTTAATTTCTAGATCTCTTTCCCATCTTTACCAACTGCTTTCTAGACTCTCTCCTAAAATTCATGCTTCACTCATGTACTGCAGTATTAAAAAAATTTAATTCCATAAAAACTCTGTCTTTCCCAATATTTGTAAATTGCTGTATCTGGTGTGAACAACCCATCATGTTTTATCTTGATTGCAATCTAAATTCTGCTGTAATACTTGCACAGCAGAAATTAAGAGGCAGCTGAAGACTAGATCCACATTGCCAGCTAAGAGAGACTGATGCAACCAAATAAGCAATTCTTTGCCTTAAAAAGAGAGCTGCTCACAACTGTGCTCAGTTCCTGAGACACCCAGAGTCCTATTTAGTCCATATCAATAGCTACATAAATCTGAGCATATTGTGACCTACTTATGCCTAAGCCCTGTAACACAAAAATTGATAGAGAAGTCAGTTGTGTGCAATTTATTTTAAGAGACTGGAGAAGACATCGCCTTTTGCAAAACAACTTTTTGATTAAAATATCTGCCAAGAGTTAAGAAACCTTAAGAAATTAAGAAACAAGAGAACTGCCATAGCAGTGAAATTCATACCTCCCACCAAGGATGGCACCACTGTGATCTAAGATAGGCAGGACATGATGAGATATCCTCCTTCATTTCAAAGGTAAAAAGTAGCTCAAAGGAAGCAGTCCAGGCTCTGAAGCAGAAATTAATTTCTTATTAGCCAACTCCTGGGGAGTCTCTGCTTAGTATGAGGATTGTTTCAAATAATACCTGATGGTGTGTAACTCTCCCCATGCACCATGTGTGGTATTCAGGCACATAACACATATTCAGATGCCAGGAGCCAGATATCTGAAATTGTTATGCAATATTTAGGCTGCTACATTTTCTTCTTCATAGTCTTAAATGCTTTTCTTCCACTAGCTGCTGTTGCAGTGTAGAAATCTCTCAGTCCCTCAGGACAAGAAAGTTAATGGAACAGAAGTCCAACTGGAAAACTTTAATCTTCAAATAAGAAATTTAAACATGGAAAACCATCTTGTTCTGATGCTGCCATCTTGTGTGTTTTCACATGAAGTACTAGCCAAAATTGCCAGATGTGTTGAGTTGGTTGGTGTATCCCCACCTACCTTTTTTTTTTCAAGTAACTTGATCACTGGACTCTTAGAACTGGAATAGAGCTTTGCTAAAGGTCCCTGTGATAAATTAAGTATTACAGACTTATAAAATAGACACAGCCATTACATTTCCAAGAGATGTGAAAAAAACAACCAGTACACTCATTCTTATATCTGATAATATTTTGCTTTCAAAAAAGAACTAGACAATTTTAAATCTAGGTTTTCTTCTACTGCCATCGCTGGTAATATTACCAGCAGGAGCAAACCATGGTAAAAGAAACATCATCTGTAGCTGGATTTAACCTATTTAAGGTTAATTTAAGCCTATTTAGCTCATGGATTTAGGAATATAGACCATCAGTAAAGGTTCAGGATGGAAGGTACATCCCAGCTGTGTCAGCAAGATCTGGTTCAGAGGTGCACCTGCCACTGAATTATCATATGGTAGCTACTAATGACAGGGAATTAGACAAATCCCATTGACATACAGGTCTAGTCTCCAGTCCCATTAAGTAATTTTATCACTTGCATGGCAATCACAATACAGTTTTGCGTTGTTTAAATGCATTATCAAAAGTGTAGAAACTAATAAATGTCTTTTCATAATAATTTTTTCTTTGCAGAAAAGAAAAAAACTGGATTGTTTGAACAAATCACCAAAACCCATGGGACAATCATTGGCATCACAACAGGGATAGTTTTAGTTCTTCTCATCATTTCAATTCTAGTGCAAGTAAAGCAACCTCGCAAAAAAGTTATGGCTTGCAAGACTGCCTTCAATAAAACTGGTTTCCAGGAAGTTTTTGATCCTCCTCACTATGAATTGTTCTCACTAAGAGACAAAGAAATTTCTGCAGATTTGGCAGATTTATCAGAGGAACTTGAGAACTATCAGAAACTGCGCCGCCCTTCAACAGCTTCCAGATGCATTCACGACCACCACTGTGGCTCCCAGGCCTCCAATCTCAAACAGAGCAGGACCAACCTGAGCTCCATGGAACTGCCCTTCCGCAATGACTTTGCGCAGCCCCAGCCCATGAAAACGTTCAACAGCACATTCAAGAAAAGCACTTACACTTTCAAGCAAGCTCACGACTGCCCTGAGCAGGTGATAGAAGACAGGGTGATGGAGGAGATTCCATGTGAAATTTATGTCAGAGGAAGGGAAGATACAGCACAAGGTTCATTATCTATTGACTTTTAACTTCCTGCTGAAGGTGGTAGCAGTGTATATACAAAATGCTCGTGTACAATGACAGTGTATATATTAAAAGTGTACCATATGCAGCGTGTGAGATGCACACACTTTTAGCTTATTATACTTCATTTCAAAAAACAAAACCAGTCTTCATAATTAATTCTTGCTGAAAAAAATGGTGGATTTCCTCCAATCTTCCCGTGCTACTTATGTAGTGGAGGAGTAAGATGGAGACTTTGCATGGAAAGTATAAGATAGGATGTTGGAAGAAAAAAACCCCTACAACTACTAATCATTGAACACTGAAAGCAATTACTGCTATTCTCTTGTTCATACCATTTTCTCTTCTTTAGATGTCTGCTTTTCAAGACAATTTTAATACCTCACTTGCATAAATAAAAGTAGTTAAGTGCACCACGTGTATGTCAACATAGGTGTCTTATTGTATTTGTCAAATTGAAAGTAGAGTTAGTGTTAAGTGCCAGTTAAGACTCACGAATTATGTTACAGCCATCTGTTTCACTTGCCTTTAATTATCATTTCCACAATCTATGCTTTGTGAGAAATAAGTGAAAAGGGTTACTGCCTTTTAACAATATCAAGTTATATTAATTTTAGTACATTTGGAAATATCTTTGCAGCTTTCAGTTAAAACACAAGTGAGTAGTCATTTTATTCTAAATGCAGACTTTTACAACAGTTTTCTTTCAAGAAGGTTTAGGCTTTTAAAATATTCTGCCATATATTATAGCTCCATATGGCACACTGATTTCACAGCTCTGTACTTAGGAAACAATTTTGTTCCTGAGTTTTCCAAGTATTTACATAAATAGATTGTACTGTACATTTGTCTCTTAAAATAGATTTTTACTCCTTGTTGCAGCCAATCTTCCCTACTGAAATCAGTGATGATACTTTTAGCTCATGTCCTACTTGCCTGAAGAGAACTGCTCTGAAATCTGTGTGATTATTGGGTATATGAAAGTACTAGAAACAAAGAAATCACAAAGCAACTCTAATTAACCCCTATGGAATCCTTCTTGTTTCCACTTGCAAAATTGCACATTTCATACCTTTTTTAATGGTGGTTTGGACCTAATTTAAAAATTTTTACAATATAGAAGAAAAAATTTAAAATATATTCTCATTGTGGTTTTTAAGCTTTTTATATAGTTTGATACTGTACAGCCTATTTCTTAAATCCAAACCTAGCACCTGGACAGCAGGCTTCTTTCAGGGTCCCTCTTAGCAGCTCTGAATAACCTGCAGTTGTTGCTGCATACATCACAATTTGCCAAGAATGCTTCTCACGACTTCCACATTAGCCTACACTTTCTTCCCTGGGTAATTTGAGCTTATTTGGGTATTTTGTTTACAGGAAACCTTTGACTAAAGCTGATCCCCCCGCTAGCACTGGGCATAGCCTTTATTTACAGATGGATGTCAAACCATAGTGTTTGTTGTTCTGACTGTAGTATAAAAAAAACCCTAAAATGTCTTAACATATGACCCTTGCAACTGAAAAATAATTTCTTTGAAATAAAAGATGAACAACAGCTGTAATCACAGATTTTCATTAGAATGATATTTTTTTTAATGCTTAAAATGTACAACATTTAAAGGGAAAAAAGAAAGGGGAATTGAGTTTATTCAACACTCCCCAACATCAAAATTAACCCTGTCTCTTGTTTAAAAAGAACTTACTTAGCTCTTATCTCAGACCCAAAAGGCTGTATGTACCCTGGTGCTAGTTTTTGTGCTGGTCCCAGAATGTATTTCAATATGAAAGAATTAAAATGGGCTTTATTTTTAGATGCACTACATGCAGAAAATAAATGTTTAAAAAATCTAGCCAATTTTTACTTGAAAATTTTTGAATATTTAATGAAAACATTTGGCAGATTTTATTTACTTCTCATTGATCTCAAAACTATTTCACCATGACCTATAGGACACAGAATGCTATTTGTGACAGTTTGTTAGTTCCCGATTCTTTCAACAAGTAATACGGAATTTTACATGGGTCATTCTAATCCATATAACTCTTGTAAATGCTAGGTTTGCATGGCTGAGCTTGCTTTCTTAGGTGTATTTATCCATGTGCTAAAAATAATATGATCTCTACTCTTTCCCAAGTTATGTTGCCTTTGAACAGTAAAGCTGTACTAATAAAACAAATAGGAAGTCTACAGAGCCCAAGTCTGTGGAGAAGAAAGAAATTGAAGAAGTTCCCAAATGGCTTGAGTAATATTTCAGTCTCTGTTGTAGCCTTGTGATTGCATGGTCAGAACACAGCTGCCTTTTGGCTACCCCAGAGCACACCAGAGCTCCCACAACCAGTCCTGGCTTATGAGCAGAACTGGTTCCAATATCCAGTGGTGTGTTTGAAAACCAATCTGCCCATACAGCCCATGGCAGGGTGGGGTTCAGTTACTGAGCTGTTCTTTAAGTAATGAGTCAGAACTACTAGAGCCATACTTCCACTTTCAGTATAATCAATTTCCCTTCACTGCAGAGAAAAACTAACTGGGTATCACGGTACAGAAAGCTGACACTTCTAGCAAAAGAATCCAGTATTGGTTTGGCAGTCTCAATCTGGTTGAACCTGATGTTGTGATCTTTAAACTTTTTGGGGGCATTAGTGAAAAATATCACATTTCATACTAGTGCAGTATCTGAGTACCATTAGCCTATTTCCATTGCATCCATCCTAAATCCATACATTTCTAGGAGCATCCTGATTTTGCACTCCATTGTACCCATATGTGCAATACCCTCTGCTAGCACTGAGTGCTCCTTAGCAATGACACACTCACTAGACACACACTGACCGGGAAAAGAACAACAGCCTTGACTGCTTTTGGCGATTTCTTACTCATTTTTACCTTTTTTCTGGTAGCTTAGACTATCTGAGAAAACTATCTAACATGAAGAATGAATTGCACAAGTTAACCTACAGCCAACATGAAAATTAAAGTGCCTGTGATTCACAACTCCTGCACGTTCTCTGAGGAGATGTCTGCATTTACAGACATGATGGCAGTGGCACAGGAAACTCAGGTTTAATGCTGGTCCTGATTCCTCAGTAATCTTAGAAATACCAACGTGTACTTTAAGTGCACAGGATTCTCTTGTCTGCTATAGACAAGATGACCTCATGGCATCTACAAATTCTAATGGCATATTGCAATAATGACTGTCTATTTTTACTAAACCAATACTAAGAAGAGTTAGGAAAAGAACTGTCATTGATTTACAAGAAAAGGTGCTTGTCATGTGAACAATTCACAGAATCTTTATGTCATTAAAACATGCTTTGCTTTGTTTTTCACTTGGTGCAAAGAATTCTGTGCATGAGCAGCAAACCTGCTGAATGAGGGGAAAAAGGCTTGTCTTATTTGTAAAACAAATTCATCCCTAAATAAGTTCTTATATCATTGATCACAATATTTAATTTTCCAAACTATTTAAGTATCTGAAAGGATACCAACAGCACAAGTAGAAAAAAAAAAAAAAAAAAAAAAAAGGTTTTAAAAACATCTTAGTGCGTATACCTAGGAAGATGAGTAAATGACTGCTTGAAATGGAACTGCATGTGGATGTACCAAGCCACAGCTGCAGTCTGAGTTTCCTGTATGGTCAGGCTCTGTATATCTGTTCACAGCAAAACTCAGTCAATCCGTTTACTTTTACATGTCCTTATTTCAAAGTTGACGTGTAAACCCTATGATTGCTCAGGTCTGTAGACTGTTTATCAAAACAAGATTCTAATCCATGCCAGCCTGAAAGATAAGCTGATTTTACACTGAGATCACACTGCTAAAACTAAATATTAATTATAATGGGAGAAAGGATTTTGAATCAAAAACATGGATGAGTTGATTCATGCTCTGAAAATTAGTATTTACAGCATCCATCTCAATCTAACAATATAAAAGCTACTATTTTTGCAACTGCAGAAATCATTCCTGTGATGTCTAATAAGCATCGCTGTACAGCATCAATCCTCCTTGTAAATGCATAAATCACATGTCAATGTGCTGTAATATGTGGTTATGTGACACCATGGAACTGCAGGTTTATTTTCATATTCAAATTCCTTTGCTACACTCCATTTTACACAATCAGCTTAACAAAAATCTTTTTCCATCTGTTTCATAGGTCAACAACAGTAATTTCTGAATGGTCAACTTGTTCCCTTTTATCTCACTATCGAAGATAATCTACCATATACCAGATAAAACAGCTTAGCTTTTATAAGTCTGTTCTTACAGAGCCAGGCTCAGGGAGAAACAAAGAACTTGATGTCTTTGTACCTCTTTCCATTAACATCTCAAAACTTATGGAAATAACTTGTATACTGGAGAAACTTCGAAAAACTTCCTGCCAAATTGTGTTCAAGAACAAAGTATTATGATAAACCAAATAATAGGGACCTAAGACCTACACACCTAAAAAATTCAAAATAATTTCATGGTATCAAATCTGTATCATTCCTTCTGATAAATGGAATGATGCACATCACATCATTTTCCCCAAATAATTCCTTCTCCTCCCAAAACAAATTTCCTAGACATCTTTTACGTGCTAAAACTTACCTCAATATTTTATTAATTCATATATAGAAATATATGCATATTACAACTTATAATTAGCTTCAAAGTTCATTATCAGCTACATAAAGTTGCTTCTGTCTTCCTTCCAAATGTTATTTAGGAGCAAGGATTACGCTGTAAAGTATTTATCACTAAACCACAGCATTTGAGAGTTTAAGCATTACGTTAATTTCTGAGACTGTACTGCAGCTTATTTTCCACCAGAGAAGTGAGAGACTACAAAGGAAACTCAAAGCTCACAGGATTATCTGCTTAACCTCAAATGAATATGGCTAAACTGGAACAAAGTACATCAGTGTTCTAATACTCAAGGTTTAGTATTTCATGGGGAAGTAATATCAGCATTAAATGGGCCTGTGGTTTTTGTGAGCGGATTTAGTTTGCCCCAGGTTTGCTCACAACACATGTCTGTAATAACTACTACATTCACCTGTGAATAACACAGGGACCAGGGCTTAAGATATTTGCAGAGACAGGAGAGGAGTTGGCAATTAAAGAATTTTTGTTTAAAATAGAAAAGGGGAAACAATCAATTATCAACCAGTGGACATTTCTGATACAATGTTAACTGACCCCCCAATGCAGTTGAATCCTCCTCAAGATAGTAAAGTCCATAATTCTACCTACACTAATATTTTAGATTCCCTCACTTCAGTAAGCACCCTCAAATACTCCTAATAATTTGGAAAAAGCCAGCTATTTGGACTGAGTTTACTGGCCAGCATTCTCAGCTACTAGTGATTCTTATAGAAGATGATTCAGTGGTTAATGGGGGTGAAAAAAGCAGGAAAATACTCTTGAAAGCACTTATGAGATAAAAAATTCCTAGGAAGACAAGTCAATAAATCCCAAGTCTCTTAACCATTGTAATCAATCTTCTGTTTGTATAGAACAAACAGCCAAGGTGCATAAGGAATACCACTCGTTACTGGCTCTTCACGGTATTTTTAATAACCCCACAGAGCAATTGAAGGCCTTAGGGCCAAGTCAAATAATTTTAATTTTTCTGTAGTAATGAAAAACAAAGAGCTCTAGTAGAGTGAAGATGTTTGCTTTTCACTTATCAGAGGCAAAAGATTCTGCACAGGCCATTTAATCTTCTGTCGTCATTAAATGTTATCTTTAACAGTAAAGGGAATTCTGGAATATAAAAAACCACAAATATCTATGTATAATTCAAATGTATAGTAAACAAACTAAAAGTAACAGGTACTTTAAATAATCTCATATATTAGGTAACTTTTAGAGCTCTGTGTAACTCCTAAGGTTATCACATTCTCCCAGACATTTCTGCATTCTGTCTGTTTTCATGTTTGAACACAAGCTCTCAAATCTGTGCGAGAAAAGTAGGAATAAACGAAAATTAAGTTCTTTGCCTTTAAGATCCAGACTTTGAAAGCTTCACTGTACTGTACTTTCCTCACAGAGTAGAAACAAGAACAGAACAGACATTAGCATAAGAAAAAGAAATCCTTTACTTGAACTATCAGAATCCAAACATGATTTATGACTTGTTAGAACATACGGTTTGGTGTGCTTGGTTGTTTTTTCATTGTAGTTCCAACTTCCTTTCAATTATTCACATCGTAAGATAAAATGCTCTCTAAGTAAATGTGGTATTTTGCCCACAAAGGGCTATAAGAAGTAGATTTAAATATTGCATGACTGTGTTTAAAATTAAAAAATACCTGGTTTAAATTCCAACTTATAAAAGTATAAAAAGCTGCATTACAGACATTCAGAGAATAGTTTCCAAGCATTGCCAGATGTGTAACATTAGGATTTAAGGACATTGTAGCACCACCTATAACATTACTGCAGCTGAAAAATACTGATGCTGATCAAGAGGAATAAAAAGCATCAACCCACTTCTTTTTCCTTTTCCCTCAGGAACACAAATAAAGGCTACCAACTGTTCTTTAGCAACAGTACCAAACAAGGAGCTCAAGGTAAGAAGTAGCCGTTAAAGCTTAGGGGAACATCAGCAAGAAGCAGAAAAAATAAAAGTTATTTCTACTTTAATTTTCCTATTCCTAAATAGCTTGTGCATCCTTTAAAACCAAACAAAAATATGCAGAGTGATCATACAAGGACCACACCTACTGAGGGAAATGGATGTAATTGAATTTAGTTTCACATGAATCAGAACTGGAGGTCATGGCTTATTCTTGCCATAGGACTGCACAGAAATTCATCTTGCAAAAAGAACCCCAAAGATAAGAAACTGTCACTTCAGATTTTGAGTATAATGAAATATTATTTCTGTAAAACTGCAAGAAACTACAGGTTGTTTTGTTGCCTTCTTAAGTTATACAGAACACTAACTGAAGAAAATGGCAGAAAGCTAAGCTTGTCTCAAAGCAGAACCACTTGTCTGCTGTATATTTGAAGATGTAATAACCTGTCTCCTGCTTGCCTAACCATGGGGCTACCTTCCCTTCTTTCATCATGGAAGTACTTCCAGGACTGATGGGAGAATATTTGAAATTAATCACAATCCTGCCTGTGGGCCCCAGGCCAATCTTAACAGAAATACCCAATATTCCATATGTCCAGGGGGAAAAATATAAGGCTTTGATATTCTTTCAGACAGGAGTCAAATTCTAGGGTCTAATATAAAGCCCACCAGATTCAGTGTATAAGCATCCAAAAAAACCATATACTCACCTAAGGAGCAGGATCTGGATGCCCTATGAATAATAGACATTAGCTTCACTGAACATACTGGAATACTTTTCTACACAAAAGTACACTCAAGCTGAAAGATTTCAAGACAGAGCCAAACATCTAGAGTGCTGTTTTGAAGGGTAATTCATTATGTTAGTGATCCTATTGATTAACAGCAAACCCCTCTTATTAAGGTTAGATGTGCTTATTGATTTTTTTTTTCTTTTTAAGGAAGACTTTGTATGAATATTAATGACTAATGCCTAGAATTGAAGAACCGAAGGGCGATTTAGCAAATTAAATGAAACCGGGTTCTCTGTTCCCAGCAGCCAAGCTACATAAGCAAAATGCCACATCTGATCTAATGCTTATTTTTACTATTTTTAAAAGGATTTTGGAAGAAAATCTTTGTTACAACCTTCTGTGGAAAGGGAAAAGTTAGGCAGGAAAGTATAAACAAAGAAAGTTTAGGTTACAAAAGTATCAGAACAGATACTACACAACCACAGCCTACAAAGAGCTGAAAAATTCAATTGTGGATGTAACCCAAGGCATAACTCATGTGTCTCTCTAAAGCCAATATAAAGTTGCAAATTGAAAATAGGTTTACTTTTCTAGAGCTCAGAAACACTACAGCATCATTGAAACACCCCGGTATTCTAGTGCATGATTTGTTTCATTTATTACCAGTGAAGTTTATCCCACATGCACAGGTCTAATTTTCCTGCCACCCCTGAATGCTTTACACTGTAGCAGTTGGCTGCAGAGATGCATCTCTCATGATCCTGATGGGGCATAAAGTAGATAAACTACCAAGTTCCTCGTTTCTAGTGCAAAAAACCTCTTAAGCACAGACAAATCTGATTACTCAGGAATATTGTCCTCTTTAGCCTGCTCCAGCAGCAAACATTTCAAAAAATAGCTAAACCTATTTCCTCATCAGATGGGGCCATGTGTCTGGTAATGTCTGCACACAGCACATCTAAATAAATGTATCTTCATTGGTTTCGTGTCACTGTTAGCTCAAATAATAACAGAAGTACCCTCAGATTGAATATGCTGTCAAAGCCATCCAGCTCTGCTTTTTCCTACAGTTCCATTAAAACTGTTGATTATGAAATTATTTTCTATTCCTTTCCTTCACACCATCTGACCAAGCCCAGACTACTGCTCTCTGCTGTCTGTATGCAGATAATAATTTATATTCCAACTCAAATAAACATAAGAAAATACAGTGTAGTGTTCCCATAGCAATAATTTAAAATACTGACCCATTAGTAACTGTCACAAATAGGGGAGACAATCTACCAAACAATAATCCAGCACACCTCTAAGAATGTATATATATGATTTCAAATATGTATATTTTCATCTTGGACAGCCCACTTTTTTTAAAAAAATAGGAAGTATAAAGGAGAGAAAGAAAGATATTGTGGAAAATAGAGGAGTTAAATATTTCCTGTTTTATTAGCAGCTTACTATCAGCATTGAAGCTGAATAATGCATGACTATCTAGAAATTAGACATTGAAACAACTGAAGAGAAAGGTAAGCTTGAATAACTCATCACATCAATCTTCAGGGAAACAAACTAGGGTACATTACTGTCACAGCTTTTGCTTGATGTGGTTTCAGATTTTAATCCAGTTACGTGGAAAGTCTTGGGAACATCAAAGAAATAACTTTCCCCCCCCTCTCCCGAACACAAACAAGTGAAAAGGCTTTTAATAAATCCTTTTAGCTGGATACGTAGCTCATATAGAGGGAAAGAGAACATAAAAATATATATTTCTCTAAATTCTGATTTACTCTGGAAGAAGGAATGATGCCTCAGTTACACCTCTACCAAAACAGAAGCTTTTAGAAAATTCTTTCACCAGACAGCAGTTCACTGAATTGCTACATTAATGTACATTTCAGGCTTTGAAGTCAGGGGGCCAAAGCAGAAATGGCTCAAGAAAAAAGGCATGCCATGCCCCCTTTACAATTACATTAATTATTTTTTCCATCTCTGTAGAAAGGTTATTTACTGTATCCAGATTTCTCATTTTCCTAGCAAGACTGAGTGGGAAGACAGGATAAATACTTGTTATTTCATAAATAGAACTTGTACAGCTCACTTATTTCATTAGATTTGTCATGACTTACAGTGGTCAAAGTAAGAGCAAAACTCTTTTTACGTCTGATAAGCATACAACTGAAAGGCTTCTGTTCCTCCACTAAGGCCAACCAAAGCACCCTGAGGGCAAAATAAATAAGCCAAGAACAGACAGGAAAAACTTACTTGCAGTGATGAGATATTCTGGTAATAACTAAGTCACAGCATTGCCATGGAAAAAGAATCTCAGGGGTCAAGTACCTAATTCCTGTGCCCACTCCACTTGCAGCCTCAGAAATCATTCAGTAAAGGTTTTGAGTAAAGGTGCATTTATGTTTGTGCCTTCCTAATTCAAGTATTTCAACAATTTCAATGTTTTGTCTGCAGCTGTGAACTGTAATTTTAAGTACACAGCTGTACTAAAACCATATCACAAAATAATACTGCTTGGATAGGGGTATGGGTGGAGACAAGTTTTAAAAGATAGAACAGTAACTTTCCTCTCAGGAGTCATGGTTTTCCTTCCCAATTCTGCCATTGTTAACTGTGTTTCCTTGGTTGAGACATTGGAGATCAAACGATCTGATTGGTCTATTAATTTAATTGATGCAGTAATAAAATGCAACTGTCTGCCCTAAGTATTAGCAATGATGTGACAATACCAGTTTTCTATAATATTCAGTTTTGCTTCTAAACATTACAGCAGACATGAAATATTCACCTAAGGCTTTTCAACTTTAGACTGTTGTGTGTTCCTGGAACAAGACAGCATGAGCATCACCATCAGGAATCTGCAGTCTCCTCATTATATTTTCCTCCAAAACAAGCTCTGCCAATTTTCCAGAGCTACTTTCCCAGCACAGAAAAAAACCAAAACAACAATGAAAAAAGAGGAGTATTAAAAAACCACATACAAATAAGTGTGTTATCCAGGCTAGAGGGAAAGAAAGAAAACAGCAACACACAGAAGTTCTCCAGCTCCCAAACAGCTTAACCATCTTCAGCTTCCTTCCATATGATTACTTTCTGCTGTCTCTGGGCAGAGAGTAACCACTATTCTCATTTGTGCTAAGAGAAAAATAAAATTGTGTTATGGCATATAAGCAACAAAGAGCACAACAAAAAATCTGACCACAATATCCTTTTCATGATCCAGGGCCTGATGCTTCTGACAAGTCTCAGTCACAAGATCTCTTTAAAATTAGATTTAAAACCATGCAAATGAGCAACCAGAACAGCAAGGAAGTAAACATAACCTCCTTGCCAAAATGTTATCTGAAGATATTAGCAGGATCCTGACTATACAGCTATCACACCTCGTCCAAATTGTCTCTACTTTTTCTTTTATCCAGCTCCTGAAATATGAGCAATTGGAGTGTATTTATTAATGAGTAAATTATATTTAGATTTTTTAAAAAAAATCAGAAGTAACTATCCACACAAAACTGCAAATACACCAGGTACATCAGTGATAGATGGCACTTTTCTGCACCCAGAATACTGGCATTGTTGATGCTATAGGGATTATGCTGACAGTAGCTTTTGGCAGCAGATGAACAGGTGACATTCATTACCCAGGTCATGTTCTTCTAGAGTAAACATTTGTAAACAAATTACTGCTTAAACTGCCAATTCCTGGCCAACAGCACACTCACATCATCTGGTTTTGGGCACAGTTCCTCCCAATTCTAGCATAGAGGATACTACAAGTGAAAAGAAAAAAGAGACATAAAATAGATTCAACTGTTTTGACACAGAATGGAGCATAACAGGAATGACTAAACTCTGTTCTGGACCAAAGGCAGCTAACAAAACCAGGGGAATTGTGTTCCCTTTGTCTTTCAGAAGAAAAAGAAGCCAACAAAACCAGAACCTAGCAAAAACCTGAAAAGGGTGGGGAAAAGAACAAATTCATTTTCTCTACAGGATCATCAAAATTTCTGACTTTGTAGTAACTTTGAATTTTGATTCAATTTAAATCAACACTATTCTCTAAAGGTTGCAATGGTCACAGAGAATGGCAGCAAGGGTTAGTGACTATACTTGATATTAAATTGAAATGTCTCCCTTTGCTGGCTTGGATCTATTAATTGATTTTCTAAAAATCTAATATTTTTTTAACTTATGCTCAGCTCTCCTCTACATCTAGTGCCCAGTCATCTCCAGGTGAAAGTAAAAGCAGCATTTCCAGCAAGCAAGGACCTTTTAGATTCCAATACTGAACAAAACAGTCCATTTCCTGTTGAAAAAAAGCCCTTAACATTGCAAGAAAAAACATCTTAGTAATGGATTATTTAAAGCCTTTAAGAAGACTCTGCTTTTGTAGAAACTAAGCAGAAAATTAGAGAAAATGGAAACAAATACTTCATTTATACCTGTGGCTATGAAAGGAGATTAAAAAAGGAAGATGAAAGGCTTCAAGTTCCACTGCTACATATCCTGAGCCACAACAGGCTCAAAAGGCTGCACACACATTTTTGCTCTCCCAGGGAAAGAGAGGACTAGAATAGAAATTCTGAACTCCAGAGATTATCCCTATCCTTTCAAAACATACCTCAACAACAGATTTTTTTTTCAAAAAGTAAATATCAAAAGAACAACCAAATATATAGTAGATTTTAAAGTGCTCTAGTATTGGATATGATGAAGGATTCGTATTTTTTTTAAGAGCAACCTAAGAAGCATATAAAATTTAGTATAAATAATTCCCTAATGATTCTCAAGCCCTTTTACATTTATTACTAGTGACAACACTCAAATACAAGACAGTGTAATAATTAATATTGCAATTAATTATGGTAATCAAGTTTCTTTCAACTGAAGAAACCAACTGCTTGACAAGAGATAAGGAACACATTATGATTTACTCAGCTGAGCAGTTATTTGTGTAAGCAGCATACTATCTCAGATGAATCTAGTCACATAAGAAATGACTGTGTAGAAATGAGCGGTTTTTATGATAAATGAAATCCTTACTTTCAGGTGCTCATAAAATCTCATGTTCTAGCCAAAGAGGAGCTCTAGACACAGGCAAAGCAGGTGGCTGCCCAACGTGGAAGCTCTTGGAGGCAGCAAACCTGCAACAGCATTGTCACCTGTTATTCCTACAAGGGATCAAGTCTACAGAGTTCCTGAGAGCTGAGTTCGTGGGGTTTTTATAGCTTAGAAGATCTTTGCTCCTCCAGGGTCTCAACCTTAAAAGTCAGAGACTGAGCAGTGAGTCTATAGAATGCCTCTGCCTCAGTAAGAAAATAAGCTGTAAAAACACACTTGCTTTCCTGCCACAGGATCACGGCTCCTTCAGGCAAAAGTGTATTATAAAAACAAACAAAAAAACTCAAACAAAATCCCCCAAACTTTTCACCCACATCTGTCTGCTTCTGGGAAATTCAGCAGGAGGTTCTGGAGAGCGCAGAAGGAAGATTGGCACAGGAAGAAGTTGCATTCTCTTGTCAGTAAGGCCCACATTTTGGGCTCACAGTGCCCTATTCTACTTGTATCTGCACCACCAAGCAAGAGGTCACGTGATTTCTGTCTTTTGAGGTGTATAAGCGATGTTTTGCTCATGTGTTTTTGTCATAGGTGTTTGCATTCTTTTTCCTGGGAAAGAGGTTTACCAATGCCACTCTAATACAGTTACAATATAACATTTCCCATCACTATTACTTTGAAGATTTTATTTCCAGACAGCCCTGACAAAATGACTCTGTTTCAATGCTACTTTATCCAACCTTAAAGCATAATGTTTGGAGATGACAGTTGAATATTACAGTCTTTGTTTTGGCAAAGCACCATAAATCACATCTGTCCTAGTTGTGCACTGTGAAACAATATATCCTAAGCACTAGAACCCCCAAAATACAGATCTTATGCTTTTAAGCAAAATGGATAAAACCAGACCTTTTTCTATTTGTCTGTGTTTTCTTTTCCTTGATTCAGCATTATTTACAGATAAGCTACAAACTATAGAAAGTCAATGAAAAGAAAGCTGAACTCACAAAGCATATGACACTAAACAGCTTATCAGCAAGAGCTGTATCATCTCCTTGCCTGCCTCCTTCAAGTCAAAGGAGATCTAGAATTTATAGGGTGCTGGTAAACACACTTTAGAGATTTGAAGCAGGCACAGGAAGAACACGGCGCTTGCCAAAGTCCACATAAGGGCAGAAAGATATGAACAGTCATTATCTGTGCAACTCAGCTGGAAAAAGCTCCTCAGAAGTGTGCAGTGAGAAAAGACAGGGCTGCAAAGTCAGCTCACTGCAGACCTTTCTGCCCAGCTTGCCCAGCTGACGTAGCAGTGACTGACAGCACCATAGAAAATAACACAGCACAGAATTTTGGGTCAAGCTGCTTTCCTCCTATAAAATATGGCCTCAGATTTAGAAGAGACAGAAAACAGATATACTAGAAGGCAATTGTAACTTTTATCTATACATATCTCTGACTTGGATGATGCAATCCTATAAGTAGCTTTCAGTACATTGGCTTTTTTCAAATCCTGCTAAAATAAAAAAAAAACCACTTCTGCTTTACTACACAATCGATCTTGCTGTTCCCCTGAAGCACTCACTTCAAGAAGTTTGAATTCTAAAACACCAATATTTATTCAAAAGAAAAACTACCTTTTGGCATATAAAGTTGTCAAGACAATAGAGATTTATTAAGCATTAATCAATTTCTGAATGCACAATTTATAGTCTGAAGCTATTCCTATAATCACCAACATAAATTCTGGTTAGAGAAACAGCTCTTGTTTTGTGCTGCCATAGTGTCTTAAAAGGATCCAGATATAAACCACTGATGCACCTTCTGCACTACTTTTTACATAGAAAGTTAGAGAGGATGATTGGTCTTTTTTAAATCATTTTTTTCTTCAGTTGTTCAGCTAGGAGATCAGCAGGACACTTTCAGCACTAATGAATGTAGTGCTGTGTTGATTACATGTCACTGGGATGGCTCAGAGAAAGAAAACCAAAAAGTCTGGAACACCAAGGGAATCCTGTTAAATCAAAAAGATGTATTAGCCTTGAAGCCTTCCAGGACATTATCTCAGAACCAACTCACAAAGGTCAGAAAAGAAGTAATGAGGCTGCCCTGGAACTGTGTTGAGCAAGAAAGACTGCAAGACTGTAACTGAGACAATGTTAAATCAGACAGCACAGTTTTATAGAAATGCTTTTTAAATTTTAAAAGCACAATTGGAACCACAAATTCAGTTATTTTTTTCAAATAATTGTTTTTGCAAATACTCATAAATCCTTGTGCATTTATTTAAATCAGTCCAAATTTACCAAAGGACTAATTATCACTGCTGGTGTATCTTTTATAAGATCTATTAAAGGCAGTTTTGATTATAATGACATGAGACATGTAAGTACACATTTGTACAGGTGCACATCAAAACTTCTGAAACCCAGCCCTAATTAAACATATTGCCTGCAAAACCATGTGTACTCCACCCCTATGCTGTTCTCCAATTCTCAGTGCTCTGTGATCCATTTTAGCTACCAGGTTACTTTCTTTGGTGCTCCCTGGGGCTTACAGGGAGGATGAAAGAAACATGCTCTTTTCTTCCAGCGTTTATACTGGTTCATGACTGCAGAATACACAGATTTGTAATTGTATGTTTTTGTAGAATCAAAGGCCATGCCAGCTACAGTTCCTACACTATTACATGATAAAGAATAACAAAAAATTTAATCCTTGCACTGAACAATTGTACTGTCATTGTACTAATGACAGTACAATTATACAGAATATTTTTAACTGGAACTACTACTAATATAGCATTGCCCTAAATTCTGGCCTCAGGTACAAGGACTAAAACAGCAATGAAACCAAAGATACCCAGCCTAATAAATAAAAGCAAGTGCAACAGCAGAGAAACATGTCCTGATTTATCACTGTGGAAGCATACCTGAAATATGAGAAGCTCCTCAAACACTTTAAGAATTGGCCAATATTCATAAGGAATACAACAGTTTGGCTGGGGAACATAAACAGAATCAAGCATGTCTGACTGACAGCACTGATAGAGTCCAAATTAAAATACTCATCAATGTAAGTGGATTTTTAAGTATCTGACAACTTCAATTTCAAATTTTAACTAAAGACCCAAATTATATATCTTTGAAGTCAGCCTTTAAGGATAGGCATTTTTCAGGAATTTCTTCATTTATGGCCATCATGGCAAACTGGCAACAGATAAAATGGTGCACTGATCTGGTGTACTGACAGTCCTGGACGTAAGAGTGACAGCTCCTTAGAACTTTTCAGTGGGCAGGCATGAGGTAATAGATGTTGAAAACAGTCTTGTACCAATGAGGAAATAGGGATTACTCTTTACAGCTGTTATTCAAAGCCTCTACAAATTCTGTGTGAAAAAAGTGAAGCTTGAATCAGCTGTTACTAGGTGTCTCTCCTCACAAGTCAGCTACTGATATCAAGTTAAAAATGCCTTAACCAGGTCATAAAGGGGAAGTTCAACTCTACAAAATACCAGTTTAAATCCCATGTACCACCTGGAGTTTACACAAAATTCAAGAAGCACACAAGTCTTGTGTCAAATTCCTGCTCAGGAATCAATTTTGTCTTAACATACAAAGCAAACTACAGTGAGAGAAAGGTTATAGCATAATATTTAAAAGAAAATATGACATTCAGAAAAAAGTAAATATCATCATAATCCCTGTAGTCTTCACCTCCTCACTAAGCTGAAAATGAATAGGATAACTATCAGCTACCAGTTCACTCAAGAGGCGTCTGCATAATACACTTAAAACAAGTACACAATTACACTTATTTTTATATGAAATCCAAGTTTTCTACACAAAGAAGTTCTAAACAAAATCCCGGGTCACACCCATCTTTCTTTGTTGGAAGCATAAAGAAAGATTTAAAAAAAAAAAAAAAAAAAAAAAAAAAATTCTTCCTCCTGACACATCCTCCCAGGAACACCAAGCCAGGAGGATCTTCAGGTGGTGGAATGAGTGCAAAATTTCAGACATTTTTTCATTGCTCAGACTGATAGCATGAAATGAAGGCAAAGAATCAACCAGCTAATGAGCAACTTTAAACTACATTGAGTTTAGACTGCTCATACAGTTGTACACCAAACGAGCTGAAGGCTTTTCCTCAATGCAGGCAAAATTCAGTACTGCAATACAGCAATAAGGGCCAAAGAGCAGGAGGAGGAATTAGTGGCTAGGCCAGTAACCTTCTCATACCTAATATAAAAATGTAAAATAGCCCAGTCCTCCCTTCCCCATTATTATCTTCAGCAAAAATTTAATCTGAACAATGTTAGTATAAATTTATATCAGCAGTATACAGGTTAGAGAGTATAAATTATTAGATTTATTTGTACCAGAAGGAAAATTGAGTATATTTAGACAGAACAAATTCACATGATGTAAATCTTGCTGTTACTATCCATGGTGATATTGAGTCAGAGTGGAGAATGAAGTAAATCTGTTTGTTCTGAAAACAAGTTTTTTACTACTTGTGTAGAAGTGTTTGGAATCTTAGTGCATAAATCTAAGGAGCTTACTTTAATTGTTCAGGAAAACAGCAGATGCTACGATTAAAATCCTAATTTACAACACCAGAAAACCACATACAGGCACTCTCTGAGCATGCTCTTTAATTTTGGCAGGCTTCATGCACATACTATAGAATAGAAAAAAAGATCCTCAATACTTATGTGGTTATTTTGATTTTATACCCAATACTTGTCTCTCAGGATTAACAGCATATTCCCTTTCCAAAGGATGTCTAAACCATTTTGCAAGGGATGACTCCCTCCCCTATTGATCTCCTCTAGCCAATCACACTTCTTTTGATAGAGCTCTGCCAGTAGGAGGAAACCATTATTTGATTTAGCTCATCTTGTTGCTTTGTTGTAGGCAGGCTCTGTGACCTCTGTCAGCTCAGAACCAGCACTGAACTCTCCTTCTCCCCTGTTACGGCAGTGCTTGACTCTTACAGGGCATTAGCCAAGATGTTCCCTGTCAGGAGCACTGAGCTGTTATTGCCCACATGTTCCCACATTGACAGCAACAGGCAATGCTGAAGTTAGAGTGTTCCTGAGCAGCAGCACTGCTGGAGGGCAGCTGGGCTCATTACTCACTTCTCCAGCTGGAAACAGAGTATTTATTGTTGTGAGACCTTACCCCACCAGGGCATCTCAGCCCTGAAATTATCAATATATATACTCAGCCAAAGTCAGCTGCTCACTTAATTGTCAGCCTGTCAACACCAGGTACGGTAATTTTATTACCTGAGCCAGATCAGCTTGTTTGATTAATTGTGATTGTTCCTGGGTTTAGCCAATGGAACTGAATGAATAAAAGGCCCCAAGGTTTCAGATTTTTTTCCCTATATAAGCCAAACTGTTTTAAAGCTTAATAAGGCAACAACCACTTGGCAACACACAGACTGTTTTCCTGCAAGCAGTTCAAAAAAGCTCTTCTCCCCTGTTCAGTGACTGTAGTTAGGAAGTCAGTCTGCACCAGTTCTGTGCTGGAATGCCAAAGTAAAAAGCCACAAATCTTCACTTCATTGTTATATAGGTTATAAATTATGAAAGAGCAAAGCTGATCCTCTTAAAAGATGTCTTTTTAAAAGTCTGTCCTGAAACCTGAAATCCCTTGAAATTGTACCTGAAGTGATGTTAACCTACTTGCCTAGAACTAAAATTTTCCACAGCAAATCACTACTACAAATACACAGATATTAAATAGTGAACTATATATGCGTATCTCACTCAACATGCTACCTTTAACATGCTGACATTATTAGTCAGAAATAAGCAATATGGTTTCTGCAGGGTATTTAAAAATATTATTGATATTGTTACTATGTCTCTTTTTTAAAATGCACATACAGACAAAACTGACCCTAGAATTTAACAATTTGCATTAACCTGTTTTGCCCTTAGACTTTTACTTTACACTCTCTGGTTTCTGCCATGCAGTGATTTGGCAGGAGAGTGTTTTATCTCTGTTAGATGACAGACTACATTCCTACAATCAAGAATACTACAAAAAAAAGCTCCTCTCAGAATCTTCGGTACTTTAAATAATGAAGTTTTTCCTTTCAGCTTGTAATCAGAAGCCCCAGGATCATTGCCAAATGTGTGTTTCTTGGATACCAGGCAAAGGCTTCCTGTCTACCATTTAGTTCTTTAGTTTCATTTTCTGAGTCAAGCTGAAGGCTCCAAAAAATATTCATTCACAGTTTACAGACTTGCAAAAAGGAAAAAGGTTGTCTTCAGTAATTCTTAAGAATCAGAGGGAAAACAGAAAATTTAATTTTGACTGTTCAAAAGTTCAGAATTATTTTCTGGTTAACTATTTCACTAAAAATCACTGAAGTAACATTAAAAAGGGCAATGAGATACAGGCCTTGTCATAGCTTGGATACCTAGGAAATAATCTCTAAACATGTTAAAGTAGTGAGTTTTTCCTTGTTTCCTCAAAAGTGAAAGATCAGGACGTAAAGAATTCCCTTAATAAATGAAGTTTGATCTCTACTGAAAGACAACATGGAGTGTTACATGTCCTAGTTACGATCCTGAGACACTCGTGAGAGGTGCTTGCACTTCCCACGAAATAAAACAGAAAAGTGGCTTTGGCTTCCACTCTCCATGACACAGCACTTCCCTACACTGCCCTGGTACTGCAAGATCTATTGCAAACATAAGTCATCCTCTCAGTTTGTTTGACATTTACATATATTTTTTTCCCTTTTCTGTTGTTACCTATAGGTTTCAAAATGTATTACTTTCGTTTCTTTTTGAAAGCATGACCTTATTCCTCTCACTATTATTTCTGTTACCAGATCCAAACTGGAAGCACTGGGCTGTATTCAAATTAGAATTTGAATTTGAAGCTCCCACACCAAAATATAACCAACTGCCAGAGCTATCTGACCAGGAAACATGAACCAGATTTTGCTGAAAATGACAGTTTATAAATTTACAGAAGTCTCGTTACCAAAATTATTCCAAATTTAATATACTGTCATTTTAGTAGATTGTGTTTCTAAGCATCTATTTTCAAGTTACTATGGAAACAGTACCTGACACTTCTGTCCCAACTGAACATTTAAGATGAGTAATTATAATGTAAAAGGTTTAGTGTGACAAAGTGAAGTTTAAGAGGGGATTAAGCAGGATTTTAGTCGTGGGCACGGTGAAGGCACCTCAGGCGGGACCAGAGTCATTCCCCGAGCAAGAGCTCCCTCGAGCGGCGAGAGCGGCGGCCCGGGGGCTCCGGAGCGAGCAGCGGACACACGGGCCCAGCTCCCCACGAAAAATCATTCCTTTATTGAAAGGAGACAATTAAGAGGGACAAATAATACCCAGGATATAAAGAAGTTTATAACCTTAGGGTAATTGAATTTACTCAGGTCAGCCGCATCCCCAACTGTCATAACACAGAGTATATATATTTTTACAAAAAAGAGTCACCAAAAACATTACTTAGATTTGGAAACTTGCCACATTTTAAACACAGGACTTTTCTCCTTTTCTTTTTTTTTTTTTTTTTCTTCAAAATTTGCTGATAAAAATGAGAAAGGAACAAGAATGTTCTTTGAACTGCATGCTGCAGCTTTAACCAGAAATTAAGTACACCCATTTCATCTAACTTGAGAGGGACTAATTTCTTTCCAGCTAGAAAGAAGATTTCAAAGTTCAGATTTCTCTGAAGATACTCAAGATGAACTATTGTAATTGTTCTTCTAGTGTGCCTGCTCCTCTGACAATCGAGGGAGAACAGGAAGACTTCAGCAAGGCAGCACGGCCACCCTCCAGCGCTTTCAGCAGTGTATTCACACAGCATCAGGAACAGCCACAATCGTTATCACAGAGCCAGTCTGCCTCTGCTTCACCGCCGCATGGAAAATTTCTGCCATGCAGGAAAAAAGGAAATAAGCAGCAAGAGAAACGAGTTTAAGTTCTTTACCGCAGACTTTTCCTAGAGGGAGCTGCTAGCATGTAACACAGCACACAAAGTGCACCCTGATGACAGCCATCGTTTGGCGCACGATCTCTAAGAACTGTTCCCAGCTTTAATCAGAGAGGGCTGGAGAGCATTCCAGGGAGAGCTCTGGCCTTGAGGAAAGCCGAGGTTTCTCAAGCCTCAGCCCCCTGGCTAAGCAGAGTTTTGTCAGTGACTCGAGTTGAACAGAGCTCAGCCACAGCCTGCTGCAGGAACTGCCCCGGCCACAGCTGTGTGCAGGAAAGCGGCCGGGGAGCGGCTGCAGACTGGCAGGGGCCTGCACTGGGTATCCCCTTGCCGAGAGAAACAAAGTGGAACGAAGCATTTGTGTGTTTCTCTTGGATGTTTTTTGCCCAGGCAGCAGATGCCAAATTCCTTCATCCTTAACAGAGATGATAGAACAAAATAAAAGGAAGAAACCTCCAATACTTGTCTGTTATGCTAAGGTGCATGTCCAACATAATACAGACTAGTTAAATGACATTTAAAAGGTGGGAAAATTGCATACACAAAAAAAAAGTCAGATTCCCTTCGCAGTACCCTTTTGTCTGGACTCTGTTTCCTGTCTAATTTGCAAATCAGATTTTAGCTGGAGATGATGCATTTAGCTCATGAAACGGATAACTACTGTGCTCTATTAGAAGCATTAACTAAAATGCATCACTGGGGCAAATTCTTTAGAACAACAGCTTAATATCAGAAATAATCTTGGCTGAGAACAAGGCAGTCTGCCTGTATTTTTGGGGAAGTTTGATTAGATGATCTTAAACTCTGAATCTTATATCTGAACCCTGTGACCAAATCAGGAGAGTCATCTTTGAATATTTCAAGTACTACTGTTTCTCACAAATGCTTTCATTATTTTTATGCAGGCCCTTTTTCTCCCATTTCCAATTACAAAACCCCAAAAACAAACAACAAACAAACCAAAACAACCCCCAAAACAAACAAACAAAGGTCATTAAATAACATAGGAAGCAATTCCATTTCTTCACCTTTCCCCCTTTCCAGATTTTTTCAGAAGTCAGAAATGAGTCATTATTCAAGAGGAGTATGATGATGATGACAAGCTAACAGTTATTTTTCACATTTTCAAAGAGTACAAAGGTAGCAAATGCATGAATAGACAATTCCTGCTTTTGATACAAGAGAGGATGTACAAGATTCTCTCCCCTAAGTTATGTATTATTCCTGCAGGTTAAAGAGATTGGTGGCAGCTGAAAGGCAAAAATCTCACTTTTAGGTACTCTGTCCACATTATTAGTCCAGTGACAGATAAAAAAAAAAACAATTCCAATTTCAACTTGTTATTCAAACATGTTTCAAACTGGAAAAGATCAGACTGGCAGTGGGTAAAGCTCCAGACTTGCAGTTATGCTGTAATCAATGCTAAAAGTCAAATCAACTGGATCAAGTCTGAAGCCAGAGTTATGAAGTAACCTTTAGAACTACAACAAATAATGCAATAGGTATTGGTGCATGGTTAAACAAACTCATAAAAACCTCTTTATAAGGATAGATGTGCCCTTTAGTACACAGCTCTGAAACAGCACTTTTGAATTCGTCAAGAAATACTGCTCCAGCTTGTAAAAGTGTTTCTATTTAGAAAGCTCCAAATGTGACAATCCTCTGCATTTTTTCTAAGCACAAAGATCTATCTTGTACATAAAACTTTTATCAGACGCACTTTCTCCAAAATAACACATAACTCGGACACAACATCAAAATTCTGGCTATATAAAGGACAACAGAAAATGCAGATACCTTCATAATTTAAGATGAAACATTATTCTTTGTTATTTCTTTTGTAGCCTTCGCAGTCTTGAAAATAAGTGTATTGAAATATTTTGTGTAAACTAATTTATCTGAGCCACGAGTGTGTGCAATGGAAAATGGAAATGTAGAAATCTGGTATTAAGTGTGTTGTTCTAGTAATAATTTGACTCTTAGCCATAACAAAATTACAAATATAAGCCTAAAGCATAGATGAAAGAATCTCAATTCATCACAATTCATCACCAGCTGGAATTCAGTAACAGCTTTCAGGAATCTCTTTACCTTGTTGAAGGACAAGATTCTGTCCAAAGCTGGGCTGGCTTTGTTTAGGATGGATTATGGGTAGGCTGATGGGCAGGTGTGGTTTCCTCTATAGAATAAGTAAGTTATTCAGTGAATTGTTTCTATGGAATACTTCCATTATAGTTGACATATGTCCCAGCCTCAAAATATTACTCACCTTTACTGCCTCCTTTCTTCTCCAAAGGTATGTTCTATAGCAGATGGACCTTCAAAGGCAGCTTAGTACCTTCAGAAGCCATATTACTATTGGTTTTGGGCTTTTGCTAAAGCATTCTTAAAATAAGTAAATATTAAACAACTGCTGTTTGTCCCCACTTACTTTCTCTAACAGGGGACAAACTTCTTTCTTCCATCCTGGCTTAAATCTTTGTACAATCTGTCCAGCATTACCTCACCACCACTCCTCACAGCCATTCCTCTCTCTCCCTAATTTTGGAGGGCCTGATTTACCCATACCAGCTGCAACATACTTCAGGAAAACTGAAATACAGTCTTAAGTTGTAGCAACAGGATCTTTACATTTATGTGACATGAAAATGTCCTTGTTACTCTCCCTTTATTGGGAACAGACCTTCACAAAAAGAACAGATACAACACAAAGTAGTAAATGACAGATTATTTTTGTCACTGAGAATGTTTCCACCCATTACAGAAAATGGGCCCTAACAGGAGAGGCTGCTGAAAACAGATAGTTCAAAAAAATGTAAACTTTAGCTGAATCCAAATTTTAAGCACGAAAATACAAAACCTGTGTAAATCTCTGTTTGCATCCAAAGATGGTGAGTTTGCAGGTGTTTTTACCAAATGTAGCCTTTATCTTAAGAATTTCTTTTGTTCTGACTCCACATAGAGTCAAGTGCACACAACCAGTAGGGCTTCAGAGTAATGCTCGTGAAGAGTTCCTAGAGTGCAAATGAACTTGAATTGTCAATAAAATTAAAATTTTTAATTTTTAAAGTCCCGTGCTTCCAATGCAGGGGCTTTCTGCACCCTGGAAAAAAGAAAACTCTTACATAAAATAGTGAATGCAAGCATAACACAGTTATACTACAAACCAAAAGAAACAAGCAGCAAGGCCACTTCTTTCATCTCAGCTGTTACATGCACTACTGCACCCTAATCAATTAAAACACTTTTTCCAAGCACAAACATTATTAAAAACATTTTTGTCCATTATGATTACAGTAGCACTGAGATCTCTATATTAGGAAAAGAAGGATACTGTACTTCATTTCAGAAACTTCTATAAGGGAGAGAGACTGCAACAGGACTGGCTGATCTTTTTTCACTATTTATTTTTACACCTTTTCCTCCAAAATCATATTTCAGCAAAGATGTTTTGGTTTTGCTGGCTTTTTCTACAAATTACGGGTTTGAAATAAACTTCTCACAAATATTCTCAAGTCTTAAGTTAGGATCTTTAAAAGGTATTAAGAAAAATTTCTAAAACCCACTTATTTTTGTTTAAGGTAAAACATTGAGTCTTTACAAAAACTAATTTTCACACCTTTTTTCACTATTGATATCCATATAACTTACCTGTATCCCACTTCTATTGCAATAAGCTCTGCATTCCACAAAAATCCCCCAAAGCACAGTTTTGGCCCATCAGGAACAGCAGACAAGGCAAACAATTACACAAGGTGAACCTGTCAAATAATACCAAAAATTACAATTAGAATAAAATAATAGTTAAGGCATAGACACAGACAGAAATGCACAGACTGTTCTCAGACATTGCTTAGTACAAAGCTTCCAGGGAAATCAGTGATTGAGGTTCCAATCAGCTGCAATTCAAATGGAGAAAGGAAGGTCCTTGCAATGTCAGCTTTTCAATGTGTAGATGCATACACACTTTTAGCTTTTTATATACATACACGCACTTTTCTTTACTAATCCAGCTCTTACTACAGGAGAAAATAAGAATCCTTTTGAGCTTTCTTCTGAGCTTAGGAAAAAAGTCTTTTCATCTTGCTAAAGACCATTATGAATTCAGCCTGATAATCTAACTTAGCACTTCATAACTTCAACTCAGACACCATATGCCAAGCTGTGTTAAAACTTTCAATTTATCTTGCTCTGGCTCACAGAGGAAGGTTTGTCACCAAGAGTTTATTAGGACAAAATAAGGTTAATAAATTTAATTGAGATATTTTGCTGATCACTCCCAATCTTGAAAAAGGTCTCTACATAAAACCTAACACTGTTCATCACACAGAAATCTCTCTCAGTGAGGAAGAAATAAAATTCCTTTCCCCTCAATCCATGTTGCTCAGTGATTTCTGACTCTACACCCCAAAATTCCAGAACCTAAATACAAATTCAAAACACTATTTACAAGAAAAAAGGTTTTGCCACATGCCCTTCAGATGGAAAAAAAATCTAGTCAAGTCCAAGTACCTTGATAACTTGGCACTTGAAAATGCAGGACTCCTAAATTCTTCTTGCTAACTCAGAAGGAAAATCCCTTAAGCTCTCTCCCTCCCTGCTCCCCCTCATAGGTCCCCACAGTGCAGGATTTTGCTTGTTTAGCACTACCTGCCAGTGTTCCCCTCCTCGCTGATGTCTGCTTTAATTTTGTAAGGAAAATATGCCCAGCACTCAGATAAAAAGTAAGCAACTTCTTGATTTTCAAATGGCAGACCAGGGAGTCAGTTTTGGCATCAGATTCAGTCAATTGAACAAAAATGTGTGAAACTACTGACACGACATTATAAAATATCACTGGGAATCAGAAATAACACTATGAGGGGGTGACAAAACACTGTGAGGGTGGCTGGATCCCACAGGTGCTTAAGGAGCAGTTAGAGGAGAAACTGGCAGAGAGAACTGGGACTGCCAGGGACCTGCCAGGGACTAAAGTCGTGCAAGGCCACCAGCCCCAGGGTAACCGTGTCAGTAATACCATATACGGCCGGTATTATCTAAGTTACCCAAATCGGAGTGCAGATATGGCAAAGCCGGGGCCAATGGGGAACAACTCATTAGGGGTGGATTGTTTATTTGGGAGGAGCCTGCACTGGAAAAACAGAGGTGTAACGACAGCACAAACCAGGGCCGGGAAGGAACGAGGTGTGCAGCTCGTTCCTGGCGCTGCAGAGGTGCCTGTCAGGCAGCCCTGGGTTTCAGCACCACACCCGGGCAGGACAATAAACCTTTGTTCTGACCATACCAAAAGCTCCAGCCTGCTCCCCTGGTCAGCACGCAGGGACAGGCAGGCAGGGTGCCCGTCCTGATCAGTCAGGGGACAACTGGCTGGCCCTGGTTGTTGGGCCCTTTAGAGCTGCCCACTTCCGAACAGGCTCTTCAGAGTCCTAAAAATCTCTACAAATTTCAGGACCTTTCTTTGTTCTTTACTGTTCTTTGCTTTCTGTTGCTGAAAAGTTCTAGAAATCAGACTGTGCAAAACTAACTGCCTTATCTGATGAAAGCTAATACCAAAAATATTTCAAAGCAATGGCCATATAAGCTCAGCAATTTTTTTTCCAATATAACTGCATTGTTTACCAGTATTTAAACAGAACACCTTTTTCTTTTTAATTTAAATTTGAATGTTTAGTAATAAAGCAGGAGTTAGTGATGCCAGGTCATATTTTCATGTTCAGACCACATCGAACACATAAAATCACTTCACAAATAAGCCTGAACAGGGGTTATTTCATTTGTAGTAACATGAAATTGATGTCTTTCCAATTTTCCAGTGATAGACATGATCAATATTACTTAATTTCTAAGAAAGCACCATAAAATGCTCCATTTTTAAAAAGAAATTGCATTTATTTTATATAAAGAATGAAAAAAAGGTCTGAAACTAACTGAATTTGAATAGGCCCTTTTGGTGCCTATGAAAGAGCTGAGAATTGTGCAGTCTATTTAGAAACAAACAAATCTTCACATAGCAACTGCTTTTTATCATATTGTGTGACAATAATAACATTTGAACTAAATGAAAAGCCCTTATCTGAAAGAAGAATAAAATCATTTTTAAAAATGAAAAAGACTTACAAAGAAAACAAAGAATGTGCAAATGATACCAAAAGAAGCGGGGGAGGACACATTTTTGGACTCCAAGCAAAGTCTCAATTTGAAGATATTTTGGAAGCAATTTAAATGTGAGATATGGCCAGCTGTGTGTCTAATGTGTTCTGTCAGTACAGCTCACAAGTCTATGGTAAAAGCAGTGTGCAGGAAGAAGAAACACCACCTTGCTGTTCATCTGCATTTGAATTTAATTAAAAGCTAATCATCCCAGCTTATGATTCTTTAGCTCCACTTAAAAACAAAATGTAAAATTTTGTCCCAGAGGAGTTTTCTTATTATTTATTACCTAGTTTGATTGTGCAAGCTGTAAACCAGGCCTGTAGTAACAAGGCTGTTTTGGCAGGGGAGAAGGAAGCAGCAAACACTGCTTCTGAACTGCCTCCTTGGCTTGTGCTGCAGCTGATACCCCGAGCTCACCTCACCCCCACAGCCCAGCACTCCTGGCTCATACTCTGCCTGCCAACAAGATGCCAAGTGCCTCCAGAAGCCACTCAGCTCCCAGGACAGGTAAGTCTGGGCTGAATCATCCTTTCTGTGAACTTCCTCCCTGTAGGCATAGATAAGAATGGCACCCCACTGGTTTGAGCAAACTCACCTTCTTAGAGCTTTGGATTTTTTTTTTTTTTTTTAATATAGAAAACATAAATGCTATGGTATGCTCAACATTCCTTATATGTTAAATACTGCTTCTATAAGTCCTGCTGATTCTGCTTAACACCTAAAAAATACAAATCTGAGCTGTGGAGCAAAGAAGCACTCCTCCACACCCTCCTAACTTTTCTTCCTATCTGACTGCCCACTAAAAAGAAAAACCTGTATGACAAAAAAAAAATCTTCTCTAGAAACATATGAATCTGTCGGCAAGTACAGTCTAAAATAGATTAAGCTAGGTATGCACAGCAGAAAGTTCTTAGAATAGATGAATTTAGCCTTACCAAAATAAAAGATGAAGCCAAGTAGCACACAGGTAAATCATGAAGCCTTACTGGGTTTAGCTACATAAGTTAAACCATGAAATTCCCAAAGGCTGTACAGGCACCCTCCAACAATACCAAAGAAAAATACCTCTCCTTAAATGGGATTTTCTTTCTTTCTTTCCATGCATCTCTGAACCAGACTAATAATTAGAGTCCATAGGACTGTTTTCCAGCAACCATCCTCTGCCCTGCCACTCTTTGTCTCCCTCCAAAACTAGCCTCCATTTTCTTTTGAAGCTCTTTACTGCTGCCACGTCTGCAACCCTGGAGGCAGGTATTACCATCATGTCCTGAACCAGATCATTATAGGCCAAATAAACACATTGATGGAATTTAGGGTCCCAAAAACACCCACTCAAGAAGCAGCAGGGAAGCCACCAGCAGACAGTACTTCCCAATCCAGCCACTGCAACCACAGGGTGTGCCAAGATGAAGGGTATCCCTACAGAAAAAGAGGGAAGAAGCCTTCAGGCACTCAGATCTGTTCCCCTTAGGCGAGAGACCTATTCAAATTTCTATGCCACAAGCACAACAATCTTTTGAAAGGGCCTTTTCTGTTCTCTCTCATATGTCAGGCCAGTAATCTGTTCCCAGCAGCCTCTCCTCAGGGCTCAGCCTTGCTCACATCTTCCTCAGGGAGCATCCTCTCTGAGGCACAACCTGGGCTTATCCAGAAGAAAACAAGAAGGTAGTTTTTGGGGTTTGCCCTGGTACAGACCCCATGCCATCATCACCCTTAGCCACACACCTGCCACAGCTCTTAGAGCCTTCCAGCAGCCCCTGCCTAAAAAGGGAGTAATGACCAAGTGACTACAACTCTGAGGAAAGCCTTGGTAGTTGCTCTCCTAGCCTAGCTTTAATAGAAAAACATCTAATTAAACACAGCCCAGCTTTTTATTTGCCCGCAAAGAGTCGTGTTTAGCTGGGGCCTTGGGGCTGGTGCACTTTGTGAGTCACTCTGGGCCTCACACAGCAACTGGTGCTTCAGATCCCAGCAGTGGAGCAAAGCACAAAACCAGAGCAGATGGGTACAGTGCTATTTATAACCGCTCAGCAATGTGTCCCTGAAGGAGCACCCACTGGAGCTTGGTGTGCAGGTGCCCCACACACCTCAGTGGCACGCTTGGGGAGGCAGGAGCTGGGGGCTCAGGGGATGTGGGTGTCGCCCTGATTTTTCAACCTTCTGATAGCTTACATTCTTGGACTGGAGCTTTCTCACGCATAGTAACATAAACAAAGTAGAATGTTTTCGTATTCCTCTTTGTAATGGACCTGATTTGACCAGTGGAGTCAGAAAGGTGTTAACCTCTTCTCCCAATCGCTGGTCAATGTCCAAACCCTAGAAGACCCTGACCTCAAAAATCAACTTCCTTCTTTTCTCCTTTCTCAACAAGACGGGTGAGTGTGGTTTCTTTCGTCCTCTAGTGATGACATGGGTGCACACAGTGCTGTCTCAAGTTCAAAATTTCAGGCTGAGACCAACTATGTTGGCATTTCAGGTTCAACAAGACCAAGTGCCAGTCCTACCCTTTGGCCATAATAACACCCCACAGTAACACCCTGCAGCACTCCAGGCTGGGCAGAGTGACTGGGAAGTGTCTGGTGCAAAAAGATCTGAAGGTGCTGGTCAACAACGGCTGGACATGAGCCAGGTGTGCCCAGGTGGCCAAGAATGCCAATGTCTGTACCAGGAGCAGGGCAGTGACTGTCCCAGTGTCCTGGGCACTGGTGAGGCCACGCCTCGAGTGCTGTGCCCAGTTCTGGAAGGACATTGAGGTGCTGAAGTGAGTGTTGAGAAGGGGCAGTGGGGCTGGGGGATAAACTGGGGTACAGGTCTGATGAGGAGCAGCTGAGGGAGCTCAGCCTGGAGAAAAAGAAGGTCAGGGACTGAACTTAGGACTTTCTACAACCCACTGAAAGTAAGGTGCAGCCAAGTGAGGCTCAGGCTCTTCTCCCAGTACATGACAGCATAAGAGTCTTAAGCTGCACCGTCGGACGGCCAGGTTGGACATAAGTTAAGAATTTTTTCACAGAAAGAGTGGTTAGATATTGGAACGGCTTGCCCAGGGAGGTGATGGAGTCACCGTCCCTGGGGGTGTTTAAGAAAAGACTGGACACTGGACAGCACAGGGCACTCAGTACCACGGTCTGGTTGACATGGAAGTGTTCGGTCACAGGCGGGACTGGACGATCTCAGAGGTCTTGTCCAGTCCGCTGACGCTGTGCAGTTCCAGGCGGGACGGCCGAGGCCGCTGTTGGCGGTGGGCCGCTCCCGCCGGGCAGCGCCGCCCGCGCCCTCACGGCCCCCGCGCCCTCACGGCCCCCGCGCCCTCACGGCCCCCGCGCCCTCACGGCCCCCGCGCCCTCACGGCCCCCGCGCCCCCACGGGCCCCGCGCCCTCACGGCCCCGCGCCCTCACGGCCCCGCGCCCAGCGCCCCCTGCCGCGCCGCGCCGGAACTGGGTCAGGGGCGCCAAGGGGGCGGGGCCGCGCGCCTCGCGCGTCGCGGCGCGGTGACGCAGCGCGTGCGCGGTGACGTCGCGGCCGGTCCGTGTCCGTGTCCTGCCGCCGGTCTCGGCCCTGCCCGCGCCGCCCTCGGCCCGCCCGGCCCCGCTCGGCCCCGCCGCCGCCGCCCCGCCATGGCCAACGTGGCCGACACGAAGCTCTACGACATCCTGGGCGTGCCGCCCGGCGCCTCCGACAATGAACTCAAGAAGGTGCGGCGGAGGGGCGGAGGCCGGGCGGTGGGGGAGGTGGTGGGCCCGGCTGGGCAGGGCCCCCGCGGGGCGGGCTGCGAGGGGAGCGGGGCCGAGCGGGGCGCGGGGGGCAGCCCGCGGGCGGCGGGGCTGAGGCCCGCGGGGCGGGCGCGGCGCGGTGCCCGGTAGGCCGCGCCCGGGGCCGGGCGGTCGGGGGAGGCCGCGGGCAGGGCGAGGGCCCGGCGGGAGCGCGGGTGGCGGGGCCCGGCCGCGCTCGCTGCCGCCCCGTCCCGGCGCGGCCCGCGTGGGCTCCGGGCGCGGGCGGGACGCGGCTCATCCCGCCCCCGCGGCACCGCGCCGCAAGGGCTTTTTGGGGATGCGAATCCCTGCGGGTCGATCCTCCCCGGTGCCATTGTCTGCCCCACGTGCGGGCCTGGGGAGGATTCGGTTTCGCTCATAGATGCGATTCCTCCCAGGCTGAAGGCGGCAAGGCGTGGTAAACAAAGAGGGGAGGTGAAAACTTGAAGCCAGGTCGTCACTATAGCAATTCCATCCTGTAGTGTATAAACCACTTCTCTTTTTTCTTTTTTGTTGGGTTTTTTTTTTTTTTTTGTTTTTTTTTTTTTTTTTTTTTTTTTTTTGTGGAAGCCCTTAATGACCGTTTACACGTGAGGGAGGAGAATGAACCAGACGGTTCACTAGCAGAGGCTTCCGCGGGTGGGTGGTGCTGGCACCAACAACTGCGCCTTACCCGTCATGCACGCGGCAGCCTAATTTGTGCAGGGATAGGCAATTGCAGTGTTGAAATTGGCTGGAGATGGAAGGCAGGCGGTGAGAAGGTTCTGTTTTGTATACGGCACTGTCCACCAGAATATTTTGTTTTCTTACAGAGTTCGCTTAAAGCTGTCCGTGTCCTGTAGGAATGAAAATCAGAGCAGTTTTCTGCTAGGATAGCCTGCACCGCCCTATATTAATTACTGCATGGTAGACTAATCATGGAATGTAAAGTTTCCAGCTGTCTGCAACGCCAAGGAGTTAATGTATATTTTATTGTCATTGAGAGGTTTCGTGGATACTTTAAAATATGGTATTTTAACCTATGTAACAGTATAGAAAAAGTGAAAATGAACCTTAGTCTGAAAGGGCTGAGAAAATAGGTTTTACACTGGCTAAATTAATTTTTACTGAAGTTATATATGTTCCCAATGGAGACCTTGATTCTGGATTTGGTTCTGATGAAAGAAATAGTTGTGCCTTCCTTTAGGGCCATGGGTAGTTGTAAGTGTTGCTCTGGCCTTGAAATGCGGTTATCAGCAAAGATGTGAGGGCTTTCTCATTTAGAAGATCACCATTGCAAGCTCCTCTTTTCCTGTTTATATAATGTTACTTAGGTTATCAGTTTAGTGATGATTTGATTTTTTCTTGGTTGTAATATTTAAGATATATGGGGAACATGCATTATAACAGAATACACAGGTCTGTGGAACATTATGCTTTGTTCCTGATGGGTAATTTGTCTAGTAAGATGTATGAGTTTTGGTTTTTACACTTACTGTGCTTTAGAATATTAGGCTTGTAATATCAACATTGTTTTTATTTCATAAATTCTTTATCATGTCGTGATTGCATGCAAAAGTACTGAGTGTTTCAAGATACAATCATTAATGAGAAATAACTGTATTGATATAAAAAAAGAGAATTCGTTTGTTCAAAAGTTGTGATGTTGCGATTTCTGTAAAGCTCTTAACATTGTAGTTCTAAAGAGTTCGTTTAGGTACTCTGTTACCTAGAAATAAAGTGTTTGAAAAATCCTCTCCAAGAATTGATACTTCAGTTATTTGCAGTTGCATCACTGTAGCTTCTTTAATGTGTGTAATTTGAACAATAAAAGACTGTATATAATGTAATTTTTTAATATCTATCCTGTGATTGCTTCTGAGGGGTGTCGAGGTGGAGTAGAGAAAGGCTTGAAATTTCTGCTGCCATCAACTCCAGTGGTAGGAAAAGTCTTTGCCTGCTGTGATGCTTGCTTTGATCCTCTCACGTGTAATCAGAACAGATGAAGGGAGGCTGAAGATCCAGTGATGGTCAGAAAACAGCACTCTGGAAAGTCCCTTCTGGGGGTTTGGCTGTGCTTACTCCTAGTGATTTACACCAATGAAGTTAAATAAAAGCAGTGCTATGTACATTTCTGCACGCGTAGCTCACATACTCAGCTCAGAGTGAGGTGAACTCTTCCATTAGTGATAGTAGGGAAGAAGGAAATGGTTGTTGTGAGGAGTGGTTGTAGGGTTGAATGGGAAGCTGAGGCAGCCATTTTGTTGTTACTGTACTGCTGTGATTGAGGGCAAAGACAGATGGGGTCAAATTTACTGTTGTGGTGTAGGGTTTGAGTGGGTTCTAAAGAGTAAATCATTTTAATCAAAGTCAAATGGGATTCTCCCTCTAAGTGAAAGAGGATAAGCAGGAAAACTTGTTCTAGCTGTCGTATGCCATAGCTGTGTTTAAATGCAAGTCTAGTTAATGTATGCATATAGCGATGTCAATTTTTTTTTAGGTTGTATCAATCTAGGAGTGATTTTGGAACACTGTAGCATTTTCATTTTGCTTTATTAGGATTTTCTTTCTTCCTAAGGACACGACTTGAATTTCTCAGGAAAGAACTGATTCATGGAAATTTTAACTAATTTTCTACTTCTTTCAACTAGGCATACAGAAAACTGGCCAAAGAATACCATCCTGATAAGAATCCAAATGCAGGGGACAAAGTAAGAAAGACTCTTTTTTTTTTTTTTTTTTTTTTTTTTTTTTTTTATAAATACCTTAAGTTGTAGCATCTAAGGAACTGAATACAGGTGTTGGGGGCTTGCTGTTTAAGTTGTTTAACAATACTGTGAGAGTGAGCATTGTCTGGCCAACTTCTCCCCAATCTCAAAATCTGCCGTTGTACCTCGTGACAAAATGCAGCAGTTGACTGAGTCAAATTGGTGGAGAAGCTAATGCTGAGGGAAAAACTGCTTCTCATTTGCTAAGATAATGTCAGCTGGCATTGGCATGTACATAGGAATTTGAAAAAGATTGTCAGTTTTTCAAGTTTTTCCAAAATGGAAAAATGTATGTGTAGAGATTTGTAAAACTGCCGCAGCATAAAGCAAATTACATATGTGGGAAGATAGAATTAGATTTGTTATGCTAAAAGCAATTTAAAAATTGTCAATTAAGTTGACTCAGCTGATTATCCTTAACCAAACTGAAGTTCTCATGGCCGCTTAGAGGTGAGCAGAGATGACTGTGAAAAGATACTAATTTGCCAAATACGTTAATGTACATTTCAGTAAGCTACTTAATTGTTAGTGTATTTTAAGAACCCAACATCTTGAAGTCTCTGCTGTTAGTATGTAACTGTTGGGTATTCTGCCTTTTGGCTTCTGCAGTCTTGTGTACTTGGGGGTTTTCTTCTGTTGATTTCTTTTTTTTTTAATTTGTAAGAAATCTGTTTTATGCTAGTGAAGAGTAAAGCCAACCAAGTTTTGCAGTAAAGTATCTTATTTTATGGTAAGATGTAACAAAACTGAGCCCAAGTCTGACTTTAAAGTCTTGCTAAGAATGAGTTATATTAAAATGAGGCTGGAAAAGTGTTTAATTTTGTGCCTTCTTAATTGATAGGTGTTTGTACAGGAGGACAAACTCGTAAAATGCTGCCTTGAAGTTGTAGATGATGATGCAGTGTTTTGCCTCTGTTCCTCCCCTAGTTCAAAGAAATAAGCTTTGCCTATGAAGTACTATCAAACCCCGAGAAGCGGGAGCTGTACGATCGATACGGAGAGCAGGGGCTCCGAGAAGGGAGCGGAAGCAGTGGAATGGACGATATTTTCTCCCATATCTTTGGTGGTGGATTGTTCAATTTCATGGGTGGCCAGAGTAGAAGTCGCAATGGTAGAAGAAGAGGAGAAGATATGATGCATCCACTCAAGTGAGTACCTTGATGCTGCAACTTGTACTTTGAAGCTTTCCTGACTGTAGAAACTCTGCTGGTTGATAGACTTCTCAGCTGAGATCCTCTGCAGTCTGCACTGCTCTCCAGAGCTGCATGTTGTGTGTAGAGCAGGGGCTAGTCATGTGGACTTGGTTAATCTAGAGCCTACCAAGTACTTTGCCAGGTTATTTGAATTACGTACTTTGTTAGCTTTATTTTCTTTGTTTTGCCCCTTAATTATGTTTGGTAGTTTTAATCTAGAAAAGCCTTCAACAGCCAATTATTACATACCAGGCAGATTCTTGGGAAAGTGCAGGTGCTCTGGAAAGACTTGAATTAATAGGGCAATGCCCCCTGGAACTATAGTTAAACCTCATAATTAATGGAAAAGTGTGTATGGTGGCTTTGGTTTTGGCTTTGTTTATTTTGTCAAAGCCATTCTTGAATATCACATCTAACTGTGTTTTGGAGATCTCTTCTTGCAGTCATGCCTGGCTTTTTGCCTGCTGGGCAGGTCCCTTTTAAGAACTTCAGTTAAGCAATATCTTTCCTGTGGTTGGCAAACTGTGCTAGGTGAAGTCAGTTTAACTTCACATGCTTGCTTAGTTTAGTAGCTAGTACTCCATGGTATATTATTAATAAGCTTTGATGTTGTCATTTTTTGTAAATACTGATGCCAGGCAACCTGTTCTCAATACACTGAGTTGAAATTTGCATCCACTTGCAAACCCTTTTAGGAGAAACACTAAAAAGTAAAGTGACCTTGGGAACATGCTAACCCTTGCCCACTAAACTCTTGTGTAGAAAACCCAATACAGTAGGAAGTATTCTGTGTGTTCTTATGCATTTATGCAGTAGGCAATATTATTGTGTGGAATGTTAACAGAGGTTTGTTTCTCATCTGCCAGGTAGAATTAAAAATAATAATTAATGATGACTGTATAACAGCACCTAAAATTCTAGATAAGCTTGTTTCCTATTGATAAACACAACTAATCCTATCTGGTTTCTTCTGATTAAATTACAGCTTTTCTCTGAAACTGCGTTCAGATTTACAGTGTATATTGATATGTATGGAGTTTTTTTTCAATAACTCTTTGGGGAAGCCAAAATGGTGCTTTAAAATCTTATTTTGACAGCAGATTTAGTCTTGTTAGGAATATCTAGGTTGTTTTTCTTTTTATTTGTCCTAAGCAATTATTTTAATTGCACGGGGAAAGTAAGTTGTTAAATGGTAACCCAGGAGAAATACTTTATTTTGTAGAGTCTCTTTAGAAGATCTGTATAATGGAAAGACAACTAAACTACAACTTAGCAAGAATGTCCTTTGTAGTGCGTGTAATGGGTAAGTTTGTTTGTATTTTTGAGTTCTCTGGTTGCTTTGTTGGCAGATAGTGTAATGAAGGATCTCCTGGATCAGATCCTTATCAGTATTTGACTTACTGGAGCCTGCTTTCAGACCAGCAAATTGTTGAACTTGAATGATGCTGTTGATGGAACTGGAACTATTCAAGGGCTTTGTATGGGGGAAGGGTGGGAGCGCAGGGAACCGAGCTGCAATTAGCAGTGCAGTTGGGCATGTAGGCCTGTTAACCTGCTGCTGGAGGAGCTTTCTGGGTTTTGCTGAAGAACTTCCTTTCCATGCAACTGTTGCTTTGTGCTGCAGGCAGGGAGGGAAGGCCGGCTCCGTTCAGAAGTGCAACGCCTGCCGGGGCCGGGGCGTGCGCATCATGATCCGGCAGCTGGCCCCGGGAATGGTGCAGCAGATGCAGTCCGTGTGCTCTGACTGCAATGGAGAAGGTAGGCCAGGCTCTGCTCTGGTACTAAATCTGCTTGCTTGGATCCTGCTGAAATCTCAGGAGGAACTTATCCAGGACACTTCTGCCCTTACCCAGTCAGCTGCATCTCACTCTGGTGGCAGCATGGAGAAATCATTTCATTCAGAACAGCAGCAAGATTTACAGTGTTTAATGCACTGGAAAGCAGCCTAGAAGATCAAGCAGTAGGGATTGATCATCTTTAAAAACACTTAGATGTGATTATTACTTACTGCTGCTACTCGTGTTAAAGTAAAAACTCAAGATGCTGCTGGTTTAGGAGCTATTTGTCTTTTTGCATCTCCTGATGCCCAAGGCCAGTCATAGGTTAAAAATGGGAACCTAAAGTTGAATTTTTAACTTCTTCAAGTTTAGATTATATCTTTGCCTGAATTGGTTCTGTTTGGGTGTAACAAGTTCAGCACTTTGTCTGATTTCTTTTATGTCTTCTGCAGTTGGCAGAATAGTAACATCACCTTGTGGATGATTTTACTCATCACAACACTCAAGCTACAAAGAGTTGTACTTTGTGACTTGTCAAAACATTTCATGAATGATGTCTTTAACATTTCATATGCCTAACCTACATATTTTGTAGTTTCAACTGCATCATGATGTTATGCTTTGTTTCACAGAAAGGTGGTTTAAGGTGAGAAGCTTAATATTTTAAGCCAAGTGCATCTGCTTCTGGCACTTAGTACCGAAATTTTACAGTCCGTGTGCCCTAATACTTTGGTTACTGTGTATAGAGACAAGAGCTCACTGGAAAGCTAAAGGTGAGGTAGAACAGAGCATTGAACCATTTTGGATTGTCACCCTTCAGTTTGCTGGAAGCAGTAATGACCTCTGTAGGGGAAATCTGATGTGACCAGCTCTTTCTCTGTTTTTGTGTGCAAGACTCTCTAGTTCTGCTGGTTGCATTTACTCAGGACTGTCTTGTGAGGACATTCTGGGAGATGGGGCAATCAGAGAACTTTTATTTTACTGTTTTCTTCTTTCCCCCTGTCTCAGCTAGGGTAAATGAAGCCTGGATTTCCTCTTGAGAGAAATTCATAAAGCAATATCTAAATCACTACTTGTGTTGCAGAAATTCTTCAGCTTGCTTTCAAATAGTTGCATCCACCTCCTAGGTAAAACTATGTCAAAATCTCTGAACTCAAAATCTGTCTTTATTTAGGTGAAGTAATTAATGAAAAAGACCGCTGTAAAAAATGTGAAGGGAAGAAGGTGATCAAAGAGGTAAAAATACTTGAAGTCCATGTAGATAAAGGCATGAAACATGGGCAAAGAATTACATTCAGTGGAGAAGCAGATCAAGCTCCCGGAGTGGAACCAGGGGATATTGTCCTTTTACTCCAAGAGAAGGAAAATGAGGTAATGCTTTTGAGTTTCTTTCAAATGCCTTTTATTCCAGTTGTTAATATTTAAGTTATATAAATGGCCATTCATTTAAAGCATTTGATACAGTTGCAGCTCTGGGAGAGATGGTGAATAGCTTTTAATAGATTTATAGTGTGTAACGTGGCTTTCATGGAGAGCCAGAAAAAAATGGGCAAGTCCTAAGCCAGAGGATAGGCAGCTTCTGATGCCTCCTGATGCTAGTAAAAGGTCATTTTCTCTGATGAGCTCAGACTGACTTTGATTCAGTAAACATATTGAAGGATCCATTCAGGATGTTAACTTTATTCTGCTTTGCTCGTGACACTATCAAAATTTTAAGTGTGGCTTTTTTCCATGTCTTGTGACATGGCAGGGAACTCCTGATAAAGTCCCCAGATGGTGCTTTCTGTATCTGCTGCTGTGGTTCTGGAAATGACACAAAATGGTGATCTTGCTGATTCACTTAATGAAACAAATGGTATTATTTTATACTGGTTTGGTAAGACTTATGTTCACTGTATTCTGGACTATAGACACTGCACTTTGGAATTAAATATTACTATTTATCTTCTGTTAAAACTCACGTGGAGCAGAGTTGAGGTGACTACTCCTTTTTTAATTCTGCTGTTAAAAAATGCCAGGTATAGCTATGATGAAATAAATAGTTTGTGTGTTGCACTCGAGGAGTGGTTTCCTGTTGACAGAGTAGCGTAGGTACAAATTTCAACTCCAGTCATATATTAAGGATATAATATTGGTTATCTGCTAATTTAGGTACTTCGTAAGCTTTTCAAAGCTGTGTCAAGGACTGCTAATCTGCCAGTCTGTACTTTGTACTAGTGAGTAAAACTAGATAGACTTTGTGTTTTAAAATTTCCCTTGGGATGCAGCTTGTGGTACTGCCAGTGGACACATTTTAAAATATACTCTTATTAAGAATCCTGAGTTAAGTGGCCTGAAGATCACTTCTGACAGCTGTGTACTAAGTGATCAAAGCCCTGCTGTAGGTCAAGAGAGCTAAAGCAGATACATGTGAGGGCAGGAGTTGAAAAACAAGGATGTGGTTTATATACTCCAGTGCAGATGAAATAGTGTCAAGCTCTTGTCAGTTTTGTTTATAGGTTGCTTGTGTGGAACTTGCTGGGTGTGAAAGAGCAGTGCTGCCGTACAGGCAGGTTTAATTTGAATCTTACCTTGGTGTGTGGTCGTGTTTGGCTTATTTTAGATGAAACTTGGTCAGGCACAAACTTCCCAAGCACGTTAAGCTGTCTGAATTAATAGAATCAAGTTCACTTTGTACTGAGGCTGTTGCCCTGACATGGAATTTTAAGGATAAATAATAATGAATTCTCAATAATGAAGCTGGTGGAGTTGTGATTATAGTACTAGAAATGACATCTCCTTTGTTTTCCAGGTGTTCCAGCGGGATGTGAATGATTTGCATATGACACACAAGATTGGACTTGTTGAAGCACTGTGTGGGTTTCAGTTCACATTTAAGCACCTTGATGGACGTCAGATTGTGGTTAAATATCCTCCTGGAAAAGTAATTGAACCAGGTAGGCTTGACCTGACCAGGATTTCTTTGTTTATGCTTTTGTGCTTCTTCAGCCCTTTGTCCCACTGTTGTTGTCCTGTTAACTGAACCTAGGCTGGGGAAACAGAACTGTATGGAGAGAGAATAGCTCTGCAGTAGCACTCTTCTGATTGCTTTACTTCTCTTTGAATTCCAGGTTGTGTTCGTGTAGTCAGAGGTGAAGGAATGCCACAGTATCGCAATCCTTTTGAGAAAGGGGATCTCTACATTAAATTTGATGTTCAGTTTCCTGAAAATAACTGGATTAGCCCAGAAAAGCTTTCAGTAAGTAGTTTTTCAAGCAAAAATGTGGTGTCTTGACAGAGTGTATAAAGAACCTATGTTGTACCTCATGGGCTTGCTTTTAGTGCTTAAATTTAGATGCAAGTTCTTTTAACCTTTTTTATGGGCCATGTGTTACATGGAAATACCCCTTGAAATACCAATTTATGGAAGCTGTATTAAAGAGCTGTGCAGATGGTACACAGATGAGGGAAGGAGGAGAATCTTTCTGTTGCTGTGTGATAAGTTTACAGGGAGCAGCTGTATATTTACTGATTGCACTTTTGGTTGATGATATGTGGAGCTGTTGGTTTTCTTGAGGTGGTGTCTTCCAGATGATACCAATACTTTTAAATGACTCTGCAGTTCAGGACTTTCAACAGCACAGACTTCTAAGCCTGCTCTTAGAGGTGTCTTGAAGTTGTGGGGAAACCGGAGACTTTATTTATTTAGGAGTTGTAGATGCAACACTGAATGCATTTCCTTTTTTGGGGCAGGAACTTGAAGATCTTCTGCCAGCTAGACCAGAATTTCCCAATGTAATTGGTGATGCAGAAGAGGTAGATCTTCAAGAATTTGATACCACTCGTGGTTCAGGTGGTGGCCAGAGACGTGAAGCTTACAATGATAGTTCTGATGAAGAAAGCAGCCATCATGGACCTGGGGTACAGTGTGCCCACCAGTAAACATTTGTCTAAAAAGTTGCACAAGGATTTTCTTTCAAATTTTGCCTGACTTGTTTTCAGCAATCCAGCTGGATTGTATAAGTAATCCAGATGAACCAATGGACATCTATTGCTGTATGTGTAACTTTTAAATTGGTCTATAGTATCTACAGAGTGTAATTTAAACTAACCACAAGCTTACATCTTCATTTTGATTGTGTAGCAGAATAAAGCACTTGAAAGGAAGACGAGACTCCTTTTCACATGGGTTTTAAGTTTGTCCTCGTATCTGTGCTTGATTTTTACCAGTTTTGTGTAGATTTTAAGTTTCATATTTTAAATTCAAATTCTACATTGTAAAGTTTGTGTACAATTTGTCCTGAGGCTTGGTATTTGGCTGCACCTGCATAAGCTGCTACAAGTAGAATCAAGAATTTCATAGCCTGTATCTATCATCTAGATGCATGGTAAATGGGCTTTGCACATAATGGGTTTAGAGCTGACTGGGAACAATGAAAGACTAAATTAGAAGTGGTTGTAAGTTTTTTTCTACCATCTTGTGAACGGTTTCTGAAATTAAATAAAAGCAGTTGGTGTATAATATATTTCTTTTGCCTTGTAACTCTTACTTTTCCAGTGGCTTTAACTAGTCTGTGTATGAAGAGACTATGTAGATGATAGATATTTTATAAACACAGGGAGGCTGAAGCTGCTTTAAGACTAGGTGAAGGTTAGATAACAGTTGTGTGCCACATTCAAGTCTTCCTGAAAGAGATGACTAAATGGGCACAGGGAAGGCTGCAGCCATGTCCCCCTTGTGTGAAGAAAACAAGGATATCTGAATTCAGTCTAAAGATAACAAACCCCTTAAATGGGAAATGATTAAATTCTGAAATAATGGTGTCTTTCTCTTAGCCTTTGAATCCTATTCAAAGCCTGATTCAGCCTCACTTCCTAGAGAAATGTTTCCAGTTAAAATAAAAATTCTTTAACCTGGAAACATAATAAATGGTAGATGGTTTTGTTACTTTTCTAGTAGTTTGCACTTTGGTTTAAGTATGAAGATATTAAGATCTCCAGCTGCAGTTCTATTACTATTAATTGGCAAAAATGCCAGAACAAAGCAAAAATGTGACCTTAACTAAGGAACTGTTGTGCATGAACAGTGTTGGGTTGGTAAGCTGCCTCTATTGCAAGGTTTCTCTCCTGTTTAAGTGAGAAAGTTGAAGCTCTACTTTTCTTTACAAATCTGAAGTGTGACTTGTTTAGTTATTTCTCTGATAGTTGTTGACATTTTATTGATGAGGTTGGAGCGACAAACTCCAAGGGTTTCAATGTGCTTGGGTAGGCATTGGCATTTGAGTGTTGCTGAACATCCTTGTTATAGACTCTAAAAATGAAGCAAAAATAAATACTGTTTGATCTGTATTTCAGTACTGACTTATGATGTGGCATTCTCTAGTGGGTCTTTTATTTTCATTTATTAAAACTTGGTGTTGCTTTTTGTGAAGCCATGGTTACATGCTGATCCTTTCTCCTGACCTCACCAAGGAGTCAGTCCTTGTAACCTGCAATGCTTAAACAATTACAACACTTCTCTTCTGCTTTTAACTCCTTGAAAATAGAGTAATACTCAAAACCTTTAATCCCCATTATATTTTTTGAAGGGGAACAGGAAGGAATTCATGGTAACTTTTCATATAGCTATGTAAAGGCTAGAGGAAGATCACTGATCACTGGTAGGGCAGTTCTGCTTCAATCCTCAGGTGGCATTAATTTGGGCTCCTGCCAGCAGCACCTGATAACAAATTCTAATTTTATCTGTCATCTTGCACATTACTGTCATGTCCCACACAAGACTGGAAATAAATGGTTTTCCTGTGTTAGATTCATATATGCTACCACATAACTAAAAGTGTCTTAAGGCTGTTCAAAATTTGTACCTTCTACTTCAGTTTATTTGTGAGTTGAATATTAGAGAAACTTACTTCCTGTATACAGACTCTTACTGTTCATTTTGCTATGAAGTTAGTTAAAATCTAACCTAAGCCTTTTATAAACAAAAAGTAGTATTTTCTTCTGCTTTCATATCCATCATAATAGGAACTTAATAAGACACATCACATTATATAAAAGCTTATTAAAACATTTACTGGGCAGTATACAGCTTTATTAAGACATAATAGACATAATTTCAAGACTTTGGAGGCAGCAGGCACGAGCAGTCACCAATGTTCTGTAGTCACAACTGTTCCATTAGTTTGGTTTAGGTGTTACCTTTCCACATAGTACAGTCAGCTCACTCTGAGGGGGGGAAAATTCATTTTAGCACAAGCTACCCAAAAGAAGTTGGAAGAAGAAAGGTCCCTACTGTAAAAGCAAGCAGTGAGCACTCGCTCCCCACTGTCTCCCTACAGAGACAGGGCCAGAACAAAATACACAGAACAGCCCCCAGACCTCTGGCTTGACTCAGCTGCACTGGGCTCTGTACCTGTACAACTGTAAACTGGTTAATACCTCTCATGTCTGCATAGATTTCCATTTCTTCAAACAATAGCCCAGGTACCATCTTCAGGAGGGTTGGGCAGTATGTGCTACAAAGTTCTGTTCCACTTTTATTTTGCTTCATGAGCATTAAGGCAGTTCCTGTTCAACTGCAGCAGAGAATTACCAGGTGTATTATAGTTCTTACTCAGCAAGGGACATACACTAATGCATTGTAAGAAGATTCAAAACAGCTGTAGCTTTGTCAGCCTTTGAGAATGAGATAAGAGAATGGCAGTTTGCTCACATGGTGGGACAGCCACCAGAGCACTGCAGAAGGAAGAGTTTATGCTCCTGTGGTCCCCCAGGCTATCACCAAACTGCACATGCTTAGGTAAGTGCAGTTACTTTTACACATGATCTATGTGCAGCAGTTCTCCCCTCCCTCTTCCTCCCTCCAACTGATGCCAACCAGTTCAGGGTTAAACTCCAAAGAGTTTATATTTCCATTCATGACAACCTGACATGAAAGCCTGAGCTTTCATCCTGAATCCACAGATCTGAAAGCCTCCCTAGTTCAAGCTTACCACCAGGTTATGGATGTGCTGGACTGTATCCTGATTGAGGAGCTGCACATCGATATTACGGAGGTCTCCACCAGCTGTACACAGTGTCTATGAAGAGAAACAATTCATTAGAAGATTAAAAGATTTCTCCTGCATGCCCAGCTTCTCTGGAACTCGTGTGTTCCCTCGTACATTGCAACACTTCTGCAACCATTTTTCCTTTTGTTTAGCAGCATCTCATTTAGGAATAGCAAGAACTATCACTATCAGACTATTTGCATTGGTCAACTACTGAAAGTTGAAAATGTTAAAATAAAAAAAAGAGATACCTGTCCATCAGCCAGGGGAATGTTGACAAATGGAACACTTTTATGTTGAGGTACTGATTTACTTCTTTTTAACATGCCTTGAACTCTTCCACTGGCAGGTAAAGTTCTTGAGACAGTCTGTTGTAATCCAGCACTAGAATACAATGAAAATGTTACTCTGAGGTTAACTTTCTATGCTCTGCTGGAAATTTTCAAGCATGAAGCAAATGCAAGTAGTAGGAAATACACCTAGGAGAGAGGCAGTCATGTTTAAATTTTTCCTGTTCTGCCAGGAGACTACAAAAATCCAACCATGGGCAGCACTCGTGGGCACTGCTGGGTAACGTTTTATGACCCTGCCACTGTAATCTTGTAAGGCTGTGACACAAGATGACATTTTGGCCTCTCAGTAACAAGAATATCCACTCTCCAATATCAGCAATGAATGTTTACGGTTTTGGAAAGAGGAAACTTCATGCCTCAGGGCTTGAGATAAGACCTGTGCTGTAACTATCTACCACAGAGGGAGATATCAACAAATACCAAAGCTGCTACCTCTCAGAGGCACAGGGCATGCAGAATTCCTAAGTTTTCATTATACAACTGTTCTTATTTTATTTTAAAAATGTAAGATTTGGGGGTGTTCTGCATGGAAACAAGCCTCTGACATTTATAGCAGGCCAAGGTGAAACTGAACCATTTACTGGTTTCAGGACCGGTTTAAGTTGTTCGCCCCTCACTTCAGCTTGTGCCAGAAGCAAACTCTGTAGTGTATGGAGAATGATACTAACTGAAAATCTTCACTATTCAAGATGCCAAGAACTGATTATCAGTGTGTTTGGTTGAGGAGTTTGTGGAGATTGGTTTATTTTCCTTTTAACAAAGCAATATTGGGGATATTTTAGTCAAGGTTGGGCTCTGAGAACAAGTTTGAGATGCAAGTGTAAATAGTGAGTGAGAATAGAATTTATACTCTAAATACATTTCTTTAAAACTGATTTAGTTCGGACATCAAGTCCTGTGCCTCTCTGATAATGTAAGTTAACACTCACACCAGAGCAGGAGGTGTACCTGGTTTGGCATCCCCACTGTCACACTTAGTGACAGACCACAAAGAATCTACATGTAGATTGATAATAATGTCAATATATAGTGTCTTGGTACTGGACAAAATTATTTATTAAGAACAAACTGAAAACCCCTTACCTTCTAGCTCCCTTTGGAGTGGCTTTGAGATTTGTGGCACTGCAATGAAAACAAGGAGACTTAACATCCTTCTGCAAGCTACACTAGCAGAGGAATAAACAGAGAGTAAAAAAAAAAAAGTAGTTATTGGTTTTGTGTTTTGTTGGGGGTTTTATTTTATAAATTTACTATTTTTATTTATTTCCTCCTCATGTACTTCTACTGTAAAGTTCTAGCTAGGATGAAGGTAGACAGACAGTAGATTAGAGAATGCTGAAGTGCCCCATGACAGGGATCTAATGTGAAAAACATGTGAAAAAGCCCTCCTGAGGTAAACATGACATAGTGGCACCTAAAGCATACAGAACACAATAATAATCTATGTTATTAGGCAAGGGTGAGGTGCAATACCCAAGTTAGGTGTTTATTACAGAACAGTTCAGTAGTACTGGCACAGCAAAGATGCTATCCTTACATGCTCTCTGCCATTAGTATTGTTTGGGAATCTGCACTGCTCCCCTGAGTTCAGAACTGTATGCCTTTATGCCTTCATCAGCTACAGGTGCTTTTCTCTTCAGGTTCACATCACCCCAGTGCATCTCAGTCAGGTTATGGAAGAATCCTTATCAGATGTATTCCCATTGGGCTCAAATCTCAGCTACTATCTTTGAAAATAAATGTGTTCAGCACTCCCAAGTTCAGGTGAATTAAATAAGCTATCAAAGGTCAGTCTTACCTAGAAAGAGAATTCAGTTTGCCACTTAAACCAGAGGCCAAGGAAACCAGCGACCTGGTTTTGGAAATCTGAAAATTTATATATAAGACTGCAGTTAAAAAGGTGGCATTTGAAAGCAAAATTATAGGTATTTGGAGGAAACAATACAATAAAAATTCCCTGTTGTAAAAGGGTAGTTAATTCCCATAGTGCTGCCTTATATATATATATAAAATACCAAATATGCATTCTAAAAGAAGCTTCATAATGCCAAAACGTATTTATTCCTACTGAAGGTCTGTATAACCAACCACCTGTATACACTCTTCCAACTTTCAAGCCTTTTTACACTAAAACTCAGTAACTGCACAGAATCTTTTTTGTATTTGTTGTACATCAGTGTCTGGCTGAGGAGCTATACTGCACAGACCGACTGAGATGACAAAACTAAATCACTTGATTTGGTTTAGAGACAAGAATGCACACTCAGTTATAGAAGAGGATGGAGTAGACACAAGGTTGACTTAAAAGATAAAAAAAGTTTCAGCAAAATATGGTTCCTCAAACTATCAAGACTTACTGGCAAGTCAAGAGAGAATGACTATGCCAGTACTTGCCAGCCTGTGTGAATTAGTCACTAGAAGTGCAGACACTATGTTTCATTATGAAAATAAATTACTGTTTAGCCTAGCTTAGATTCAAATATGTTACATTTAAAATAACTGACTTTTCCAACCGAGAGCAGAGCACTGGCCTGCCTGGTCATGGATCTAGCAGGGTTGTGGCAGGTCAGAACTGATTAAGTCCTTATGTTTTTTGAATAAAACCAGAATAACTTACTTTTTTAGTTATTTTCTTTGCAGAACTGTGCTTGGTATCTTCATATTCAACAATTGTAGTTACCTTAACTAGAAATGTATTAGCAAGACAAGGAAAATAAAGATCTCATGAAGTGCACAAAACACCACTTCAGCCTCCTGTTTGAAGCCCGTTCCCCCCCTATGGACAGCTTTACCCCCTCTACTGCCATCCAGTGTCATTCACCTGGGACACAGGTCAAAGCAAACTGTTCATCACAGGCACTGGGACACACAGGAAAGTTAAAAGACCCCAGATAATCCCTCAGCTCGCAGACAAAACAGGATTACACCCCAGTGTTAGTGTCCTCCTTATTGCATATTTGGGGATATGAAGAGAAATGGTATTTTTCTTACAAAGCTTAATGGGCAGAATGTCAAGGGAAACCTAAGAAAAGAGGGGTGACTTAGCTCTGCTGCTATACTGTAAAGCCCTAAATCTGCCTCTTCTCACCATTTTCCCTGATAAATACAAAGGACAGAAGCTCCTGGCTCATGCTTTAAAGTACTTCTACAGTAGCATAGCTCATGATCCTGCACACTGAATGTGGGGGGGTCTGTTGTGCACATTTCCCCCTTGTATTCTTCAGGCTTAACATTCATTTTACAAATGCTTCATTCAAACCAGTAAAAAAGAAAAAAGAAAATGTAAGAACCACAGGCTATATATCGATGAGTTGACCTGCCTTTTTTGCTGTTGGTCCTCACCAGTTTGGGATTTGGCATGTCTTCTAGAGAGCAGTCAGTCTAAAAAAAAATGTTTATCCAACAAGGGAAGGTAATCAGATTTTTCCCAGCAGATGCATATTATGTTACAAAAGGCAGTGAACTAAAAGGGCATGAAAGCAACTGAGAGAAAGAAGGATTGGCTAAACACCAGTTTGGGGAAACATCTGAATTTCTGCCAGCAGATGACCCTAAAGCTTTAGGTAATGTTCATAACTGCACCATGGCTGGCTGTCTAGTCTTTTCATACCATCTTCTATTTAAACACGCAGCCAAATGAAATCATTTGCCTGAAGTATTTACAGCAGGGAGAGAAGAATTCTATTCTGTAAACTGTGATAAAATTTGAAAACACACACTTACCACTGCAGCAGCAAGAGCCACTTCCTCCCGTCCTTGCAAATCTGCAACTCAAGAAATTATAACTTATTTAGATACTATTACTTGCATAATTTTTATCTTCTGATTCTTATCTTATGGGCTCGGAAGCCAAACAAGTAATTCAGGATTACAGTGGTTAAATAGATAACCTTAGGTCAGCAGATGTGTTACATTTGAACAAGATTCCAGTCTTGTAGGCCTGTGGTCACTCCTACAAAACAACAATGAAAATCTAAGGCCATTTCAGTGTTTCATCCTTGAAAGAATCCTGAGTGTAGTCACACAGGGTATCCCCCGAATTCAGAGAGCCACCACCTGCACCCTTCACTGCAAACAGCTAATGAATGCTCTTAGGCAGAAGTTTCTCCAGAAGGACACCAAAATACATACTCAGCCTTACAGTAAACTCAAGTTCTTCAAGAGGTTCAGGTTTGATCTCTGTGTGGCCCCTACAATTTCCAACTGCAAGGCAGATGAAACATCAGTTCTCACCAGAATATACATCTGATGCTGAGTGGACACATCTTAAACCTCTGCATCAATGGGAGTTAAAATTAAACTTGTTTGCTTATCATCACAGATCTATGACTAGATTAGAATGGCTCAAGAGAGTTCAAACTGACAGAGAAAATAATCCCTGTGGCTAAGGACAAACAGATTCAGATTTTAAAAAAATGCTTATTTTTATACACAGAAAACACTAGGTTTGTAATTATTTCTTGTCTCTTCAGACTTTAAATAATAAGATGACTTAAGTGCACACAGACCACTACTCTCCAGACTGGTCACCAACTAATTCTATACCCTGTGTTACACAGATCAGTCTACTTGAACATGAGTGCTCAGCGAGCATCTGCTGGGTAACAGCACTGCTGATCTGCTTCAAATACAGGGCAGACAAAGCAAACCTTTTCACGAAAGCCCCAGGTTCCCAGATTTTGTCCCGTAGCCCCGGGCACATCGCTGCCCGCAGTCCGAGCGCGGGGCCACGCACTCTCACCGAGCACCTCCTTCCTTTTCATCTTCCTGACGGCGGCCGGCATCGTCAGCAGCTCCACCGCAAACGCCTTCTCCGCCGTCTGCAAAAGCGAATCCAGCTCTTTCTTCATCTCCTGGATGTGCTCCTTGGCTTTAAAACAAAACACGCTCTTATTGCCATGCGTGGCACATGTTTCCAAGTACAAGCACTGCAAGACTGCGCTACATAAGAAAGTTAAAACAGCGATTTATCCGGAGAAACCCGAGCGGGGGCTCGGAGCGCCTGGAGCCGCCCGGGGCGCGGGGCTGTCCCGGCCCGGAGCCGCCGTTCCCTCCCCACCGCGGGCAGCCCGGCCCTACCCTGCTGGTCGAAGTCGCTGAGGAAGAGCGCGATGCGCTGGTCCTTCTTCTTCTGGGAGAGCGCGGAGCGCCGGTCCCTGTCCCGGGGCAGCGCCCCGCGGTCCGGCTCCACGCCCGAGTCGCTGCTGCGCCGGCGGCACGGCGCCTTCCCCGGGGCCATGGCCGAGAGCCAGCCCGAGCAGTGCCCGAGCAGTGCCCGAGCCGTGCCCGGAGCCCAGAGCGCGGCCCGCCAGACACACCCCGGGGCGGGCAGGGCCAGGGGCCGAGCGGAGCCCGCGGTGCCCGCGCTCGGTCAGAGGGGAGGAACGGCCTGAGGGGAGGGAGGGGTGCCAGTGCCCGCCTCGGAGCTGCCTCCGGCGTTGGCGCCCGTAGGACGAGGGGAAGGGTACAAACCGAAAAGGGGAAAACGGAGGTTAGATAATAGAGGGAAATTCTTTACTGTGAGGGTGGCGAGACGCTGGAAGCCAGGGAAGTTGTGGATGCCCCCAGCCCGGCAGTGCTCAAGGCCACGCTGGTTAAGGCCCTGAGCGCCCCGGCCGTGAGGGAGCCGTCCCTGCCCCGGCGGGGGCGTTGGGACAAGCTGACCTTGAAGGTCCATTCCAGCCCCTCAACCCTGTACGATCGCACGATTTAATGATCCTTGTGCCCTGGCAGGAGCTGACACACAGACACAACACCCTCGGTGCCGGCGGCACAAACGAATGGCGCTGCTGTGTTCCCATCCCGGGCCTGTGAGCGCCGCCCGGGGCCCGGGGCTGGGGCCGGCTTCTGCTGCCGGGGGCCGCTGTTACGGACACGAAAGAACCATACTCCAGGTTGAGAGGTGAGCAGCAAGGGAAGGGCCCTTTATTATGATTTGAGGTTTAAATCGGATTTGGGATTTGATCAAGGATTGGGAGATGAGAGGAACACCTCTCTGACCCCAGTGGTTGATTCAGCAGTCCAGTACAGAGAGGTATGCAAAAACAGCCTACTTTTGTTTATGTTACATTGGTGAGAGACTCCACTAAAAATATGTAAACAAAATCATGAGAAGGCTAAAGAATCAAAGCAACACCAGGGCTTCCCCAGGTGCTGGGAATCCTCCGTGCTCCAAAGGAAGGAGCCTGTTTCAGAGCTCAGCTTTGCGTTTAGCTAAATTACTGCTGTTCAGCATACAGAGCATGCAGGGTTCCAGAGCTAGCCAAGAGAATAACCTGCTCTCCGCAGTGCAAATGGTTACAGCTTGTGCAAATTCCCATCAGGTGAAGACAGGATTTAATAAATACATAGTAACAGGGAACATCAGAAAGGCATGGCTACACCAAGTATTGAATATATAAAAATATTCAAATCCATATAGTTGAAAATAGAATTCCTTGAAGAAACTTATCTTGTATGTATCTAAAGAAACCCAAAACAACAAAAACAAACAAACAAAAAAATATAAAAAAACCCCAGAGGTATGAGTATCTTGAGTTTTGTACAAATTTGAGTAAGGAACTCTGCAAAAAGGCTCTTAGATAATGCTTTAAAACATTAGGGGTTTTCACATGGTGTATATGGATGCTGCAAGCTCTCTGAAGTGAGAAGCTTTTTCTCTATCATATGCATCTGGCACATCTCCTGAGCCAGATGGAACTGACTACGTCACTCAAAAAGAGCTGTAAAAATCTGACTGACAATTCGTAATATAAGGATTTTGTATCAGATCATGTTCGTGTTTGTAAAGCAAACAGCATACTCCACATCCCCCCAAAAAACCCTTCCAGACAAACAGGTAAATGTTTCTGTTCCAGATAACACTCAAAATGCTGATATAAAGAAAAGAATATCCTGCTTTTGGTGGTTCTGGCATATGCATATATGTTTACAGAAGCAGGACTAGTTTCCTTTTCCCTAAATTTTGGGGTTTTTTTTTTAAATTACCAAACAAACACCACTGAAGTAATTCTGAGGTGTCATTGCAAAAAGACAAGATAGTGTTGCTCTGTAAGTTTAATCTCCTACAAGCCATGTAAGAAGTTTTTTAAAAAGGGAACTGACAACACCAAACAAACCTCGCACCAAAGCTTTCAGGACACAGCTGATCAGCTTCAGCTGCCTGGCTGATCCTCTCTGTGAAGAAAGAAGTCTGCTTAACTCCTGGTTACAACTCCTTACATTTCTGGATTAATTATGAGCATAAACTTGCCTAAGAGCATTTCTAGTTGCAGTTCTGCCCTGGTAGGGAATAGTTTTGAGGTAATAAATTGGACAAATGTCAAGTCCATAAACTGGAGTGATGCAGAAATTAATGATCTGGTACATGGGTACTAAATATTAGTAAATACTGGTTTGAACATGGGATTAAATGTGTCATAGTGTGATCCAGCTGGTGTTGCTCCAGTGACATAGAAAATGGAGAAGTATTACCATTTTTTTAGCATGTGCTTTATTATTTGGAAGTCTCATACATCTGAAGTACTGTTATAAGGAGCACCTGGAGGAAGATCAAACCTAGAAGCATGCATTTGAAAGGAAGGATTGTCTGTTATTAATGAAATACTTCAAAGACATGGAAAACAAGCCTTTTTGTCGTAGGTTTACAGGATTGTTCCACAAAAATCCACATTAACCTTATCACAATACATACAAATATTGTGGATGGACAATAGAAATCACCACCCTTCCATATGAGATGCATGAAGAATAAATTGTTATCCCTTATAATGTCAGAAACAGAAAAGGCACCATAAGAGAATGTTTAGAAAAAACTCAGTTTATGCCATTATATTTTGATTCAAAAGAGTAAGAATTGCTGTCCCGAATTCAAACAAAAAGCCTTTCACACCTGTAAATCATTATAAACTTGTAAATCTTCACAATTTTTCCAGAAGTATCAGGTGCAAATGCAAGGCAAATATAAAATCTATTGACTTATTAGATTACAAATACTACCCCATGAAAAAGCTGTAGTTACAAAAATATAAAAAATATTCTAACTCCTATTGTTAGATTTTAGTTGCAATCTACACTGTATTAAGAGTCCAAAGCCAGATCTGATTTGGACACATTCCTAGAGTAGGAAAGTGCTGTTTGTCTTATTTTCACATCATTATTCTGACCTCCTCCCACAGTTTTGCTTTCTGGGTTTGTTTTATTAGTGCATATCAAGGATGCCAAGTGGAGAGTGCTGACAGGTTGTATTTTTCAATGGATGGTAGCAGCATAAGTGTTCTCAGTGTGCTCTCCTCCCAGAAGTGCACTGCTCTGAGGAGAAAAATGTATTTTTCTCCCAATCTTGCACAGTAGTTTTGTGTAGCAGCCATGCCATTTTCATCCATAACCTGTGAGCCCTGGCAAGTGACTGAGAGGAATCAATTCTTCTCACAGGCCTCAGTGAGGAACTGCTAATGCTGGGTCACAGACTGGAGCTGCTGTGGCAAGGACAGTTATTGGCAACATCTCATCTTCCTCACGTTATAAATTGGCACAGGTTTATCTGGATGGTGATTCTCTAGCCCTTGGCTTTAGTAAGCTGGATCACAGGGTGTTGAACCAGCTACAACAGCAGCCTCACAAAGTGCCAGTGGACAGTAAAATGAATTTACTTCTAAATAAGAACTTAAAATGAACAACTAGATTGAATGTGATATTCTTGATGAATAAACTCTGTAAATGCTGAGCCTAAGCCTGACAAATACTAATGCTTTCACATCTGAATACTGAAAGCTCTGTTCCTTTAGCCCTTTATCAGAGCTAGCAGAAGGTGTCCAGCTTCCAGCTCTAGAGAAACAGAAGCTGTCCTTTGTTTTGCAGGGAAGCTGGCAGAGATTAGTGGAGTCACTCAGCTGTACTCCTAGACAGTCACCTTGTTCAGCTGGCCTTTGAGAAGCACTCAGAATCAGCCAGCAGTAAGACTGTGGAAGATTTAAGTGTCAGCTTATCATTATCTTTAGGCTTGGTGCAAGACATTTTCCTTTAAATACCTTCGTCCTCATTGGAAATCAGCCCCAGCATTTCTCCTGGTAACAACATGTCGGTCCTTGCAAGTTCCAGCTGGATTTTGGCCAGCTAGAGGGGCTGTGTGATGTTTCCCAACAAATGCGCCCACAGAGAGCAGTTCTGAAAGGGCTGTGTTTTACCCTACTTCAAAGGATTGCCTGTACTCACATCTGCTCTGGGACAGTAACTTACTCTGTCCCATGTGTATAAAAGATGTGAGTTAAACAGGAGACTCCTGGAGTTGCTATGGCAGGAAGTGTTCAGTGCTCTTATGCTGGGATCATGTTTTGAATAGCACAGGAAGAAGAAGATTGTTTTCCTTGTTATGTTTCAGTTTCATAAAAATACAGTTTGAGCAGACACCACATTCACTCCTCTGATCAAAACTGTGTATTCCATTCCAGCTATGCTGGGATGGCAGGACTTCTTTTCAGCAGAATTTCAAAGGTATCTGCACACATCTGCTGAAGATTTTTTTAAATAAGCACACTGTCCCTACATGGTTGATCAGGTTTGGAGAACACTTCACACTTAACAACAAAAACAACAAAAATTAAACCAAGCAATACCTATAATGTAGGAGTTTGGATTTTTGTTTAGTAGAATTTTAAGATGGGAAACACATTCCTATCTAAACAATTGAACTTGGCATTTCCATTTTGTAAAAAAACCCCATGTGACAGTAGTAATTTTAATGAGCAGTTCCCTTCCCCAACCTATTGAGTCAAAAGTTCACAAATGTAACTTTCAATCAAGGCACAAAAACATTTACTGACTCCTTCTTCTCACAGCTTTCTTCATATTCTTCCCCATCCCCTTAAAAAAAAAAAACTTGGTGTAACAATGTCTTCTACACCAGACATAACTTTAATAGTCCAGTAAGTTGTAGCAATATCTGAGTCTGGTTCTATCTATTTTGAATTTAGTTAAATTAGATAAACAGCACATTCTCAGCACATCATTGTTCGTTGTCTGCATTTGCCTTGAAGGGGAGGGGATGAGGGGGAAAAGCCACAGAAGTTTCATGCATATTTTTCAAGAAACTTTATGTGGAAGTCTTTCACTTTCTCCAGTAGGATCTTCAGCTTCTCTACTGGAGGAAGAATGGTCATTCTGAAAAATAATATTTAAAGAAATAAAAACTCCAACCCATATTGTCTTTAAACCAACTAAACTGTGATCTTTGCACAGATCTTGATTCATCTCAAGGCATAGCAAGTAACATATTAAGTTTAACATCTTTTCTGATGTGATTCTCTCATTTTTTACATTTATGCTTTAATTGAACTATACTATAAACTAGAGCAATTTGTTTCTATTGGTTAGAATACAGGAATTCAAGAACTGTCAAGATTATCAGTAAGAAATAACAGCAGCTCAGTTTCCACCATTGGGCAGTTATACCAAATCATACCCAGTTTTTTGAGCTTTAAGAATTGTCAGTTAGGAGTAAATGTACATTTTTTCTTTAATTGAAAACTGAGTTCAGAAGCATTAAAACAATGCACGATCCCATTGTGCATGTTTTAGTCCCTTTTTCCCTTCTGCATACCCTGAAAATCCCATGGGGTGTGGATGCCTGGCTGTGTGCAGGACCCACAGAACACAATGGTTTTCCCACACTGGTGCAGGAATGGATGCTCCTGGCTTTTTCTGGAGCTGTGTGTACTCAGGGATCTGGCCCAGCTGGCTTGGGACAGTGTTGCAGAACTGTCAAGGCTAAAGATACCCTCTGCTGTGTTGTTTCAGACTGAGGAAGACTAAATTATGTGATAAATTCTAGCTATCAGTGGCTTGGCTGGAGCAAAGTTCTGTTTAATGGAAGCAAAAGCAACAGTTTTGGTATTGGAATACTTAGTTCAACATCTTGTTTTGGTATAGTTATACAGAGTGTTTAGGAGCAGATTTATAGGGAAGATACTGCATTTTTCATGCAATTTCTCCATATGGAAACACAGTTTAACCCCTTCCTCCCCCCAAAAGAATGCAGGGCAATTTTTGTAATTCCAGAGCCAACTTTAAAATTAAAGTCTAAACTGTTACTATTGTTTGTATTTCTGGAGAAGGCACTTCAAATGCCAGTATGTAAAAATATGCCAGCAAGCTGTAAAAACACCATGAAAACTTGTACAGCTCATCCAGCAGACCAGGTCTTTGATCTTGCTGTCAGTTCTCAGAAACTGTCCAGGAGAAACTGAGACAACATAAACTGAAATAAAAATCCTTGTATTTAATCAGATGAGAAAGAACTGGGATGATATTTTGCTCACTATTGCTAATTTGTTTTTAAACAAAGAGAAATTGTACCTGAAATGGTAGGTTCCTTCTCTTTGGCCAAAGCCACTTCCAGGTACAACACATATTCCAGTCTCTTCCAGAAGTTTCATGCAATAGAACATATCAGGTGCCATTTTATGAGCCTGAGGGAATGGATGCCTTGGAATTATTGAAGCCAAAATATTCCCAATATATAGAATGATTGCTTTTTCCCCCCCTGAAATCTAATGTTATATTATTAATTTCTTATTCAATTTACTAAAGAAGATGAGGAACAATTGCTAGTGGGGAAGTTCACACTGAATTAAATAACAGTACTTCATGAGGGAACAGGGCTGAAGAACTTACAAAAAAACTCACTTCAAAAGAAAGGGTTTAGGTAATTTTGTTATTCCCCTTCACTTGCTTTTAACTTTTGTCAAAGGTCTGGAAGTTGCACTTGGAAAAATCTAAGGCACTGACATTTGATAAGATTAAATTAATTTGAGAACTGTGTGTTCCAGTTCTGTTGGCAGTTACTATTTTTTCCCCCAGAATAACCTGCTGCCTATTGGGAAGTCCCCTGATTAATAATTATGAAAAGTTCTTAAATATATACAGGTTATATACCTAATCAAATAAGCAGCTGGAAAACAGTCCTATTTTTGTTCTCAGCTGTGCTAATAAAATTCCCTTCACAAAATGAATATTACAAATTAGGTTTCAGAGCTCTACTTAGGAACAGAAAGACTTATCATTTATTAACATAGGTTACTGTCCCAAAGGCAAAAGGTGAAATTTGTAAGGAAACCTGCAGCCCTGTTTCCCATTCCTGGTGAATGGGGTTTCTCTTGTAGGGTCAGTAGCACACTGCCACTCACACATGCTGATCCCCTTAACCCTGGCATGGGCAGCAGTCTGGAACTGCACAGGATCAGCTACTTGTGTGACTTAAACACCAACATCCTTGGGACACTCTCAGCCTGGGAGCCTTAGCACTGGGATGAAATGATCTGTTCTTTCTCCTCCCTTCAAATAAAGGCCATGTTATATTTAAGATCATACACAGCCCATGAAATACTGCTTTTGTACTCCATCTCTGGAATCAAAGTTCATCATCAGAAGTGGGCAGGCACAGGTGAGAGGAGGTTAAAATGGATTGGGGTAAGAATGACTGACTGACCTTTGCTTCCTCAATGGCTTTGGGAGGAATAAAGATCCGTGGGAAAGCGTACATTGCTCCTTGAAGGGGGTTGCAGTGAACTCCTGGGATCTTGTTAAACATGTCTTCTGTTAGTTTGGCTTTATTGGCAAGATTGTTCAAAACAGATTCCTTCTCCTGTTTGAAAGGAAGGTGTTCAGTTTCAAGTAGCCATAAAAACACGGGGAGAAATGATGATGTTTCAAAAGGGCTTCCCCAAATGAAACACTGGTAGGGCTTTGCTGAGCTGTTAGAGCAAACCATGTTCTAAATTCCAGGCGTGCTCTTGAAAACTGCAGTGCAAAATGGCTTCAGCAGGGTACAATGACAGTGTTGCAGACAGATAATAACCTGCAGAAGTCTCTGTGTGCCCTCTTCTCACAGTCTTCTTCCTCAGCATCCACTCCTGCCTATTTTTAGAGACTATGTTAATTGAACCATTGATTTGACTTGATAATGTAGTATCTTAAGGCAGACTCAGCTTCATTTTTACAAGTGAGAAATTATATGTATACTTTAATACAGATTTTCATGTTGCTCAGTATATAGAGGTAGTGGGTATTTAAGAAAAAGATTGATTTTATAACTTAATTTAAACTTATATTCCTGTTTAGATTCTAGGAAAAGCAAATCTTTTTTAATAAACCTTTTGTCATATTAAGCACAGGAAAAATGTTGCATGTATCAGAAAGCAAGCTGATTTGATAATGCCTTCCTAGTATTTTTGAACGTCATACTGAGTTAATTTTCAATACACTGCATAGTTCCGTAAATTGGTGTCAATACCAGATTGTTCAAGGAGAAAGGAAAGAAAACTCTTTGGTCTCTGTGCATAATCTGAGTTCCCAAGACTTAGGATAGGTTTGGGAAATGTACAAAAGAACAAGCATGTTATTGCTGACCTTTATGAACTGTGCATAAGATTCTTCTCCAGGTACTGGAGGATTCACCACAATATCCATGGCTGCTTGTCCTGAGACTGGAGGACAAAGGCGAACAGAAAGCAGCTTAACGAGCTGTCCTTTAATTTCTGGATGCAAGTTTATGACCTCCATGTAACCTCCTCTGTAGCCACATCTGTCACAAAGTGAACAGAAGAGATTGGTTAACCTCAAGTCTATAAATACAACAAAACAATGAAAATTACTGCAGAAGTGGAAAGACAATTGATGAGAATCTCACAATAGGTAAGGTACAGCTTGTTCAAACAGCTGCCACACTGATGTGGTTTAAGATGGAGCTGCATGACATGTCATTGAGTCCTAGTACCCCATACACAGATAAAGGTGGACATGCAGCTTCCCTGGTAGGCAAGTTACCAATTAACATGGATCTTTAATCTTCAGAAAAAGAGCATATAGCTGTAGCAACATACATTTAATAAAAAAATTCTTTTTCTTCCATCCCCTCCTCCCCAAAACAACCAAAACCTAACATTTGTAATATCCCAGTGATTATTGAGCTGTTCCCTTGAATGTTGGAGGCCAATTTTCCTTTATCACAGGTCCAGATTGGGACTGTAGGATTTCACCTTTGTGGGACTGAGGCATTAGGTGTCTGAAATAAATAGGCTTTTTATTTGGTACTTTGAAAACCACTGAGTTAATCCATTACTCTTGGCTTGTTTTTCTTTTCTTAATAGTCTTTAGTTTAAATTATTAGAGGATTAATTATGATGGATTACCTTCAGGTCAGTAATATGAAAGGGCTGTCCAACCAGATTAATGAGGAAGATGAAATAAAAAAAAAACTAAATCAGACTTACTCGCCCATGTATCCCTTAGAGGTGGAGTGAAAAGAGGCCAGCTCAACATTGTTATAGTACTCGGGTCCCATCTCATACAGAATCTTTTTGAAAGAATGAAACTGGCATCCTTCAGAGTACACATTGTCCTGGTAAACCTGAACAGTCAGAAGACATTAATGTGCTCTGTTCCCCCAACTAAGGATAAAACACGGCCTTTTAGAGAGGCAGATCTGAGCTGAAGAAACAGTGCTTACACTCAAAACTTAAAAGCTGTTAGAAGACACAAGGTTCTTTGTTAAATAGTAGTTACCATAATGATACTTTTTATCTGATGTGACCACAGTTAAGGGCTGGGCCTTTGGAAGAACAGTGAGCTTCTTTGTATGATTTAACCTTTACTTGTATGTTTAAATTGATTTTTCTTCTCTTTCTTCCATTTGAAGTGGTCTGAGCGCCATGTAGGTTTTAGGTCTGTTCCAGCAAAGTTCTTCCTTGTGTCCCCTACACTTTCTCTCCAGTTCAAACCCAGATCAAGCCACCTGTTACACTGATCCTTTGACATTAAGAATCTTGCATGTCTGTTCATGTCTTAATATGACAACAGTGAGTGTCTTCCCTGTACTTAAAAAATACCAATACCACACATGGAACAAAATTATACCTCATATGAGTACTCTTAGCTGTGCTTTTGAGAAAACAGATTATTCCATTACCTCATCAGCCAGAAGAAAAAGTTTCTCTTCCCAAGCAAAGTGTATCACATCTTCAATGCACTTTCTGTTTTGCACCTGTCCTGTAGTTTGATTTTTAAAGCAAGAAGTTAGTGGAGTGTACCCATACAAATCTTTTCACCCACACCTACTTAGATACCAACTTTTCAAGAAGATATCCCTCTTCCTCAGAAAAGCGCTGTTGAACTTTATAATTTACAATTTAGTTCACTAAGTATGAAATTGAGGAGCATTTTGGGAAGAATTATGGTACAAGGTAACTTAGTCCATCTCAAGTAAAGGGAGTGTGAGATACAGTAATCAATCAAGGCCTTATTGAGAGTACTCTGTGTGTAGCTAATCGATGTAAATGCTCGCATGCACGATGGTTAGGTGGGAACTAGCTTCTCACCATTCAACCTCAACTACTCAAAAAGCTAAATTCTGAGGGAGGCTTGCCACTGAGTTCTGAGTTATTACCGTCACTGCCTCTCAGAAGCCAAGAGGCTACAGGCAATGCCAGAGGCAAGATCTTTCCTAAAGTGACTGAAAGTCATTCCACCAATCTGTAAAATTTCAGTGGAAGCAGTGGCTTCAAATGGGAACCAGTGGAGTGATTCTGATCCCTCCTTTCCGGAGTTCCACGATATTGAAAATGCATTTCTAAAAGTAAAGCATACTGTCCTACTTAGAGCACCTACCAACCTCTGGAATTCAGCCTGACATATTTGATATGTGCTTAGGATTTGCCTGCAATGTCAAATGAATGAAAAAGAAAGGAAAATGGTCTCAAAACTTCTTCATTAAACAAAATTCCTGCAGACCTGTGGGATTTCCAGGGTTGATGATGCAGAGGACTTTCGGATTGCAGTATGCCTTAGCTTCATTCAAGGCACGGCGAAGTTCATTCACATTTAGAGCCCAGCAATTTTCTTCATCCAAATAGTAGTTCACCTGGATAGCATCCAGTTCAGAGATGGCTGCTGAGTATAAGGGATACTGGGGTATAGGAATCATCACTCCTGTTCGGGATTTGCCACCTCCTGAGATCAGGATCTTTAAAATTGCCTGGGGAAAAAGTAGGAATTAAAAAGTAAAAAGGTCATACACCAGAATTAATATTACACTCTGGAATAAGTTACTAAACTTCCTAAAGAAGTGTAGAGTTAAGGTGGATTTCTCTCCTAGAAGCAGATAGTCAAAGAGAGTTATTTATTTCAAGTTGTTACTGGCTGAGTGAGGATGGTCTAAGCTTAATGGAATTCTCTCATGTCATAACTTCCAAAGACTGTGCCTGATCAACCACAAAATTTAGGAACAACATTCTGAGCACAAGGCTAGAGGGCAAGTTGGAAACAGGAATATCAAGATCATGTTTTTTCTGCTGTGCTCTGTTTTAAGCAAAGAAGCTTTAGATATCTCTTGCCTATTGCCTTCTGTTCATTTTATCTCATTAACCGCAAGAGACCAATAAATAAAACCAGAAACTAGAACTGAGGACTGTGGCTGATTCTCCCTTGGAACAGGGAAATCTGTTTCACATTATGAGCAATTATGTTTTCATTTTCAAGTAACAGAACATGTTGGGATGGAAATGTAGCATGTCTTGGGATGGAAATAAAGTCATGTGTAGCTTATGCCCAGAAGATAGAGGCAGAAGGGTAACGTTTGTGCTAAGGTCAGTCCAGACAATTTCCTTGTGCCCAATGTCTGGGTGATGTGGAGGCTTTTTACATATGAATTACATAAAATAGCTCACGAGGGGCAGGAAGCAGAGAGATTTCTTGCCTTTAGAACCACGGGAGAACTCTGAAGTACAGGTGCAATCAAAGCAAGCATCCTTATCAGCATGTAATTGGCATCTAAACCCCAAAATATCTTTTCTCTCAGCAGCAGTTTCCTTTAGTTTCTTTATGGTTCTAGTACAAAATCTGCTGTTCTGTGCCTCTCATCACATACTCAGCTGCTAAGCTAATGATTTATAATCAACATAATTTTGTACCCACCACTAGTTTAAAAATTCCAAGCATCCAAAACATATAATCAGGACCAAATGCATATTTTAAAACTCCTTAACACCCTCTCTCCCCTGAGGTGTGAAACAATAGTTGTTTTATCTTTAGAAGGGCCAAAGAATGAGAGTCGTTGCAGTGCTGACTTTACATCAGTGGTGAAATCAAATCAGCGTGGTGCAGGTTAGATGTGCTGCGCTGCCATTCCTGACCCGCTGCCAGTGGCAGAAACTCTGGAAAGCCAATTGACTACAGAGCTCTGGAGAGCTGCTCCCGCCGGGTCGCTGTCATTCTGAGCTCCGCCACTAGATGTCCTTTAAAAAAGCCCTTTCACCAACACTGTCACAGGCTGCCTTCAGAAAAGCCGAACTGCTGCTCGGCTATCAGTAAATGTGTCAGTGTAAAGGAGCAGTGTGACAGAGACTGGCATTCCTGTCTTAACGGAGGACCATCTTTGAACCTTGGTTGAACCCAAAACCTGAAGTTTTTTCTCAAACAAACTAAAATGCACAAACAGAAATAAATCTTTGGTATTTTCACTGGCATTGATCTGCACTAGCAGAGTTTACTTGGAAGAAGAGCTGACTTCTCACCTCAGGGGGCATTCCCTCTTCCCTCTGCCACTGACTGATACTCTCCAATCTTCAGAGTTTATGTGTCTTAACCACTGAGAACAACCATTATCTAGTCTGAACGCACTGACTCTTCAAAATTTTTATTTAGGCACCTGTAGTTCATTCCATATTACCTTTACAGAAAGGTACAGTTTAATGTACACTAAGAGACTTTGCACACACTTTTTAGCTGGCTCCTGACATTCACACAGGTTTATTCACAGCATTGGATATTGATTGAATGTGGCTTCAGTTATCTGCCAGACCAAACTCACAGGACTTTGTGAGACCAGAGGTTCAACAGGGATCTGTATTTGCAGAGGTAACTGATAAGCTACAGCTACAAGAAGGGACAGGTTTCAGTTTAACACTTACAGAAATGCCATCACTTGCCCCAGTGGTGAGATAGATGTTATCTGGATCTGCAGGAACCCCTCCATCTCTCCTTTCGATATATGAAGCAACATCTTCCCGGATGCAATTTATACCTTGACTGGCAGTGTAGGATCCTGTGAAAAAACACAGAATGAGATGAGAATTGAGTGCAATGTACATCAAATTTGCTGTAAGCTACCAAAACTCCTGAGCTAGTACTGTATGGAATAGTTAGTATATATGAGCCATATTTATATGGATACCCAGGACAGGTTTGCTTTTTTTTCCATGAAGGAGGAAAGGGAACTGGTTTGTTCATAGAGCAAAAGAATTAATTTGGAAGTAGACATATACAATAAGTATTACTAAAATACAAAATAACATACTGGATTGGTAAAAAGTCTTATTTCAGGCCTATTTTGCAAACTGGGACAGCAATCCCATTTTTACTATCTTTCAGTTGCTTTCTTTATGTTGGAAACACTCCTGAATGTAAACAAACTCTTATTTAAGTAATGGGAACAAGGAACAGAGATAGTATATGCAATAGAAAGGAAAATAACTTCTTTTAATCCATATTAAATGTAAGGGTTTTATTTGCAACATGAAAATAACATATCGTTTTCTCCCACAGTCTGAAACCAAAAAAATCCTAAAGTGCTTCTCTCCATCCCCCACAGCATCTCCCACAATCACTTTTCAGCAGAAATGTCTAGAATCACCCCAATCTCATGCGCAATTTACAGAGCACAGCTAATAATTGGAAATAAAATGAGATGTTAGATGCCTGTGTGCATCACTGCTGAGAATGTGCAACAAATAGAGAGTAAAAATAAGCCTAGGTCAAGGTGAGGAACGAACTCAATCTATGAAGCCTAAGACTGATGGACAAAGAAGTGACAAGTGTACATCTATTTTAGAACACTGTCAGGAAGCTGCAGAATCTTCTTTGCTTGTTGGGTGGAGTGGAATAATTACGCCTGACTTAACTCTTATCGCTCAGTTATCTGCTAGTAGTCTGCCTGGGAGGACTTCCGTGAAAACATGATTTAAAAAGACAAAGAACCTTTGTGAGTACTGCACAATTGCTAGGGACAAAACGGTGATTCAGGGCACAAAGTTCCCTGATGGCCTAAACGTTTACTTTCACAGGACTAGAAGTTACACTGGGTCTGTACAGGGGTCTTTGGTCACAGCCTGGAGGATGCTGTTCAGGCAGGAGAACAAACCTAAGCTGTCACTCTGCCTTGTGCTCCATTGGGTGCTGAGTCCTACCACTCTGAGGATATACAGAACACTTAATTGCACTGTACTTCTACACTTAATTGTACTCAGTTTATGGTTTTGACTAGGACCTATGTTTGCACTGTGGGATGCAAAGAAATAAACCCAACCCCAAAAGCTGCATATATTATGTATTTTTATATATAGGAGCCATGTCTCAAATGCCTGGAAAGACATGCCAGTTATCCCACATGCAAAGTAGGTGGTGTCAGTAGAATCCCAGACTGTTTGGACACAAGAGAAGCTGAGGACACATCTGAGCCTTCATACATGGCCTGGGAGTTGCAAGACTCCATGTAGTAGGGTTTTGCCAAATGGACATTCACTGGAAGTGAGGGTATTCTAGTTCACTTCCAGAGGAAATTTCATATTCATATTAACTTTACAATTAATACCTTTAAGTAGGCTGGTACAGGTATGGGTGTGACACTCCAAATGACTTTGACCATATGTAGTGATTTCACCTTTGTGTTGGATTGACAAATTTGTTGAAAAATAAGGTTTTGAACACAACACAGTGGGGCCAGTTTTTAATTTTTGGCTTTTCACAAGAAAGGCAATTTCTCCTCAGCCATGAAGAGAACAGCAGTAAGTTGTCAGACTACCAACAAAGTGATAGGAGTAAGCTTCATTCAGCTGCACATCCCTGTGCCTCTGACTGTGTGTTTTGGGATGTTGTACAGAGGCTGATGAGCCCCACAGGCCAAGAGGAGGGGCTGACACACTGTACTGGAGACAGGCAGGCTGGAGAGGGGCCAGAAATTAGTACAGCACATCAGTGAAGTCTACAGTGGTTTTAGTTGTCAGGAATTTAGAGGTACAGTTGTTCTTGGCATAAATAATTTCAAGATTAAAAAACATTTAAACTCCAGTTACTTACAGAACCTCAATTTAGCCACTGAAATTAAAAGGGTGTGTTCAGAATTATCATCTTATTTGAATACTGCAACCATTTCAGGCCTACTTCCTCAGAATCTACTGAGCTAATAGAAATTATGGGAAATGTGTGATCTTCTGAAGAAGAGGAACATATTTCTGAAATATTATGCAAGGCTGAATTCCTCACCTCTTCCTCCAACACGGGGCTGTGGTGTCCCACGCCACCATGCCCTTAAAGGGAAGGGAGCACCAAGGGGTCAAGACTGATCATTCTGAGAACTCCTTCCACATCCCTGAATTTGACAATCACTACAAAGAAAGACTGAGTCAAAATTCAAATGTATCCCTGGTAACTCCTATGTGCCAACAGTACTATGTGGATTTATTGTTCCACAGTAAGACAGGAAACAGATTTGTTGAGCTAGAGGAACTTCTCAGTTTTTATAAATGCGTTTTTAATGGTCTACATTAAAAGACAAATCAATACAAAGAAGGTGAAGATAAAATACATTCTGCATTAGGCTGTGTTGTTAGGAATAGTCCAAGCTTGAAATACTGCTAATGCAATCACTCTTTATGTTTTGTTTATTTTATTAAGTTTCACAGCACCTACTCTCAAAACATACCAGTGCAAATAGGCACTGCAATCACAAAGATTAAGAAATATGCCAATTACAGTAATAAGTCCTCTGAAATATCATTGTTTGCCTACTTGAAAGAAGGTAAGAGTGCCAGATTCTTTGCTGCACGCAGCAGCTGTAGCAGTATCTGCAGAGTAGAAATTCTCATGGCATTTGCCAGGTACAGGTAGGCAGCACAATCACTAGATAAGAAAGGAATTGTCTCTTCCATTTCCTTTCTACTGAATATGCAAAGTTTGTACTTATGTGGATATGACATGTGCACTCTTGTAGGAACAGTGGTTGAAGAACAGAGCTCTGTAGTTCTTTCAAGAGTTATTTTAACGTGGACAAATAGAGCTTCAACACTTCAGTCAGGTAAATGACTACCACCTTTCATCAGTGTAGCTTCCTTTTGCACAAGATTATCACCTTGGCACCTGAGTTTCTGATACCTTAGGAAACATACTTGAACTGATGGTTCAAAATTAAGATACAGGAGTGTGCACTGGATCAGCTGAGATGGACACACATTGTTGACACCAGCATCACAGGGACAGTGGACTCATTGGCAGAGAAACAACTGGAGAAGGTAAAACTGTAAGACTCTCCACCCGGTCTTAGCAGGAGACACAGAGCCCTGGATTAAAAGATGCCATACCAACAGAACAGAGCCTCATTAGTACTCTCTGCTGCTTTCCTGCTACAAAAAAATCTCAGCATTCCATTTGGGACAGAATGTTATGCCTAGATGTTATTGCGGCAAGGGCTCCTTGTCCTTGATGTATAACCCTCATCTTCTCCTCTGTGACAAGTGCTGCCAAAAATATGCCCCATTGGTCACCACCCACAGGTCACTGCAAACCTGCCCCTATCAGCTGCAGGTATTGAAAGCACCTTTGTTGTTTCTAATAGCAACAGGAGCAACTGGAAGAGAGCCTTACCTAAGCTGTTTCCTCCACAGCCCTGCAAGATCCGCCTGGCACGCTTCTTGGCGTCTTCTGGAAAGCTGGGGCTGTCCAACAGGTTTGGGTACGTACACAGGGCCACGACCTGCAGTGCCAACAAAATGCCAATTGGCCGCTCTTCAATGGTTATTGTAAGTTGATTATATTATGTTAACTTTCCTTGGAAATGAAGGTCATAAATACTGGCTAATTTTAAAAACAGGTTATTGGTGAAGAGTTTGCAGTTGGATTTTTTTAAGGGTCATGCTCACTGAAGAGAAAAAACCTTACCAGGTTCCAAGTTAAGCTATAAAAACAGTTCTAGAATTATTAACTGTTTATATTGCAGACAGTAAAGATTCCAGTTGAGCTAAGCACAGTGCAAACACAGTAAACCACAGTTAATTATTCCTTTGTTATCTCTAAGCAGCTCTATCCTCCCCTCTTTGTGTATTACTAGCCCACTTTTACTAACAAGAAGTCAAGACTTTAAATGTAGAGCAGAACTGAGAAATACAATGAAATTGTGAAGTCACAGTGGCATGTTCTAATAGTCCTTCCCCAAAATAACTTCTAGTTCTTACTTGAATTCATGGGAAGTATTTAATTAAAAAAATAAGTGGTGATAAGTTAATGACAGAATGTAAGACAGAAAGAATTGAGGGGTCTGTCTTGAGATCAGTGTAATTTATTCCAGTCTCTCTCATTTTTATGCTTACATGGTGTAATATGGATAGGCTGTTGTCATGTTGTGGGACAATGACAATGAATTAATCCATGTGTGCACACAGTCATGGGGAGAAAGGATTTCCCATTTTCTTTAATAACATTGGAAAATCCTGTAATGTATTTGAATAATGTCTAAGAAGTTCAGGTCTCCCTAGTTAGTTTGCTGCATAGTTGATTTTATAATCTCATCACCTCACTTTGGTAAGAGTTCCATTTGTCCTGCAACTCTCTGAATTAACATTATTATAAATGGAGGGTTTTACATGAGGGTGTGAGGGATGCTCAGTAAGTAAGAGAATACTGTAATAATACTCTTACTCTAAATAAGAGAATAAGATAATTTTAACCTTGTGTTTTAGGAATAATATACAAATATGAATTCTGTTGTAATCTTTCCTAAAAGTTAACCTACCAATTAGCAGAGGTAAAATGTGCAAAATGAGACACAGTACAAGTAGTTGAACCCAGCTACATGCAGATTTCAAAGTATTTTTTCAGATGAAGACAGGCTTTTGCTTTTTTCTTTAAAGAGAACCACTTCCTTTCTTGAAGAACATTATTGATAATGAATGTGCTGACTGATAACACAGAAGTGGCAGGAAAAAATATGGGTGGGAATGATATGGAAACTAAGGAAAGCTACTATGTTAAAACAGGACAATCAGCAAACCATAGGACTTTGGCTCAAAGATGAACATTTTTAATTCTTTACCAAAGAACTATTTTAAATCTAATTGCATCTAGGGAATCATTTATACTAATACCTATATCAGACTGCTTTAAGACATTCTAATTAAAAAATGAATAAATATTTCACAGTAGTCTTACCTGACGGAGGAAGGTGATTGGTCTCTGTCCCATTGCATGTGCATCTCCAATGTTGGCTTTAATCACTTCAGTAAAAGGTTTTTTGATTCCCTAGAAAGGGATCATTCAGAATGTTTTGTTAGGGCTAAAGCAAAAGATTCTTTTCCAGTATCTGTCATGTGGTTGTAACTAAACAGTGCCTGATCTCAGAACAGCTATAGTGTTTAATGTAAAGCTTAGTGTATTTCTTATACAATGTTGTCAGTAAATCTTAAATGGTTTACAAAAATTGTGTTGACTGTGACAATTTTTAAATGATAGGCTGGCTTTTATTTTTTTGCTAGCTGCAAGTAACAGACTGACTTGGCTGGAAACTAACATTGAAGTAGAAAAGATGAAAAAAAGCATTTTAAATTGTCCATATTAGAGTAACTTCTTTATGACACCTAAGGGAGGGATGGATCAATCAAGAAGCTAAAAAGACTTGAGGATATTTGAGAAACCACCAGCAAAAGAAACCTCAAAACCTTTAGTTCTTTCAGAGTATGAACAGTAAAGATACTGCTTGGGTATTTATTTTATATTTAGATTAAGTATTCCTTGTATGATGACCCCCCTTTTCCATGCAGAGATGTTTCACAAAATATATCATAGTGAGGCTCTCTATGATAAACAGCACAAGTGCTAAATAATCACCATGAATATTTAAAAGCTTCCTAGTCTCCAAAATCTGAGCAGCCAGCCATTTTTCCTGTGAGAAACTGAATGCATCATGAGAACACAGGGAAAGAAGTTAATGAATGTTGATTAGCAATCACAGCTCTTTAAAAAGCAAAATAAAATAAGGGCATAAAAAAGGCAAGGAACCAACTAGTTGAAAAAAACCACCAGTGGTTCAAGTAAAAAAAGATTAACTGAAAGTAAGGGCCAGCATTACAAGAGGAATAGGTGAGAGATGCAATAACAAATTTAGAGTTGCTCTAATGTCTATTTCAGAGATAGTAGGGAGGCATCTTAACAGTGACAGAATTGTCATGTGGACTAAGGAACTGCAAAATCTGACTGGTTAGTTTTCTGTAGAAAATAATCTATAACAGCTTGCTCTGGGTATGAACTCAGAAAGCCTCTTCCTGGTCCTTGTATTTACAGCCAGTTACTGGGCTTGGATATAGAATATGTGGCTGGTAAGCCTTAACTGATTTTTGCTTTTCCACATTGGAGTATGGTGTTGGACTTCAATGACAGACCAGAAGCCAGATGTACAAATGAGAATAATACAGGCAGTCACCAGGGATACAGATTCCCAGGTATGCCAAGATTTGGAGGTTTAAGGCTGCACAACCCCCAGTACCCTACTGCATGGATCCAGTCCATCATATATGAGAGCCTTTGGGATTTTTTTCTTTTAAAATTAATTATGGAGTTAGAAATGGCATTAGGACCAGACAATTGGGCTTACATGATCCTGATTGAAAAGGGTCAGTTTTGTATGGCCTTACATTTGAAGCAGCAATTGAACAAATGAAAGTTCACTTAAAATAATTGAAAGTGACACACTGAGTCCATCAAGTCATTTGCTTTTATGCTTGTTGATCTAAGTGTCCACCAAATTAAGAGGGGATTCAGCTCTAAATAATGAGAAATAGGGATGCCAGACAGACATTATCTTATCTGAGGCTGACTGACATCACACTTATCTGAGGCTGAAGTTTAGTAATTTATGAGAAATGTAAACAGCTAAAAACGTGTCCTCTTCAAGCTATCTGGGGTCCACTGACAGCACAACACTGTTTCATTCTAATAACAAATAAGTAGGAAGAAAATGGTGTACGTAGAAAAACAAATTCCATTTGCTTGCAATGAAGAAAAATTCCAAAGTATTTTGGTTGCACTTGGTCCTTCCAGCAAATTGAATCAGTTTCACTGGATTTGCAAAGTAATACAAATCTATTAAGGAATATGGATGATACTTTCTTTCCCTTAAGTCAGGCAGTCTGAAAACACACCAACATGAAATAGAAATACTCTGATTTATCAGATTAAAACTAAAACAAACCAACTCCCTAATAATATAAATTACATTAGACTAATTAGATTTTTTTGCTCACAAATACTATTGTGTTTCACAATAAAAAATAGCTGCTTCTTTGGTTGGTGAAATGCTGAAAGGTACCTGGCATTTTATAGTGTACTTTTGGAGTTTTTATAGTGCTACAGCCTTTAAAACAAAGGTAGCAGACCTTTTTGGTGCCTATGTCAGGTTTATCATAAATAATGTTGCAGCTTATTAGCATTGCTGCCATTTATATCTTTACTAGAGCCAAACTCAGTGGTTTTGCCGTCACTGCAAGTATAGAATCATTACCTACTCCACAAACCCCACACTCCCTTTGCTTCTCAAATGATGGATCCGGAACAAATAGTAAACCATACACAATAGTTCTCTCACCATAAACTCTCGTTAGAGAAGGAATGCTGCATTTTCTGTGTGGTACACACAGTTCCCACGAGGGCTTAAAGGCCTATGGTTCTCTTGACTAATTTATATTTCTTGGTCTCAGCTACAAGAGCTGTTGTCTTTTTTGTCTTTCAAAAGAGAAATGCTTTTAAATAACCTCTTCCTTCCCTGACAACGAGTTAAATGTCAGCAATTCTTTAGAACTGTCTTCATGGGACTTGCTATATCCTCTCCTAGTGAAATCTATACAAAAATTGCCATGGCCACTTAGTATTTTTCTATTACTTAATTTCCAGTCTCTCTATGGAAAAAAAGGAGTATCAGAAGTTGTTCAGATTTAGTGTGGAATAAAAAGTTCTAAACAAGTTCTTTAAAAAACTCTAAAAAAGTAATTTAGAACAAAAAGTCACATCTCACCGTTAAAAAAAAAGGAACAGAAAACAACAACAGGCAAGAACGAGTGCTGAATGTTAATGGGTCAAAGTGTCAAAGCAGGATATCAGAAGCTGGCAGCAAGGGAAGTGTAGACAGTGCCTGTGACTCTGCAGATAGGCTCAAGGCAGAGTCCTGCTCAGATCCTTCAGACAGAGCAGCATCAATCACTGGCTACTTGTGTCAAGGTTTCTCCAGTGGTGATGGGTGTGGGTATCCAAGGGAAGGGTTATGCCAAATACTTTTTGGAAGGTCTGTGGAAAGATCTGTATGAAAGGAGGAAATGTGAATGTGATGTTGATAACCTCAATATCAAATTGTAGAGCAGCAGGAAAAGGGCTGCAACAGGTCATGGATCTATTTCACTGCAGAAGGCTACGCAGTCTTTAACCATGTCAGCAACACACCTGAGCTGAGACACGTCCCTGCAAGCCAAGGAATACACAGGAGAAGCAGGAACTGGGCCACTGGAGTTGTTTTGCTCTCCCCAGCACACACTTGCCTGTGCCTCATCCCCTCCCCTCTCTGGGTGCAGGCAGGCATGCAAGGTGTGCTCCAGAGGCAGTCTGGCTGCATGGAAGCAGGCAGGGCTTTGCAAAAGGGAAGCTTGCACAACAGCAGCTCTAATAACAGACTTGTAAGCATTAAGTTCCAGATTGATTCTCCTACTTTATGACGAGGGTATAAACCACATCAAGGAGGAGAAGCAATGCCCAGCCCTACACAACAAGCTCTGCTCCAGCCTCCTGCCTTTGGCGGCACCTCACACTGTGCTCACAATGTGATTCAGCTCCAGCTCGGAGCCAGCCAGGCTCCTGCCACTCTTCTGACAGTGGGAGCAAACAGACTCATAGTAGCCCTTTTTTAAAGCTGTAGAAGCCATTTTTTACTTCCACATGTAAAACACAAAATATAAAAACATGTACTGTCCTTTTGTAGCCATCTTCTGGAAAATGAAAAGATTTTAATGGAATAAAAGAATTTTCCAGGATGTGAATATGCTCTTTGGAAATTACTTCCTTCAACAGTTACTTCCATCTCTGCTCTTTTTAGAAAAAATGGATCTTTTAAGAAACCTGATGGAAACTGAAGCAAGCCAGACACAATTCTAACAACTGTATCTAAATATCAAATAAAGTTGGAAGAAGGGATTTTTATACATTAACTGTAAATTCATTGGTGTAAATTCAATACAAATCTTTATGCAGTTAACCAGGTTTGGGGAAGTTTCCTCTTCCCTAGGCATCCCCAGAGCCTCAGGAAACCCATCAGGAAAGGAGAACAGTATGAAATGATGAGCTGTCTCTCAAGGAGAGTCATGACACAAGAAGTGTTGGGAGAATTACTTGATCAAGCAGCAGTGTGATGCCAGAACATACACCACCCCAAAGAACCACCATGAGGGCCATGCCCTGCCAGGAGCTGCTCTGTCTCTTAGGAGTTTTAGTGCAGCTGGAGGTTCCGTTTACAAAGGTACCATCTGACGATGCTGGCAAACTGCAAAACACCACTGTGCTGAGAAAGAGTAAAGAAGGGTGCAAACTGACCTGACACTTTGTTAAATCTTCAGCAAATTTCAAAGGAAAACCATCAGTCTGGAGAGAGCATGTGTGGATTTGGTAATGGCAATAGGAAAGAACTGAAGAGTTCCCTTGAGGAGGCCACAAAAATGTGAGCTGTTTTTCATCTCAGAATAGAACCTTGATATAACAGCTATTTCTGAATTTCAGAGTTTGCCTGCTCCTGGCTGCTCCAAATTGTTTCATTTTCATCACCAGTGCTTTGTGCCTCCTCTTGATGGCTATCAGGCACTAACATCACACTATGAATCTCTGTACTATTTCCTTGAGACTGCTTTTGCTGTGACTTGCACAAACAAGCTGTACAATCAGAGCTGGCAAACCCAAACATTTCAGCAGAGCTGAGATCTACGCTGTAGTAGCCAAGTTGCTTGCTTGCTTTTTTCTCTCCTCCTCTCAAGAGGCCAAGAAATCACTGCCCAGAGGCCCTTAACTAATTGGGACCTGAAGACCTGAATTAGCATTCCAATCTTTTTAATAAAACAGCTCACAGCAGAAAAATAAACCTGACCTGCTTACCATGGAGTAAGGCTTTGAGTTTGTATTATGCCTGTGTAATACAAGCTGACATGAGCTGTTTTGGGGAGGAAGGAGAAGGCAAATTCTGGATTTTGACTTAAAATGGCAGTGATGACTTGCATGCCCCTCATATCACATGAGAAAATCAGTGGGGATGACCATTAATTGGCAGATCTGATTCAGAGATTACAGAACAGAACTTGTCCTCATGTTACTTTTGCCTGACACATTGATCAAAGTTGATTTGCATTCAGAATTTTTGCCTGTATAGATAAAGCACTAGATTTCATAACAGACTTAAATGACAGAATTAAAATAATGTTCATTAGAAAGTGATTAGACATCAAGACCCTCTTAATTTGGAGAGTTATTGGAAAAGGTCTATTTTAGAATAAATTTTGGTAATGTATTCAACCAGAAAATATCAAAAACTGGATTCTGTGAGTTGTGAGCCTCTGAACACATGATTTTGATAATTGTGCTCTTGAAACCAGTTTTCTTTCACCTTCATTTGCAGTAGCTTTTGCCCTCTTAAAAACCATGGGTTTTACTACAGATTCACTTCTGTATGCAACATGTACAGACAATTGAGGAACAACAGTTCTGTCTTAATGAGGTCAGATGCTCTTGCCTGGAAGATACTTTCTTCGTGTGCACACAGTCACGTATTCAAAGCAGAAAATTATAGGATGGTAATTTAAGCTTAACATCTTTCATTACTGGGTGTACCAGTCAATCTTGTATCTTTTTCTTGGCATGTTAAATTATATTTCTGCATGTCATTGTCTAAATTGTGTTTTATCTTTCCAAAACTCCCAGGGACACAGTCAACTCACATTTACAATTAAGGCTGGATTCTAAGTCAGATTTTTTCTATTCAATTTAAAAACCTGATGAATTAGGGAAGGGAAAAAAAAAAAAGCTCTACAGTATTTTAACCAAAATACTTTAGCAGAAGCTGTCTGAGATTTCAGCTACTGAAGTAGAAGGATTTCAGTAGTTTAATTGTCTAAATAGCAATATAGGGAGTGAACAAGTGGCTTGAATAAACATGAAACAGGAACCTATTTGCAAGAGTTATGCAAATGAAAAGCGTGGGCACAGGAGATGAATGTACATCTCTTTCACTGTAAGGGTAAAAGCAAAATAGGGGCTTCAGTGTCCAGAAACTGTATAATGCCATTGAATGCCCATGGCTCCAGGCCCAGGGTTGGGATGTTACCCACCTATGCTATCTGAAGCAACTTCCTACATATTACCAATATATCCCTGCACACCATCCCTCTCCCCTTTTCCACCCTACAATTCTCTCTCTGTAGCTTGAAAGTTTGGAAGGACCTTGTGCTCCTTACACAGAGCCAGGCACTGCTTCCAGTGTTAGCTGAGCTGACTTGTGGATCCTGAAATGCTGTTTAATATGCACACACTTTGCAAGGAGATGTGAGGCAACTTCACCTAACATAGAACTTGACATTATGTAAAACCCAATCAGGAACTGGGGAGAAAAGGAGAGTATAAGTGAAATGTCAGAGTAATAGACAGATATGAAGGATTTTTCCATAACAAGGTCAGTTAAAATTAGCATGAATGCAAAGAAACAAGTCAGGTATGTGTCCTGCCTGTGTAAAGATAAGTTACTTTGTTTGTTACTACTGATTAGGTAAAGAAAAGGGCTCTGTTCAGAGATTGCATTATTCTTGCATTGAATTTGTATTCAGGAGCAATTTTCTAGTCTGAAATGTAATTAAAGTCAATACTTGATACCATGGCCATCTGTTAGCAAGTCTACACAAAGGGAGTAGAAAAAAGGTCTTATTTGATTGAGTTCTATTTAGAGTGTAATCATTTATTAAAATATGCCTGTGTTCTAGCTTGCTTTAAAAAGTTGCCAGAAACACCAAGGAAAATGATGGGAACCAGTTCTTTCTGTCATCTTAGTAACCCAGAATCAGCTGATTGCTACCAATAGCAGAGGAAGAGAAAAAGGGTTTCCACTTTCGAAGCAGAACACAATTTCAAAATTATGAAAAAAAAAAAAAAAAAAAGGTTTAGGAAAGTAATTCAATCACTGATTTTGCATGAAGATTTCCATCTTGAAAGACTTAATGTAGATCAAACTCCAGATTTTCCACCTAGATGAATACAGGTCACAAGCCAACAAAACTTGTGAAATCCAGTACAGCATGCCCCACCTGTATTGGGCAATCAATCTTAATCTGCTTTAATTGAGTATTTTACTTGTCACTTACATTGGCTTAGTCCCAGGCACGCGAGCTCAAACTAATACCTCATTTTTATGTATTCTTTTAAGGAATATCCCTTCAGTTGTCCAATCCGAGACTTCTTGAGTAACATTTTAGTCCTTATTTCTGTGTGCACTGTGGAGTTACAGCTCCTGTTGTGATCATTTGCAGTTAATACAGAGAAGCAGCAAGTGCCAGAAAAAATAACAGAGGAGCTGCTCTTTGGGATGAGACAGCAGAACAAACCTCAAGGCAGATGAAAGCTTACCCTGTGCAAACAGCTTCAAGTAACTGTTTTACAGTCTCAATAACAGCTGTGAGTTACACAAGTATGAAGAGTAATCCAATGGAACCAAGTTAAACAGGGAGAGCCTCTATCACATCTGATTGGACAATGGCTGCTTTTAGGGTGCATTTAGTTTAGAAACAAATTACCTAAAGGCATCTGGGCAGAACAGGATAAATGCAGATTTACTTCAGCCCTGCCTGTTTTTGTTACCCAGAGCCACTGCAGTGCTTCCACATCATACCAGGGAGCCTGTGCTCTCCTGCCTGTGCAAATCTCCTTCCCCATCAGATGTAGAAGAGTTGTTATGGGACAATTCTTGCTGTTAGTGAAGAGTGGCCATGGATCTAGAGATGCTGTGGGGCATCCCCTTCCTCTGTCAACCACTTCAGCCTCTTTCCTTTATCCAGCAGTGTTAATTCTGCTGGCAGTGCTTGGCCTAACTCTGTGGGCTAAGACTGATAGGGATAGAAAAAGCTGTGCAACTTAATAAAAAGGAAACAAAGAAGTGCCACTGATGTGTGAGCACACAGAATTAAATTTCAGACACACATGCACACAAAAAATAGACAATTAGATAATTTTCATTTATAAGGAACCCAGGTATTGCTCAACACTGTATGCTTTAGCAGACAGCTTGATTAAATAACAGAATGAATAACAGCCTTTTTATGAGAAAAGAGGAATGAGTAACTTTAGAAGTGTGGAAACCACTAAAGTATTTCTTTAAAGTAAAATATTTCTGCTTCCTTAAGTTTATTAGTGTTCTCTGCAGATACACTGTCTCAACTTTTGCAGTAATTTTGTCCTCTTTCCCTGCCAGCTGGGAGGTTTGTTTGCCTTACTTGTGTTAAAGCATAGTCACCTCTCGGAATGCTGGTAGCCATTATCAATGGCAAACATTATTGCATTAGACTGGTTCCCGGAAAAAAAAATTAAATGGAAAATGCCACATAAGTAGGCACAACAAAAAACTGACATAAAAATCTTTTAATAAAGTGATTGGCAATGGTTTGCTGTTATATTTTTTCAAAAGTGCACAGTAGATTTTTCTCTCTGCTAGTGATTCAGCTGGTAACTAGAGTAAGCAGAGGAGCTGGGAGGAGTTTGTGAAGGGCCTTTTATATTTGTTTTGTCAAGTAATATGTCCTGCTCTGTGGTGTTAACTTGAAAACAAACATATTCAGTGAGAACACTGGAAGATTTTATAGTCTGGAAAATGCATCCACTAGGGAACCTAGCTGCATAAACACAATGACACCTTTATAAACAAGTTTTGAGGCAAAAATCAAAACTGATGTTCCAAAATTAATTCTCCATCACCACTTTTCAGTTTTAAAGTGGAATTCTAAAAAGAAAAAGAAGCTGTTTGCAACAGTTATTGAGTTATACATAAACAGTTGATGCATATACTACAGTGAAGTGAAAACATGCTTTGCCTTCTAAAACAAGGGAAACCAAGTAACATGAAGACCAGAGAATTAACCACTTATGGTTAGAATTGCTGTAGCACTTTTTTGTTCAAAGCACTTTACATGAGCTAATGAAAAGGATCTTGCAGTACCTGTAATAAGATATTAGAAAGACTCTCTGAAGCAGTGACGGCAAGGAATAACATCTAAAATTACAGAAAAACTACTCTGTCAGATGCTTTATTCAAAACAAAAATTAGTCCTTGTGATGAGAGGGGAAGCTGTGGTTTGAACAATAGAAGCAAAAAGCCATGTCTGTATTGCTAAGGGGTTTTAAAAATCCTTTTTTCAAGGAATAAGAAAGAAATATGAAGAACAAAATACAAGTACTGACTGATTTGGATGCTTTATTTAGCACATACTGGCCCAGACCCTTAGGATCTGCTTTATTATCTGATCCGCCAAAGAGTACCAACCCCCTAAAACTTTGGGCAGCGTTACTGAGTGTTTGTGCTCTGAAGGTTCGTCCTCAGGCACCTCAACTTTTGCAAGTAGAAGAAAAGGAGCAACGCTATGGGTGATCTCCTGGGACGACCCAGAGCAGTGCCTGGTAGAGCAGGACCAGCTCACCTGTCAGGAGCCCGGCGCCTCCCTGCCCCGGCCGAGGCAGTAGCTCTAAAATCCTCACGAACGACTTCAGTGCTCTATCAGTATGATGAAAGCTGGTCACTCACCCCCTTGTATAACACAAAGGACACGGGATTGCAGCAAAGGGTCAAAGCGGCCGGAGCAATGTAAACAGTGCTTTATGGGGGTGTCCCGTATCTGCCTTAGGCAGCCAGTGACACCAGCTCGACAGCGGCCGGCCAGCGGGCTCCTTTGTCTGTGCCGCTGCCGCCCCGGTGGGAAGGGGCGCGGGGCCGGGGCTGCCGCAGCGGAGCGGGGCCGGGAGGCGACAGCGCGTCCGGCCACGGCCCGGGGCAGCAGAGGGACGGGGGAAAGGCTGCCGTGCTCCCAGAGTTTTTAACTCGGTAAGAGGCACTGCAGCGGCACTCGTGGTGCCTCCCGCTTTCCCGACGCTTCCACAGGGTCACGTCTCAGCCCCGCGGGGTGTCACGTCCCCGCCGAGCCCGGCGACATCCCAGCCGGGAGCGACGGCGGAGGAGCGCCCGGGGCAGAGCCGGTGCGGCTGCGAGGAGCGCGCCCTGCCCTGCCCTGCCTTGCCCCGCCGCCCCTGCCTCACCTTCCTCAGCTCCTTCTCGATCTCCCCGGCTTTCAGAACGATGGGGCCGCGCACAGCATATTCCACCGCCTTCACTTGCGGGTTCATGGACTCCAGCGTCAGGATCTTCTCCCTGCTCGCCTTCTCGTTGATCTTCACGGCGGAGGGCTTGGCAGCGCTGCTCCAGCGCATCGCCCCCTCCCGCCGGGGACCCCGCGGCTGCCGCCCGGCCGCCAGCGAAGCGGCGCAGCGCAGAGCCATGTCCGTCCTTCCGCCCCGGCAGCCCCCCGGCCCGCGGCCGCACAGCCGTGCCGCAGCTTGCCTGGCAACCAAGACAAACCGATGCATGGTCGTTCGGGTAGTTCCCAAAGGCAGATTAAGGATACGAGCGCCGGGGATCGGTGTATTTTGTAGTCGGAACCGGGCGCAGATGCAGGCGAGCAGGAGGTGCAGTCAGGAGAAATGCCGAAGAGCTGGCACAATTACACGTACACCCTCGATCCTCTCATATCCAGATCCCGCAAACTTAATTGCAATGGATACAACTGATCTCGCAGCGTTGCGATGCCATCACAGGAGCAATAGATCCCACCATTGCATCCGAATAGCGCTGCGGCCCCCTGCCCCGACAGAAGTGCCCGCGCTAGTGCTCTGGAAGAGTCCCGGGCAAACCCATCCTTCTCCCAGCCGGCGCTGCCCCGGCCCCGGGGCGTGCTAAGGTGTGATTGCACCAGCCGGGCTGCGGGCGCGCTGCCTGCCGGGGGCTGTAGTCCCGGCTGCGCCTGCCCACGGCATCAGGTGATGAGCAGAGAACTACCGCACCCAGAGGCCTCCCCGGGCCGCTCCCGCATTGTCCGCAGGGCGGGGCGCGCTCCCGCTGCTGGAGATGCCGGGGGAACCGGGGTCAGGGCAAGTCCGGGGGATTTTCCTAAGGGAAGGGCAAAGCCAAGTGTTCTCGGTGCTGGGGAGCGCTTCGCTGCCGCTCGGAGCCCGCGGTGCCGCCGCCTGCCCGCGCACACAGCGCTCCCTTTGTCTGGGGGTGCTTCTCTGCTGTGGGAGTGAGAAGCGCAGCGTTGCCCACGCCGATTCTCCTGTGGCCGTGGGGAAAAGGCCGCCCGCGCTGCTTTCCCAGCCTGGCGTGGCGCTGGGAATGCGGCGTGGGGTCTGCCCTGGGTCACCTGTTGCGGGGCTGCTGGAGAGCGGCTCCGGAGCCGCGCAGGCAGCGAGGCTGAACGAGCGCCAGAGCCCCGTCCCTCACCCTGTCACTGTGCCAGGGGAGCATTTGCTCCCGATCCTTGCCTCCCGCAGGAACAAGCCGGTCCTCTTTCACAGTTTCCTCATTGTTTCCAGATGATGAAAATGTTTTTATCTCTCGGGTCCAGTTCAGCTTTCATAGCAAATGACTGGAGGTCTGCCATGAAATACAACAGCAGCAGAATTCAGGGGGGAGAGAGGTAAATGCTCTCTCCTTGCTGCCCGTGGGGAGAAGGCCCTTTTTACCCGTCCTGGGTGCCCAGAAGAGCCTCCTTGTTTGTGCTCAGAGAGTGGAATAAGGGATCATTCACTCAGGAATATTCCTATGACCTAATGTTACCTCCCTGAGTAGGAGCCTGGGCTGTAAATCAGCCTTTTTTGTGAATTGTTTTTGTAGAAGCTTCTTTTTACTTTCTCTTTCTCCACTTAAAATATGGCAAAGCAGCTTCCTAATTTTAGGTGCCTAAATGAGATGGTTTGAGACTTGGGTTCTGTTCTGTTTTGGTGTTTTCCTCAGCAGATGAAGAGCAACGAAGCTGCTTTTGCTGTGTTTGATTTTGTTACATCCATTTATATCTTGAGCCTTTTTTCTCTCTTTACTACTTTTTCTTTCTAACAAGCTTCTGCTTGCCATAGTAGTTTCACTAGTAATTTGCTCCAGTCCTTATTCTTTTTCAAGTGCAATATTTTTCAGCCCTTGCTTTGTGCTAGTTTAAAAATAATTGCTAGTTGAGGATTTTAGTCAATTCACAGTTAACAGAATAACAGAGATCAGATTTTTTTTTTTGTTTTGTGCTGAAGGAACATTCTTGAGGTGGTGCAGAAAACTCATTTGTTTTTTGTTTCGAGTCATTGTACTGATTTTATTAAGAGCTTTTTCTTGTTTACTGTTCAGTTTGTGAAGGCCACGTAGAGTATTTTTGGCCCTGCTTGTCCTCCCTCCAAAATTCTGCCCACAGAATGACCCAATAGACTGCTCTGTTAGAAATTCACGTTCCAAGAAGTCCATTTTTGTTTACTTGAAGCCGCAGCAGCTGTTCCAGGACATTGCATTTGATTATTTTCCCCATATTCTAAGCCTTTTTACTTTTGAAATGTCAGGTTTTGGAGCCTGTATGTTTTGACACTTTACTTTTAAAGTTGTCATCAGTTATGTATCTGGAAAGCTGAGTGCTCTCTGAATCTGGCAGTTTGATAATTAACAGCATCATGACACCTTTTCTCTAGGTTTAATAAAAAATAGTTCAGAAAAAAATATTTCAAGCTCTGGTGAGACATGTCAAGGTTGAATTTACCACAAAACCAGATTGGATTTTATATTAAGCTTTTATCAGATTACCTGAAATGTTCAAATTCTTTTAAATTCTAATATTACATTCAGTGGATACAAGTAGATTTCCTAGGTATCTTAATTCAAGCGTATTTCATGGTTTCTTAGAAATCAAGGTTGAAATGCTACCCAGACTATTAAAAATCAAATTGTATTGTAATTGGGAAACACTAATTTTGCTGGGGGAGGTAGACAAGTTAACCTTTGCTCTTGGTCCACACACCGCTGTTCCACCCCAAATCCGCCCCCCCAGAAAGAGCTGGCGTAGCAGAAAGTGTCCAGCACTGCCCTCGTGGCTCTGATTGATCCCCACGAGTAAAGATCTCCTGACATCTGTTTCTGGACTGGTGACAATCCAAGCGAGCCCTCAGACCCTGCTTGCAAATCCTGTAAGGCTGCTGGTTAGTGTGTAACGTAGGGCAGCCTTGGAATGGGGCTTGGCACTTGCAGATGTATTTGGCACAAGCCAAAATGGATTTCGTGAAACACTGGAATAAATATATGTGAAACTGGAATTCAATAGTGTGGATAATTTCTTAGAAATGCACACAGGAAACAAAAGGGATGAAGCAAAGCTTTTCCTTGGTAAATGCGGTATGAAGTGGTGTTAGAGAAAAGTATCTCTCTCTTTACAGGTGGTAAATGTATCTCCAAAGGTTATTTTAATACAGATGTGTTCCTGAAAGTAAATGGTGTAGGATGAACTTACAACATTGAGGCAAAGTTATTCCTAAATGAATGTGCAAATCATATGAACACAAGTTTCAGACAAACCAGACACTGAAGGTGGACAGTGCTGCTTACCAAGGTTCTTTGATCTCCATGTTGCATTCCACCTTTAGTCATAAAGACAGGCTGCCTTGCTTGCAGTTATAAGAAGCTAAAATAATGAATTTCATGTTGATAGTGCCAAGCTAGAGATACAGAACAGCAGCAAATGCATAAATACATAGAAAGGTAGATGGAGACTTGGAGAAATAAGGGCAATAAACAGACTAACAGCTGCTGTCACATGTTTCCATTCTGACAGACCTTCAACAAGCTGCTTTGCCATGAATAGTTGCATGGTTTAAACCCCATGATTACAATAATGACATGTGGTAACTGAGCATTCATTCTGCTGCTGCTGTTCCATTGAAATAGACACTGGATAGAAAACTGCTCGCAAAGGCTTAAAATGCCAAAGTGTTTTTAATGATATTTAGGAGTCTTTGAGCACACTAAGTAAATGGAAACCACATTTTGAAAACTAGGTTTATTCAGACAAAAAGAACAAGGTTTTCTGTATTCTGTGTTGTACAAGTAAGGAGGATCTTTTTCCCCTGTGGATTAGTGCTCATGGTAGCAGTTCAGAATATAAGGAGAAATTACTGTTTCTGCTGTTCTTCAAAATGAACATAAAACTTTGAGATTTGGTACAAAGCTCAATGCAGTCCAAAGTAAAATACCAGTTAAGTGACTTCATGTCTTAATGTTTAGCAACTCTCATACAAAAAAAAAAAAAAAGCCCAACCTTCTACCCAAAAACCAAACTCAGATGGAATATGTGATCTATTAAATTCTTTTCATAAGAACTAATTGAAAAGCTTCTCTATGAAAATAAGGTAAGCTTTTGGTAAAACTATATTAATTGATAGAAATTGAGCTGTTCTGAACACCATGCGGATTTTCAAGAACTTTCCCACAAAAAAGGCCTGATGTGTGAGAATAAAATGTTGGAAGCCTTTTTTTAGGGAACAATAAGTTTTCCTGCTATTAAATAGTTTAAAGTATTGATTTTTAAAGAGAAGCTTCTTTTTAAAATCTGGGGCTGTGGCCTTTTTTTTCCTCAGGCAAGCTTTAATGTGCTCAGCTGAGCCAGAGGCAAGAGCCAGCCTAAGCCTGAGCTTCCTGAAGCCAAGAGGCATCAATGCTTAACAGCTGTGAATTAGAAAATGGTTTGTAATTGGGAAACACTCAATATTTAGCTGTACTTGGAGAACAAAGCCAATATTGGTGCCACTTAAATGTTGGTCTTGCCCAGATTCAGGGTAGTGGGATCTCAAAGGACTTGTTAGGCACAACTTTGATTCCCTATGAAAGGATTCAGAGCGGACTCAGATTACAGCTGCCTGGAAATCTACTGGTGAAAGCACAGTAACATTATTAAGTACTACAAACTGTTGTTTTTATCAAAATTACCAAAATCAGAATAATAAAATAGGATTGAAGCTTGTCTGTATAATCAGTGTATTTTTTATACAGCACTTTCTTCTTGCCTGTTGAATACTGTATTCTCATACTGTAGTCTCATAACAGTATTTTTCATTCAATAACATTCATGGTAACATTGCAAATATTATCATCTAGCTCTTCCTATTATTTGTAATTTTGCTCTCATGCATCCTAACCTTGTATTTTAGATAAAACTTAAGCATTCTCCAGACAGCACTTTGGCCGTGGAAAGAATAATATCCCTGCTGACTATAGCTGACTAATTAGGAAGTTGTTACTTAACCAGGATGTGTTTTATAACCTTTTTGACACAAGGTTGCACAGCACTTTAGGAATTTGATTTCTCAATTTGCTGTGTTTTGTCAGCGCCTTGGGGCTGATAGAGCCCAAGGCTGTCAGCTCTCCCAAGGTACACTGCGGGGAAAGTAGGATGCCCCCAAATCGCCTGGAGTGCTGAGCAGAAATACAACTCAAGTGCTTCTCTCTCCCACTCTAAGGTGGATTAGATGTGTGAATTGTTCCTGCTTTGGAATTTTTGTTTCCTTGTAAAATTGTAGTTGCACACCAAAATACTGCCACGTGCAGGCAGTTGATGTGTCAGGCAGTGGAAACATCTGAGGCCATTCAGCTCACCTGGAGTCTGTGCGGTGACAGCAGCAAAGAAGAGAAGCCATCAGGCTTTTACAAAGTCATGTGTAGCTTTTCATAAGATAAAGAAATTGCATAATTTTCTTATTTTCTATTTTAAATTGGTGTAAAACACATTTTAAGTGAGGCTTGTTCTTGCAAAGTGCCTTGACTCTGTTAAGAGAGAAAGTACCTGTACCCTTCAAATGGTATTTGTTGTTTTTATCTCAGTGCTGGATTAAACCTCTGAAATTATGTGAAAGAAATAGTCCTGGACTTTCAGAACTCAAAGCAAACATGTTAAAAAGTTAGAATAACATGAAAAATACATGTCTGGTAAATCAGTTTTTTAGCTAGGAACTATCTTGTTAGCATTCAGGAAAACATTTTTTGTTTTTTGGAGTGGTTGAACCGCTGTCCCTGACCACTTTATTTGCTCTATAAAGAAAAGCAGGGTGTTGTCCTGGATCTCTGTGAGCTCTCTTGTATAGTCATTAATTTATTTATTAGATACTGTTACTATACTCAGCAGAGCCCCCTGCTGTTATATATCCTCCTCAAATACCTTTCTAGGTTTTGCTATGTCTGGACCTTATCAATTAAGGAAAAAAAAATTAAAATCCAAATCGAAGCTCAAGGTCCTGGTTGCATGGATTTGTTCTGGATTCAGGAATGAAATCTGGATGTTGTGCCTACATAGAACACATTTGCATTTTGGCAGCAGTCACAGTTTATATGGAAAATAAATCTGTCTTGTCTTTGTGTATCTCTGGAGAAACACCTGTGCCAATGGACTGGTATAGGCTGGAAAAAATATTCGGAGAGAACAGGGAAACAAATCCACCCTCTGAGTCATAACTTAAATACTGAGGAGGAAAGGAAAAGGGCCAATGAGCCAGTCCAGTAACTGTGTACACCGCCAGAAACCGCCCCACACGTGGGGAGCCCCAGTGCCCACAAGGACACAGCAGGACCTTCTCATGCCCTCGCCAGGCTCAAGGCAGAGACCCGTGGAAGAAAAAAAAATCAACAGGTTGTATTGGTACAGGAGAGGACATTGCAAACGATGTTTCATTCTTTATTCATCATACTGTATTGGTAGTAAGGATGGAGAGAGCTGGCATGACAATCTGGAGGATACCCGCTAGGACATAAATGCAATTTATGTGTCAGAAATTCAGGCTGTCCTGCTGAGATAGCTGTTCCTGCTGCTCTGGTCCTGGTCCTGATAGTGGTCTGGCAGTATCACACTGTTGTCTGAGGACGTTGTACTCGAAAACATCCGGTTTGCGAGCGTAACCCCACTGAGAGGCATGGCCAGACAAACTGCTCTTGGACCGCCAGGCTCCCAAAGGCCCCACCAGTGCAGCAGGCGGTAGATAAACACCCCCCTCTGCTGCGCTCTTGTCTTTTTCTGAATTGAGATGGAGACCAGAGAAATGGTGTTTGGTGCTTCCTGTCGGCAGGGACATTTCAGTCAGGCTCCCCCTCAGCGATCCCAGTCCCCTCAGCGCTCCCGCTCCCCTCAGCCCTCCCGCTCCGCTCAGCGCTCCCAGTCCCCTCAGCGCTCCCGCTCCCCCTCAGCGCTCCCCTCAGCGCTCCCCTCAGCGCTCCCGCTCCCCTCAGCGATCCCAGTCCCCTCAGCGCTCCCGCTCCCCTCAGCGCTCCCAGTCCCCTCAGCGCTCCCAGTCCCCTCAGCGCTCCCGCTCCCCTCAGCGCTCCCGCTCCCCTCAGCGCTCCCAGTCCCCTCAGCGCTCCCAGTCCCCTCAGCGCTCCCGCACCCCCTCAGCGCTCCCGCTCCCCCTCAGCGCTCCCGCTCCCCCTCAGCGATCCCAGTCCCCTCAGCCCTCCCGCTCCCCCTCAGCCCCGAGGCCGTTCCCAGCGTGGCCGCCAGGGGGCTCCGCGCGCCGCCCGCTCGCAGCCAATCCGGCGGCGTGGGCGGGGCCGGCCGCTCGCGCGCGCGGCGGTGGGCGGGGCTCGACCCTCGTCGGGGGCGCGCGGGGCTCCTCCCGCCACCTCCTCCCCGGGCCGCCTCCTCCCGCTCCTCGCTCCACCTCCTCCCCGGGCCGCCTCCTCCCGCTCCTCACTGCGCCTCCTCCCCGGGCCGCCTCCTCCCGCTCCTCACTCCACCTCCTCCCCTGGCCATCTCTCCCGCCGGCTCCTCTCTCCACCTCCTTCCTCCCGCTCCTCCCGCCGGCTCCTCCCGGGGCGGGCGCTCCGGCCGCGGCCGTGTCAGCCCAGCCACGGCAGCAGCGAGCATGTCCTCCAGTAGGGCCAAGAAAGTGAAGATGGCCACCAAGTCGTGCCCCGAGTGCGACCAGCAGGTGAGGCTGCCGGCGGGGCGCTGGGCTGCGGAGGGCGGAGCGGGCAGAGCGGCTCCGTGCGGCTGCCGCTCGGTGTTTGTGGGAGCTCGGCGGTTGTCGCCTCTGCGGCTTCTGCATGCAGCGTGAGCACTGGAGTAGTTGTATTGTGCTGAGGGGTTTCTGCGCGACTGCAGAACCTCTTGTTTGTGTGCTGTTGTTGTTTAGTAACTGTCATCTGTTAAAAGCACAATGGACCGGGTGATTTATATGATGCCGGTTGCCCTTTGGATGGCTGATGTGCCCGGGGCTGCGCGGGAGAGGGCTCAGAAGTGTTGTTTTCTCCCGGCGTTGGGAAGCGGCGGCATCGAGACCCCTGGTGCAATTCCTGCCCAAGCGCGCTGTTGGTGTCCCCCCGCGGGTTCCGTGTGTGCACAAAATGGAGCTGCTCACACTCACACACACTGCACTGCCGTGTCAGGGGCTCGGCTCCGCTTTCTGGCAGCGATGTGAGTGTTAGAAGCGGGCGGGTTCGTTCCGGCGGAGCTCCGAACAATGGCCCGGGCTGCGGCGGCCGTGGGGCTCGGCCGAGGGCAGCGCTGTCACACGCGGGGACAGCGGCAAAGTCACCCCTGTTCACGGGTTTAGCCATACCTACCCAAAAATGAATAGCCTCATAGAATTTTTCTCTGCTTGCATAGCTTTAAAAAAAAAAAAAACAAAAAAACACAACCAGAAAAAACCCATTTTTTTTGTTCTGACTTGCCTAGTTTTTACAGTATTCCTACTCATCCTGGCACGGTTGGGAGTGCTGAGCTGTGTGTGGGCGTCCTTTCATGTTTTAACCAACAGATCAGCCACTGCAAATGCACGTCAAGCACGTCACTGAAATACTATTTCTGAGAAAGAAATCGTGTGCCAAGTTCTGGTTATTCAGTTGGTGAAAGGAGAAACGAAAACGAAGGAGAAGTCATATATGAGAGTGATGGTTTTTGTTTGGGGTTTTTAAAATAGATGTAGTGAATGTCAAGCTACCAACAATAAGTAAGCAAACGTAGGCTTTTTCAGCTGACGTGAAAACTGTCACTTTGTTCTGCGCTTACGTGCATATCATGTGTTTCAGTTTTTGTCAATGTAGATTTTCTGTTAGCAGCTCTTCTGTGGCTTGCATGGATTTTATGTGCTTATATGTCCTGCCCCTGCACACATTGCTCATAGGACCTTGTTTTTCACGGCCAAATATTTGAGAGGGAGCAGGGAACTAAGGCCTGCAGTACAGGTCAACCCTTTGCGGAGTTAGAGGAAACTCATATAATTCTTAACTGCATGGGTCATGTACTGGTGTTTCTTAAATTCTTCCATAAGCAAGGGCTTAGCATTTGTTTCTGATTTTTTTCAGTTGAAGTGGTATGCATGGAAATATTTAGACAGCCACAATTATTGGAGCGAAGTACTGAGTAACACTTCCTAGACTTCAAAACATTTTTCTGTTGTAATTTAGATACTATATCATATTTCAGTGTTTTCACAATCAAAGCACAGCTCCATTAAACTAGGGAGCCTGAAGTACTTAAGTCAATCTGAGGAAATAATTATCACTTCTTAATTTAGCATCAGGTAAAATGTCTTGTATGAGAAAATTTCCTTTTTGTAGGAAAATGTTAAAACAGTGTGAAGTAGTGTTTAGGACTCTGTTGCCTTAATTATGTTGCGGGATGTTATCAGTTTGGGTCTTCAAAGGATAACTGATAGGTTTCGGTGATAAACCCCAGGCCCCCCACCCTCAAATGCTGCACACCCCTACGAGCTAAACCTGTAACACGAGAACAGCATTGTTCTGTTAAACACTGCAGTTCGGTGGAAAATACTGACTCTGGTCCAATCCCCTTGGGTGGCTTTGCCAAAGTGGTGGTTTTTTTTTTTTTTTTTTTTTTTTTTTTTTTTTTTTTTTTTTTTTTTTGTTTAGGCCAAGCCTGGAAAGGTAATTATTGGAGAGACCAAAGTGTTGGGGAATGGAATTAGCTGGAGCTCTGTATCACTTTTAGAACACACACAAATTATTTAAAAGATAGTGGGGCTTTAGTACTGTTACACCGACATGAACGAGGAGATAAATGTACACACAAGTCTGCTAAATTCTGGCCTTTAAAGTTCAGTAAACCTCTATTGGAAGTTGTTTTTATTATGTCAGTGTCTCCATAAATGGAGTTAAAATTTCTAGTTCTGCAAAACCTGTATCAAAAAGTCTATCTGTAAGCTTTTTGTAGGGTGAAGTGCAGGAGTTCAGATGTGCTACAGAAAGCGAAGTAATTTGTTTATTCTGAGTAGCTGTTAAGTTCCCCTTTACAAATTCACATACTAATTTGGTAGAGTTTTTTGAGTCAATAGAACTTTGGAACTTGGTTCTTCTCCATCTCTGGTTAAATTGAGGAGGCATTTGTGGTTCTGTGCTCCTGTTTGTTTCAGTGGACACTAGCAAAACTTGTAGTGGCCTGTCTTAAAGAATTACATTTGAGAAATTACCTTCTGCCTTTTTCCCCCCACTATCATGCTTCAGCATGACTCCACTTTAATGTGTGTTATTTAATCTCTTCCAGATCTTTGCCTAAACTTGCTTTGATTTGCGTTTTCAGTCTTAAACCTAATCAAAGCAACATGGTATATTCCTTACTGCTCTAAAGGATCTCAAAAGATCTTGGCACTGAGATAATGAGTATTGTAATTTGTCAGTGTTGCTTTTTAAAAATTGCTCGGAGTGGATTTTTGTTATTTTTCATATTAAATGTGGCATTTCTTGTTGTACACTGTTGTTTTTTTGGGGGGCATGCTGCTGCTGTCTGCTTAGCTGATCAGAGGAGCTGTATTCTCTCAAACTCCTGGGCCTGCAGTCAGTTCTTGCCTGGCTGGGCTGGGTTATTTGCATTTTGAATTAACGAGGTCCTTCTGTACCCACCCGGCCTCGTCTGCAGCGCTGGAGCCGAGTGTGTTACAAATGCATCTGTTTTGCTTCAGGCTCTATTGTGCCTCTAAAGCTGCTCCTCTCTAAAGGAGCTGCTTTCAAATGCTGCTGAAAGTGAATGCATTCACAATGTACTGACGGTTTTAACTCATAATTATTTTTTTTACAAGTAGAGGGAGCAAAACTGGAAATGTCTGACTGATTTGACTGCTGATATTTGAGAGCTCTGAAGAGAAATTGTAATTCTATTTTAATTCAGCCTTCCTTTAATGCTCTCTGCTTTCCCCCACCCCCTTCCTGTCAGTCTGGGGAAAAGTAGTGCAAAGCAATCACAACAGCTGTACATTTGGAGCCTGATTTTTAACAACTGCATAAAGAAAAGGCTTGGTGAGTGATTTACAGCAGAATCTGGGTTTATGAAATACAGTAACAGGACAGGACATAGTTTGAAGAGTTATCTCTGAGGACAAAATGTGAGTTACTGAGTGTGGTTTTTTTCTTCACGGGACAGCAGTTTTGTCGTAATTTAAAAATATCTGAAAAATTTGTCTTTTTTTTTCCCAGGTTCCTGTTGCCTGTAAATCATGTCCCTGTGGCTACATATTTATCAGTCGAAAACTCTTGCATGCTAAACGTGCTGAGAGATCACCACCCATCACAGGTAATGCTTACACAGGGGGGAGAAGGGAGCAACAGCTCTTTCCCCTTATTTCCTGGAGGCAAAGACAATGTTTTACTCCTCTGTGTAAATTGACTGTTGTAAGTTCAATTGGTGCACGGTGGACTTCAAATATGTTAATTTTTCTTGAATTTTGGGGAGAGGAGGAGAGCTGGTTTTTTCAGTCTTCCTTTGTACTGGTGATGCTGGCCTTTATTCTGTGTATGTTCTAGCTGCACACATTGATCTCTATGCAAAATCACCCCTTACAGAATGCTTTGTGTTAATCCTGTTTTGAAGATAAATGCATAGAGGTCCCAAAAGGATCTGATTTCAGAGCACGTGCTGATTGAAGCTGGGTTTTCTGAAAATAAAAAACTGTTCATAATGTTTAATCTAGAACTGGGTGGATCTTGCTTCTCTCTCCATGATTAAATAGTGCTTTTTTTTTGTGCCTATCTTGTGTGTCTTTTGTTGATGGACACAGTAAGAAGTCAGTTGAATGTGCTTTCTGGCATGAATAGCATTCTTCTTGTGTTCATTTCTATCCCTTCCTCTAGTAGTAGGAGTTAGTCAGAAAAAGAGCTTGACAGGGAAGATACATATTTAAAAATTCCCCAAAAACCTGACTCAAACATCTGATCTCTAATATCTACTTTTTAAAAAGGTCTACTGGACCTACAAAATGGAAGTCAGCTATTTGATGTTTTGTATCAGTGTTTTGAAGGGTAGCTGTAGATTACCACTTGCAGAAATTAAGTGACATTATGCTGACAACTGAACTTTCAAGGTTGAAGAGGTTAAGAAATGTCTGTGGTAGATTGGAAGTGCTGGTCAATTTTCTTTCCTCTTCCCTCTTTTTTGATAAAGTTACCAAATGAAGGCCATAATCTGGTTGTATAATTCAGCTTTGTACAGAGGAAATGCACCAGGGGAGGCAAAATGAATGTATGCTGGGGGCCATGCTGCTGGAAAGCTGCTCTGTAAAGTGCTTTCTACTGTGAGTGTGAGCAAACACTGGCAAAGGTTGTCCAAGAGGCTGTGCAGTCTCCATCCTTGGAGGTACTGAAAAACCTTCTGGACATGGTCCTGAGCAGCTGGCTCTTGGTGGCCCTGATCTGAAGAGGTTCCCCTGCTACTCACCCTGGCTGTGACACTGAAATAGAGGTTCTGTATGAGCATCAGTGAGTGGACTCTGCTGTCCAGCTTGTACCCTGTGTCTGTGCAAGATTAATGGGACAGCTGCAGCCAGAGGAAGTCAGTTCCCCAGAGAGATACAGGAGGAGACTGTGGATGTCCATACTGTGCTCCTAAGGTAACCACAACATCCTTTAGAAAATGTTCCAGTATCTTCAGCAGTGCAGCTGCTGTAGGGTGATGCTGCAGCCTTACAATGCAGCTAATCCAAGAGTGTGCTGTGGTGACTGTACTGTGTTTGGTACTCATTAATTCATACTTCACTTCCAGATAAAACTCATGTAAATACTTCTTTCTTCTAGTGACTTTGGTGTTTAGGAAAACAGTACACCTGTTTGGCAGTGAGCATGAGGAGGCCTTGTCCCAGACTGGATGTGGTGGGACACGTACACTTGTGTTTTGTGGCATTTACTGACAGCACTGTTGACTCAGCATTCAGAAATCGTTGTGTGAGCAGCAGCAATGATTTCATTGTTAGTGTCATAAGAAGCCCAAGTGCTGTGGTGTTTGCTGTATGATAAACTTTTTCTTCTGGGACAGTTACAGTGGGATGTCTTAAAGGCTGTGATGTGTGCAGTTTGTGTCACCATCTTAATTGGGAAACAGCTTCTTGTGTACCAGCAAACATCTCACACTGCAAAATGCTTTTGAGATAATTAAAGGTTTGATCCTTGGAATCAAGAAGTGAAGTGTCCTTCTGGGTCTGGCACCTTTATTTCTGCATGGATATCATGCAGATGCAATTGCTCTGTACAGGTACAAGCGTCTGACCACTTTAAAGGAAAAGGTTGATAGGGTGGGCTCAGCATTGAGTAAATTAAGAACAAAGGTGAAAACAACCCTGGATCATGCCATGTCTGTTCATTTGCACAGAAAACAAGAGTGAGGCCAAAAGGAGGCGGACAGAGAGAGTTAAGCGAGAGAAGATAAATTCTGCAGTAAATAAAGACTTAGAAAACCGAAAAAGATCCAGGTCTAACAGCCATTCAGATCATAGCAGACGAGGAAGAGGAAGACCTAAGAGTGCCTCAGCGAAAAAGCACGAGGAAGAAAGAGGTATGAGAGCTGGAGAAATCTGTTTGTTGGATTTTCTATTTGTATCTTTTTTCATCAGTAAACCTTTATACTATTCAAACCGTTTAACTAGACTAGTTCAGCCCAGTACCTGATACCTTAACGTGGGGAAGGAACTGATTTGCATGTGTAGAGACCTCTGGTTTTGTGTTTCAGTGTCTGATGAAACTAACTGCAAAGATCTAAATCTGTATTTTTAGCCACTGTATCAAGTGTCAACATGCGGGTTGAAAGCCATTGGACTGAAGCATTAAGTAGGTTTTTACTTTATTTTTGTTTTGTTTTTGAGATGTTGCTGCTCTGTATCACAAGGACAAACCATATAATGATATCTGTTGCCCGAGAGGGGATTAGGATGACTGGATTACTTTAAGAAGTTTCTTGAAACCTTCTGAAGGACCAAAGTAAAAAGGACATCTTGAAACACTACTATGACCTGAATTTTGGTCCCCTGTTTCTGGAGGAAAGAATGCCTCCTTGCCTGTTAAGGTTCCTTGGTGTCCTGCTGGTTTTAATCATTATACAGTAAAGAGGCTGTTACATAGCAAGAGTAATTCTAGAACCCTCAAGAATGTAACTGTCACTTGGGGCTCCTCTTGTTTTGAGGGCCTATTGACTCTGCATTTGCTACCTGTGTTTTTGGAGATAGGAATTTTAGATCTGAATTATGAATCCAAAACTTAGCATGGATGTGAGAAGGTTGGAAGGCAGATAAAAGGGGAATAACAAGACTTCATACAAATATTCAGCAGATATTGTTCCTAAAACTCCTGAAGTCTTGAAGTACTTTGTGGCATAACTCAGACATGCAATTATTTCTCCCTTTACACCTTCCAAAAAAAAAAAAGTTAATCCGTGTTAAAAATTCCTTTAATTTCTGACTTCTCAAAAATAATTTTGATATCTCTGCTGCCTAATATAAATTTTGATGTTTCTTTCTTGTAAAAACCAAATATGAATTTGAATTTGTTGGGGTTTTTTTTTGGCGCTTTCAGTGTGGGAAAAGGAGATGGAAGTTCATTTTTGTATATTTTCTAGATGGCAATTGTTTTACTCTAATAGAAATGCAATTTGTAATATCTAATCCCTTCCCTATTGCATATGACTTATTGATGTGTGTAGCTTCCCTATTTGTTACTGATCCAGGCTGGACTTTGGTAGCTTTAGGATCCTTTCTAGGCATTTAACTGCCAGTCTAGTTCACAAACAGCCTTGGTTTTAAAGGTTGCCCTATAAAAGTGAATCTTCTTTTCTGTCCCCTGACAAAGAGGAAAACAACCAAAGGAAAAGATCCATTTTGTTAAGACATGTTTTATAGTTTCCAAAAAGCAAGAATTTGCCAGCAGGAGGGATATTTAGAGAACATGTTTTCCTATGCAAAACCAGGCTGAACATTTCTAACCTCTTGCTGCAGACTCTGAAGTGTGACAATACAGCAGTGCTTTGAGGTGGAAGACTAGAGATCTGGATATATGCATAAGAGTGTGCTTGGTGTGCCTTTTCTTGGTGTTTTCTTAAAGTTGAATCTTACTTGATAAGATTGCCTTCATCTTCTTGTGCTGTTTTTACCATCCCGTTTCCTTGATCTTGTGATGGCTGTTTCTTCCTCAGCGTCTTGTGCAGGGATTTGGCTCACACCTCTTTGTCTTTGCCCCAGTGCAGCTCTTCTTACTGTTCAGGAGTAAGTAGGCTTAGAATATTTTCTTTCTTCTGGTTGTGTCTGACTGTAGTGTGTGTAGACCACTGTGATGATTATCAGGCAGATTAAAAAAAAGAAATTCAAGGCTGTCACAGTTACAAAAATAAATTAATCTGGGAACTCTTCCTTTAGTAAGTAATTACTAGAACAAGTTAACATTGACCTCTCCCTTTTCAAGTTGCTTTCAAAATTGAAACTACTGTGTGGAGTAATTAGCAGGAATTTTAGAAGATTTTGTTCCTTTACCACGTCTGCTGTTTGATGGTGTTGTTTGTGTATGTTAAGCAGCTGTAATTGTACCACAGTTGAAGTGGTTTTTGTGTGAGTGGTTGCTAGTCCCTGTAGCAGTCTGTGTGTGTTGAAAGTCTGCTCTGGAGTGCAAGATGTCAGTATCTTATTTCCTTGCCTGTTGTATGACTGGAGGATATTTTGGGTATGTGTTCCTTGCCACTAGAGGTTGTGCTTTTGCCCCAAAGACTTGACAAGAAGCCACTGCTTGCATGGGTGTTTAAACATTTGGTTCCTAATGCATTTGTAGATGGAAAAACAGCCAGATAGAAACCATGTCAGTTGTATTAACGTGGAAGAACAGATTATCTGTACATCTGAAGACTAGCCAGCTGTGAAAATTTCCTTCCTAAAGACCCCAGTGACATCTGTAGCTGTGCTTCCTTGGTTGTCATGCAATTCCATACACAGTGTGCTTGTTCCCAGTTATGTCTGTGCCTTTGACTGGTTCTTTTGTGTCCTTCGTGACTGGCTCACATTAGAGCAAAGAGCTGCAGCAATTAAGAAGAATAGAATAAGCAAAAAGGCTTTTTAAAACAAGCTATTTTTTCCTACAGATTTAGCAAGAAGGAATGGAGAGGGAGGAAAGAGGAAGCAGATGTAGATCGAGGGGATATGGCAGTACTGGGACCCAGAAAATTATCCTGTCATGTGTTTCAGACCCATGTGATGACCCTGGAAAATAGGAACTTGTCCCTGCAGCCTTGGCCTGTCAAAGTTGTGATTTAATTTCTTTGTCAGATGTACTACCGTGTATTTTGAAAACACAAACACTCCATAATAATTTGACTGTGATTTTGTTGCAGAGGTGTGTTTGTTTTACTGTGTGGGGCTGTGACACACATCTAGACTGGTTCCCAGGTTGCCTCGTTATCTGGGTGATAACCCTGATGGTATTAAAGCAAACAAAAAGCCTTACATACTGGAGGAAGTGGTATTGGTTGTTCTGAAAGAGGTTACTAGCAAGTAAGTCTCAGTAAGAGTAGTAGACTGGAAAAGCAGACTTGTTACTTGGCAAGCCAAATCTTCATAAACGTATATACATACATTTCAATATCCTCATGAAACTCAAGCTGAATTTATCTTCTTGATGCAGGTTTTCTTTTTTCAGTAATTTCCAGCTGCATTACTCACACATTTCTTGCCCAGTGTGCATATTTGTAGTAACTTGCCATCTCGAGAAATGAATCCATATGAAATTTGTGAAGGGGGAGGTCCATATGTGATTTGTACATAATCACTGTTTTAGGGGCTGCAGTATAAGGAGTTACATAAGGAGATCTGGGAATGCAAGAGACGTGATGTAGAAAAACTGTTTTGCCTAAATAGCCTCTTAGTTGTATAGCAAACCCCTCTAGTTTTTAATGTCCTTCTGTCTTGTAGAAACACAATACTGTTTTTCTTTTGCTCATAATAGAGAAATGAGTCAGAACTAGGGTGAGATAAGACTGAAGTGGAAAGTTTTCAGAGTGTGAGTGGAAGCTGTGCTATCCTAGGAGTAGTGTATGATAAAATATCATGCAGGTGTGAGCTCTTCACTTCTTACTGATGAGAACTGCAATTGTTCTGAGAGTGCATGAAGCTTGCATACCTGTGATAATCCCTCATAGTCGTTGATATCAATTTTTCGGTAAGATGAAGTCTCAGAATAAGGCTGATCTGGGAGGAAGGGAAACTAAGAAGTCCACAGTCTGTTAACAGCAAACAGGGTGTGGTGCAGGGGGAGTATTTTTAATTTTGCTGGGTGCTGATATGTTCAAGTTGTGGCTGGATTCGTTTGGATCAGGAAGTATGAAACAAGAGGTGGAGCTTAGATATGAAAATAGAAAAGGTTAATGTGGAATAACCAGTGTGTGTAGTGTCTGTGCTCAGAACAACTCCCAGCATTGTTAATTTTTAAATGGTGAGAGGAAGTGGAGCAACCCAGAATGTACATACAGAAGCTGATTTGTCTTAAACTGTGTGGCAGCAAAACTCCCTCTCAAACTCAATACACTAGAGGATATTGCTGTGCTTATCCGGGAAGTCAGCAAAAAGCCAGTTTCTGCTGTTTCTGTGTCAGTATTACATGGGAACAGAGTGGTAAAGGATTTTGGAGTTTCTCCCACTTAGTTGTGGAACACAAGTCCTTGATTTCATACGGAAGGCAGTCTGCTGGAGTTCTCTTTGTAGCTGTAACACAGATGTGATGCCAAATGTAAACCCATTATTATGAATGTGAACCCATTGAGGGGTAACTGTGCAGGTAGGGGGAGACAGGAGATACTGGGATCTTTTCTCCTGATGAGGCTTTCTGTTATTTTCCAGTGCTGCCTTTTCTTTGGCTTCTCCATGCTAGTTTCAGTGTCTTGGTGGAGCAGTGGCCAGAGTGTGGGTGTGTGTGACTGTGTGTTAGTGACACAGAGGGGTCTGTCAGGGGAGCTTTGTGTTGTGATTGGAAATGAGTCCAGGCCACTGTGGAACCTGGATTAGAGATGGAGTTGCACAGCTGAAAGCTCTGAATGTATTTCTCTCGTCCTTCTGCCTACAAGCCTGGTCTTTTGCTGACAAAGCTGTTTCTTTGTTGGCTTTATTTTCTTTATAATTTGTGACAGCTACCTGTGTCTAGCTACACTGGGATAGAACTAGTCATGATCTGGAGGAGGTGGTATTTATGGAAGTGGTATTTCTCAAATTATTTTAAGAATTTTTGTAGTGTAACATAGTTTCTATACTGCAGTGCTCAAATAAACTTTTTGATGGCTTCCTGTTGTGTGTCTGTGGCATTGAAGCAAGCCAACATCAGCACAGGGACCTCAGGGACTTTTACTTGCTCAGTGAGGTGTTAGCATTGTTCTACAGCTGGCATAAGATGGAAAGTTTGCAGTGTAGAAAGTCCAGAAATGTGCATGAGGATAAATTTGGAGCCTGACTTCATCCAAGTGTCTGGTCTTTGGCCTTTGACACTGTCAGTAAACTCTTGGGTTTCTTTCATGTAGTTGTAAAGTAAGGGAGCAGATCTTGTGTTTGACGAGGATATTGTAAAATAACTTTGTTTTCTTGGATGGGAGGTGGTTATGTAAAAGAAAAAAAACCCAACCACTAAAACACTTGAATACTTGTTTATCTTTATGTTAACGACTCATTCTTTTTTCTTCGTTAAAGAAGAAAAATTCAGTCATGCTTTTGGCTGACTCATTCTGTGGCTCTTCCAGCACCTTTGTGTGCCTCTATTACTTCCTCCTCTTTCTTACTCCCTCTGTGCACAGGAGTTAATTGTCTGACTTCAATTCCACTACTTCACATAAATTACTAATTTCTGTGTAATTTGCATTAACTTCGAATAATGGAAAAAGCTTCTAATAGTAACTTTTTTTTCTTCTACAGAGAAACAAGAAAAAGAAGTTGACATGTATGCTAACCTTTCAGATGAAAAGGCCTTCGTATTTTCAGTGGCCTTGGCGGAAATAAACAGAAAAATTATCAATCAAAGACTTATTCTGTAACTTGTGAGCACAATCTGATGCAGTTTTATGCAGGATGGCAGCAGATTTCCCAGGTGCCGTGGACTCTCAGAAAGTGTGTTGTCTGCACCAACAAGGACCATAGCATTGCCTGTTAAAATTCTACTCCTGCCTTTGGAAATTGAGTTCTGTCTCTACAAGTCAGAAAGAAAGTGGTCACAACATTGTGCTGTGAAAAATGAGAAAGCAGATATGTTTCACGCCTTGAAGACAAATGCTAGACAAATGCACAGAGAGACTGCACCCATTCCAGAGCACTTCTTTTGAGTTTGCTGCCAGAAATGCAATATTTTAAATATTTTCAGAAATAAATGATTTTCCTTTAAAATTATATATTTCAGATTTTTCAGCTATATTGCAGTTTATGTATGTACAGTTCACGTAACTTTTTAATAAATTGATATTCCAATATTTTATTGAACTGAGAATTAAGTGCATTTGTGATACTCGGGGTGTGTTGGTTTTAATCCTCTTATAAATCTGGTATTCATCCTAGGTATGACTTCAGTTTTACATTTTTTATAAGTGTGATAGAATTCTGGTAGGAAGCAAATTAAAGTGGTTTAATTTGGGAGGATTATTTTGTTAGACAACTTCATTTTTTTTATGAATTATCTCTAGAAAATAATTTCTTGCCCCATGGAGTTGTTTTTTAAAAGTCATGTACTTTGGAGGTCAGACTCCTGAGGTTTGACAGCCAAGGGCTTGTTTTGTAACAATTATTTGCTGAGTATCTGCCTTGTCCAGCTGGTACATTCTTGTCCTGTGCTCTCTATTAGCCCATTATTTACTGGAGAGGGAGAGAAGGATACATCAGAAATGTGGATCTGCAGTTGGCATCCTGTGACTGGTATTTCCAAAATACCAGGATGTGGTAGTTCCTTTTACTCCCCATGGCTTTTTTTGTCTGTCTTTTAAAAGCATAATTGTTATTGGTATTGTGTTTGGATTGCTGACTGTAAATACCAAAGCAAAGTCTACCTGAGTGTGCAAAAATGAGCTATTTTGGTAGAAACAGTTCTGGGGAAGACATTCAATAAAGTTGTCTTTCTTCAAGTGGTACAGTGCAATTTTAGCCAAAACTCTTCCTTTAGGAGCTATATGAGGGCTTCATTTTACCAAGAAAAAAACCCAAGGCCTCAAGCTGTGTAAAATCCTGAGGGAGAAGGTGTAGGAGATAATTACATTCATAAAATCTGACACACTGGGGTTTACTCACCTTTCATTTGGTCTATTGTAGGAGGGGGAATGCAACTAAATGTCTTTTTCTTCAGTATTACTGGTGCTTTTCAATGTCACATTGAATAATGAGAATTGCTTAATGAGGTTCAGCTACAGAACTGATCTCTGGGTGGAAGCCAAGATGTTTATTAATAAAGCTGGACTATCAAATACTGGCTGTTTATTAGTTACTGATTAACAGAAGGAGCTGTGATAGCTTCAAGTTAAGCCATAAGGAACTGATCAAATGCAAACTGTGTAAGTAAAAGCAGGAAGCATTGGAATGGTTTTTACTTCGTAACTCCAAAGGAATAATTTGCATCCTTATTAACACTGGATGAGAGATGGTATGGAAATGTGCTTAAGCCACTAAAACACATTTGTCTTTATTCCAGTAAATGAGAAATTGCAAATACAAGACAGAGTTCTCTGCATCATTAAATTTGTGCTTCCCAGAACTGCAGCCTGTCACAGATACCAGAAGGACAAATGAGTCAATCTTAAGGGTACAGAATATGGAAAACATACCAGAATGTGTTTTCCTGGTAAGTTGTTAAAGCCCCAGTGACAAAAGGGAAGTTCTGACTTGAGTGTATGGTCAGGCTGGTGTTGCTTCTGTTGCTGGAATGAGATATGCTGTGTTGGGAAGGGACAGGGGGAGCTGCCAAGGCAGTCTTTTTGGTGCTCTCTTCTGCTTTCCTACAGGCTTCCATCTCTTTCTGCTCCTGCACATGGGATTGGTTACTGTCACAGGACCAGAGTTAATGTTGTTGGATGTGACAAAACTGTAAGTTAATTTCTACATTTAGATTGGTGCCTTTTCTAATCAGTACTTTTGAAAAAGACATTGGTACCTCTCAAATGTGCAAGGCCATTTTTTTTCTCCTTCATTGGTGGAGACTCTCCTGAAGCAGAGGTTGAGTTCTGTTTCTGTATTCCTGCTCTTTGTATTCCCCAGGTCTCCTCTGTTGTCTCTTTCCCACATATCCTCACGCTACTGTTCTTCCCCTGATGGCTTCCAGTTTATTTGAGAAAGCTGTAATGGAAGCGGGTGGCCTTGAAAACACCCTCAGGAGGGAGTGAGTCTTTGCCGGGGGATCTGGCAGAGCAAGAAACCTGATTTCCCACTAACCAGAAACAAGCCATCTTTCCTCTACAGACAGGACATTTCAGCCTCTTCCAAAGGCCCTGGTAGCTGTGGTGTGCCAAGACAGATTTCTTGGAACATATTCAGTAACTGAATTGCAAAGTGTCTGCTTTGTACAAAATAGCCATCAGCATGATGGATCTCAAGAGCTCTTTCTTTTGTGTGTTAGAGATGATCCATGGGTGAAACACTGGAAAATCACTGTAGATTATAATTGTAAATTGTATTTGTACTGGGTCTATGAAACTAAAATAAAGTCAGTGACAGCTGAATGATGAAAGAGTAAAATTTTATGTACTGCAGCTCTGACTTGCTTGGAAACTGCATAGTTTCTGAGAAGTAAGAATAAATATGGTAAGGCTTCAGGAAGTTGCTTACGTGAAGGTTTTTTTGTGACTAGTTTCAGTGTAAGATTTTAGGCTCAGCCTTTGTCAGTGTGGTTCTGGCTGACTTCATTTGTTTCACTGCATTTTTTGTAGCCTGCAATCTCACACAGAAAAATAGTCTTTCAGAAAACTGAATTAGGCTGCAGCTTTTTAATGAACAGAAGAAGATGAAGTGAAATACCACTGCGCCTCTGTAGGTGTTGCCTTGCCTGACTGGATAAACTGTTCTGAACCAAATAGTTTAGGATTGTATTGGGAACTATCTGTAAACCACCTTTTAACAAGTTCTGCTTTCTGCCACTTCTTTCCCATTTTTTTCCCCAAAGATCTGTGTTTCCAGTGTTTCCAGCTTTGTGTAATAACGTGTCTGACCATGGAGTGGGCTCACAGTTCAATATTTGGCCTGAGATTTCTCTGCATTTCCTCTGCTCTGCTCCTAGATGGCAGCCGTATTCTGAACCACTCACTGGTGTTCAGGCATCCTCTCCATGGAGACCAGGAAGAGGGAAGTGTTTGGTTCTCAGTGAAAGCAACCTGAAAGATGATTTTTCTTTAGAACATCACTCCTACCCTACATGGGAAATTAAGATCCTGCTAATGTGTGTTACAGACTGTATGAACTTAAACATTGCTTCATCACGTGTGAGGATTGGTGGAGTTGGATAATTTGTCAGGACTAGAGGATTCTGAACTTTAAGTTGGCAATGAAATAGAAAATGGTTTAAGGAAACTTCACCTCTTCTGGAAGTCCCCTGGAAGTTTTCTGTGGTCAAATTTTATAAACTTCTTTTACTTGTCCAGTTATTTTTTACTTTGATACTCTTACGGTTGATTAAAAGAAGTCGAAATTGGGAATATTTAGCAGATTATCACTGCTGTCTGGTTGGGCAGGATTTATTGAGAAAGACACTAAAAGTGAGATACTGGCTTTGAATATCAGTTCCTAAAGAATGTCTTTAGGTTGGTTTTAGGTTGGTTTTATATGGTGCTTTTTTTTTTTTTTTTTTTTTTTAATTAGCTTTTCTAGATTTGGAGCTGTTCTAGAGTGAAACAGTGATCATGCAGGCTTTTAGCAGCTCTGTGTCTGTTCCCTGTATCTTGGACTGTACTTGTATCTTGGTTGCAGTGGTGGTAGGACAACTCTAATAAATAACAGAATAATTTTATTGTCTCTTTTTTTAGGTTACCACCTTTAAAACGGGTTACATAATTTTAAGTCTGGTTGTCCTAATGTTATTAATTATTAAGGAGGTTTTTTGGTTGAGATGAAGATCAGTTTTTCTGCATTATGGCAGATCAGTGATTTCCATAGATACCGTGAGTTCATAATGAACTGAAAATATCTGTGAATCAATGTACTAAAGTGTTGGGTGTTTTTCCCTTGCACTTACTTTAAAAGAGTTTCTGGCACTGCCAGCTGTTGGTTGGGATGTGCCATCCAAGTAAGAAGCAAGGAATTGATTAGGCAGGAGGCAATGAAAGTGGATAAATCTCTGTATTTCCTTTTTTTCTGCAGAAGAAAACCTAAACCTGCTTTGATCAAAGTTGTTTAAAATCTCAAGCCCAGAACATGGTTCACATGAATTATTTGGTGTCATTATGCAGCATTTCCCCAGAAAAAGGTCAGGTACCTCTTCTTCATCTTCCCTTCACTCCTTCCCTTAAGCTGCGTTTTTTGGTGCTTCTTTACTGTGTACATCACACCTGAGTTCTGTCTTAGTTTACTGTCTTGGGTCTTCTACTGTGTGTTATTTCTCTCCATTATAACTTACTAGTTTTGTTAATAAGAATTAAGCATTAAATACTATTTTTAATCCTGGACAGTGTTGTGGACCATAAAATGCTGTTAAGAACAGTGAGAGTTCCAGATTCCAGGAGTACAAATATTGATAGTCTGGCAGTTTACCAAGTTTCTGTGGTTTCTGTTTTGTCTTGGAACAACCAACTTAGGAATATTTCATAGAAAATATCGTGCTAATAAAGAGAAATCTTTAGACTGAGGTCAGAGTTGCTTTATTTGGAGAAGTTGTGGAGCAAAACGTGTGTTTGTGTGTGTGGCCATGTGAGCAGGTGTGATGAGAGGTTGAGTCTCTGCTGTCAGGGTGCTCTGGGCCCCACCTCCTGGTTCTCAGCAACACCAAGGAAATGTGTCAGGGTCAGTGAACTCCGTGGAGTGACCCAAGAGGTGACCCTCGAGTTCTGGTTTTCAGTGTAGTGAATAAATGATTTCACTGGCACAGCAGTGTGTAGTGTATTTGAAAATACTGTTTATTGGTGGAGTTGACTTCTTTGGCGAATAAAAAATTCTAATGTGCTAAAGGACATTTTTAAGAAATGGCATAGTTTAGTAACAGCAGAGTTCAGGGATCTTTAGATCCAGACTTGTCATAACCTGCATAAGAGTGCAGTGGCTATGAAATCTGTCTGGGAAACCACACGGAGTCCTGGAGGTGGTGCAGGTTTTGTTGTGCAGAGTCAGAGGAAAGGCATGAGTGTAAGAAACTCTGGGAAAGAACAGCTGTTTATTTTGCAGGATCCTCTCAGCTGGGGACTGTTAAAACTGTGAAACCTTGGTGTGTCACCTCAGGTGACTGAAGTTAGAATAAGGCTCAATTCGTTTAAGTTCACCCAGGAGCTGTGAACTGAGGCTTAAGGTAAAAGTGCCTTTTATTGTAGCTTTCTGAAAAAGTGGAGGATAGAGACTGTTCCTGTCATCTCAGCAAACTAATAAAAATCTCTGTTCTTTAGCACAGAGCAATTCCAAAGAAGAAAACGTAGTGCAGTAAGTTAGGAAATGCTTAAGACAGAGGTGTATTGAGTCTTCGCCAAGTACTGATTGAGAGCCTCATCCTGAGGTAGTTTTAGCTCTGATTGTGTTGACAAACAAGAAACTAAACTAGAAACTATATAAAAAAAGTGTTTTTAAATTGCACAACTAGAATTCCCTACTAAAATGTGTGGACAAATCTATATTAAGATTAGAAAATGAGCATTAGAATTTACTTTTAAGATTTTTTTTTAACAATGGCAGGTCTTGAGATGCATGGAAAGGTTTTCAAAAAGGTACTTTCAAAGCAAACTTTTTATTTAGCTGAATGATCACAGTTATTATTTCTAACATTACAGGGAGGAATGTTTTGAAAATAGCACCTCATATAGTGGGCTGAGTGGAAACTGAGCAAGAAGCCTAATTTAGATAAATACTAATAGCTGCATTCTGAAATACAGCCTGAGTGTTCTGAGAGGGAAAAGTGTCCTGCAGCATTAGGATTACTCATGAGTCTGGTCATCTCGAGATCTATTTATCTTTCATTGTCGCTCACACCCATTTTAAGAAGATTGAGAGTCTCATCCAAAATATTCAGCTTACATTTCTTGACGCTGACCGAATGCCAAACTTGGCAGCTGTGGTGCTGTTGCTTACAACAGTGGCAGGGCTGGCTCTGGCACACAGTTACTTAGCAACAGGGAAGCTCACGTTTGCTTACAGCTCCTGCGTGTGCATCTAAATGTAGTTCTGGAAAAAAAGAGAAGGTTAAAGGAGTTTGGAAGGGGAAACAGATACTTGAACAATTTGTCCTGTTCAGTGATTGAGACTGATGGCAATAGTACATAGGAAAATTGGTCTCAAAATATTTTGTCTTTTAAAATCTTTATTAGACTGTTAATGTATTGCAAAAATTTGAAATTCAAATGAACGGAACCCTACTCTGTACCAGCTACAGAAAGACCAAAAATAAAACCACAGTGAATGGTAAAGAGCAGGGGGACATGGTCTGTTTTGAATGCCTCTGTTAAAAACGCATTCCTTGGAAACAAGAAAATTCATTATTTGAACACTGGGAATCTGAGAAAGTCATAAAAATTGTTTTGTGAGACTAACAGATGGGTTGAGATTATATTAGATTAATTACCACTGATTGTTGATTGTTGCTTGTCAGTTTACCAGTGCTTTTTTTGCTGATCAAGCTGTGAAATCTTAATGGGTTTTTGACAGCTTGCACTCTGTGACTGCAGGATTACTCAAAAGCACAGTGACTTAAAAGGCCACTGTCAGACTGTTATTGGACAGTATTATGATTGCAGTAATCTCAGTTTCTGGGGTTTCAGGCATGCAGTTTTCCTTATTAGCCAGCATTGGAGCTGCAGTGGGGTTTCCTTATATAGCAAAGGCAGGAAGGTGATTGCAGCTGGCTCCAGCCAGGAGGGGGAGGCAGGACCAGAGAGCAAGCCAGGAATGGAGAGGGTAGGAAAAAAGACAAGCTGGACTTGGCCAGAGAATGGAGAAAGGTCTGATGATGGGAATTAACAATGAGCGTGTCCAGGCAGTTTGGGAGAGTGACGTGGAAAGCTGCAGGATCTCACTGGAGGAAGCAGTGCATTGTGTGCATTGTTTCAGCCTTGGGGAGCTGGGGGAGCACAGGGCAGTTTGCAGAACAAGGAGAGTGACTGCAGGGGTGCTGCATTTGCAGAGGAGTAAGGGTACTGCTATTCCAGCTATTTCCAGAGCTGAGCAGTTCCTTTACACCTAGAAATTAAATGGTCGGAAAAAGGAATTCTCCAGAGGCTGTGTTCTTTTGTTCCTGTGTTTGGTCTTCCCCATCTGTACCCTTACTTGTGAGTTTACTGGGCTTTTCTGTGGGAAACAGATTCAGACATGATATGGAAGGTGGACAAATCCCACCTCCACTGGGAATGGGATTGAGAGTGTTAATCCTTGTTTTTTTCAGAGCTGACTCAAAACGGGGAAACATCTTGTGAAGAGAGTTTTTGAGGGCTAGAATGGACCTGGTTAGGGGACAGTGATTTAGAGGTAGGGGAAACAAGTCATCAATCCAGGCTGCCAGAGTTAAAGTACAGCTAAAATATTTACCTTTCAATTTCAAGTTCAGTCTAGAGGATTCTATAATTTTGATTTCCACATGTATATTCATGTGCTTAATGTACTTTCTGGGACTCACTCACTTGCCTGTCTCCTCTTAATCGACCATTAAATGTGAGGCTGTAATTACCACCTCTGTGGCTGCCTCAGACTGGGCGAGAGGATAGGTGTTAATTCTTTGTAAAAATGACAGGATAGTGCATCTGCAGAATAGGAGCTTGATAAAAATCTCTCATCCCATGCAAGTGACAGCCTACTCATCCTCGGCTGGGAAATGTGCCTGGTCTGCTCCTCTCCCTGCTGAAGGCTTTTTAGAAGGCAAGCAGAAGAATGATGTCAAATACTTTTGTTTCCAGTTACCTCTCCATGTTTTAAACTAACAGGCTTTTGAACATGAAATCTGTGTGCAGTAACTTTTACCTTTTGTTAAGGTAAAATGAGAAAGGTTTGCTTTTCCTTTTGCTTTTGCTGTTCATTCCTTCAGTAGTGGAGACTAGAGGGATACAGGTGCTGACCTGTGTAACAAGGCTCAGTGTTTCACTGAAGGCACAGACTGCTACCCAAAAACTGGCCCCCATCCTTAGAAGAGAAGGCTTCAATCTCTTCTCCTTTGGATCTTTCTTCTGACCATGGAAGCCAGGTTTGCTGTGTAATGTGGTAGCTCTCAATGCAAAACCATCTAAATGACCCACCCGTGTTTGCCAGAAGACAAAGTACCTATTGAGTCACTTTGTCTCTTAATTTGGTTTCTTTATGGTGGTTGTAGCTATTTTCAAGTCTTCCCTCTGTAAGTTGCCTTTTGTGAGTTTATTCAGCTGCAGATGTTATATGCACTTGCTTTGGCAGCTGGGACAAAAGCAGAATAATGACAGAATTAAAATTGCTGGCAGTTGTATTTGTGCTTTGCAGGCAGGATTCGTTGTAGTGCAAATCTTTGTGGGCTAATGAAGTTAAAGCAGGGCTTTAGATAGTATTCTTTTAAACAAAAGCAGCTTGCCTAAAACTGTCTCTGCTAGTGTTTTCCTTCTGAAACAATGAGAGCGAATGCTGCAGGTTTAAAAATGGAATATAATTTATGAGGCTTCTAGCCTTGGGCATGAGTCCTTGTGTAACTGGAATTTAAAATCTCAAATGAATATTAATGAGGTGGGGAGGCTTGCAGACCTGTCCTTTAATACTAATCCATTGTGAGTGGAGCAGCTCTAGCAGTGAGCTGATGCTGGCACAGGGACAACCAGGAATTGACTGCTCTTTGAAAATGCCTCATCAGTCAAAGTCTTCACAGGCTCCTGAATACTGGTCCTGATCAGCTCCAGAAGGGCACCTGAGCATTTCTGGTATCAGTACCCTGCCTGCTGATGCTGTGTGCATTTCCCTGGGGACACTCCTGTATGCTGGCTTGCAGCTCTTGCTTGTTGCATGGATGGAAGCGTAATGGAAGGGTAAGTTACCAGTGCAGCCTGGAAGTGCCTTTGGAGGAGAACTGGGAACCTTCAGTTGGATGTTTAGGACATAGTCGTGGTGGCTTAGACTGGCTGACAGCAGTGTTTGTAGATCCCTGCCCCTGATTATTAGTGACAAAAAGGTTCTAAAATGCTTAAGTGATGTCATAACTCTTAAGTGTGTGTAAAAGAAATGTGCCAAGTGGCTAAAGCTCCTCCTTGTTTTCAGGAAGGTAGTTTGTATTAACCATTTGATCTACGTCATGTTTAGATTATAAATTCCCTGAAAATGAGGTGTTTGTGGACCAGTGCACCTCCTCCTACTTCACAGAGGCTAATGCTGGGAGATGAGAGAGGTCACCTCAAAAATGCTGTGCCCCTTCATTTTACTCTGTAGTTAGGGCAGGAGTTGTCAAATCTGTCAGTAGCTGGCGGAGAAGCCAGACAGTTAAAATAAGTCTCTTTAGCTCTTCCCTTGTCTTGGTCTGTGCTCCAAATGCACTGATGTGCTGCTAACTTCTCTAGTTTGAGAAAGGAGTTTTGGAGTGTAAGTATAGCAGATTGGAAAAGCTCCTTTAAAAGCTGAAGTACTAACCTTGATCTTGATTTCGTTTGTTGGATGTTATATGCATGACTTTTGGTAAAGTTCTGCATTTATTCTATAAGTAAATGGTGTCTTGTGACACCTACAAAGCCTATATTCAAAGGGATCTCTTTCCTTGCCTCTAGCTCAAGGGCAAGGCACAAAGATCTATATTTCCTTATATGTAAAATCCATTAGACTTTACCCAGGTACTAAAGATAACATAATCCTGTCTCCATTGTCACAGAAATACATTTAACTTTGTGAACAGTGGACTACTTCCTTGCTGGGGATTGAAAATTATATAGTTGCTACTAAATTGTTGCATTTAATACTCACAGAATCACACAGTCCATTACTGACACTGTGAGACTGGAAATTAAACTGAGGGAGAGAGAAGCTCCAAATTAATTATTTTTCAAAACCTAAATGGAGAAAAAGCAGTCAGTGAAACTCATCATAATAATGATATTCTTAATATTAATTAATGCAAATACTGCAGGAAGGTGTTGTTTTACACTATGGTTCTGTATTTAGATCTGCTAATGGAAGGTTGCAGGCTGAGCATTGCTCGTTCCAGAGTTCTTGCCAAAGTTTCTAAAGGATTCTCTTTGTCATGCAAGCTTTCCCCCATGGCATGGTGCTTGCATGCTGTACATGCCTCTGCTGCCACATTAAGTAATAGTGTCTCTTTACTAAATCTAAAGTAACTGCATGGTTATTTGTGCTATTGGAAGAAGTCACAAATATACAAAAATACTCCTTTCCCTCCCTTGGGTCTGTCATCATCGTTAAGCCTTGCACCTCTTGAGCAGCTCCAATATTTGTTCTTTTCTTGGGTGCTGGAATGAGGGTCTTTAATTCCCTCAATCATTTACGGGGTAGTGAAAAAGCCGAAGGCTGTGTTCAGGGGTGCCCATGTGGATGTCTCCTGTTCCACTGAGAGTGGCTGGGTGGTGTTCCCAGTGCCAGGAATGCTGTTGGAGGTGCTGCCACAAGGCCAGCAGAATCCCTGCCCTGTCCATGTGGAATGGCTCAGCAGGGGCAGGGCTTTCAGCCCAGAGGGCACCAGTATTCCTGTGCCACTTCATGCACCAAACTGATGGGTCTCAAAATTCTTGGGGCAGTTTGACCTAGAATTTAGAGTTTACTCTTGCCCTTTGAAAGGGCAGAATGGTAATAATAGATCTTAAAGCTGTGAAAATACTCTGTGAGTTAGGAAAGGTTTAACTCTGTTTTGCAGGTGGAAAAGCCAAGGCACAGAGATGGAGTTAGGAATTACACAGGGGTCTGGCAGTTGAGACTGGTCTCATGTCTGGCGGTTTAGGTCCAGCATCTGAGGCCATCCTGACCTCTACAAGCTGTGCTCAAGTCATCCTGTACCCCAGGCAGCCTCTGTTCACTTGTTTGCTAAATAGCCTGACAAACATTCCCTGCCAGGCACTAAAGCAAGCATGGCTATCTCCTCCCTGGCTTCTGCCCTGCAAGAGTTCCTCGCTCACCTGTTTCTGGTTTTGGCTGTACTTATGTTGATTTCATTTTGTTTTTTAACAGTGTATTTGTTATTTTGCTGTACAAACCCAGCTGGAAACGCACCACTTGTTTTTGCTGTGAGAGGGGCAGCCAGCTCTGTGCCCACACATCTGGACCTGACATCTCTTAGATCATAATGATAAAGGTACAGTATCTTATTCCATCCCTCCCTGATTGTTTCAGGGGAGAGTTCCTGTGCATCCATCCTGTGGTAGACCACACTTCTGGTGCGATGTGAGCAGTGAAGATGTGGCCTGTGCCAGCCCCTGAGGTGCGTGTCCTCCTGCTCGAAGGCAGGGCCATAGTCAGGGGCTGTCATTTGGTGTGCCCATGCCTGATGGATTCATCTTAATGTTAGATCTCTTGCGTCTTGTAATCAGAGATGATGCTATTACAGCTTGTTGGCTGAGTGGGAAAGGAAGGCACAAATTAAAACTGAAAGCATATTTGCTTCTACTTCTCTAGAACTAATCTCCTTCTTAAGTCATCCAGCATCTTGGTATCTGTTCTGTTTGTATGTTTGTCCTCCATGGACACAAACTCACAGGTAAGAACTCTATTAAAAAAAAGTATATCTTACACAAGGCCAAATAAAAAGGAATTGATTAGCTGAGAACCAGATGCACCAGGATCATAATTTGGGTGTGTTTTGGCTGCATATTTAACTGTGTAAGTAGAAATGAATTCAAAGATCCTAGGTCTAGGGGAGGTTCACAAAAATGCCTACATGGACTTCATGGCAACATACACTCGTGCAAGTAAGTAAGGTGTTTCAGAGACTGAAGGGAATGGCTCTGTGTACATAGCATCAGATGTAGAAACAGTGCTTAAGGCATAATAGGTATGTGAATTCTGATGGGAGACGAACCCTCCCGAATGGTTATTTTGAGTCCATTCATTGTTCCCTCTATTCCTGTGCTTAAGAAACTGGACGTGCTAGAAATTTCCACATGCTTTATATTCATGTTGTGTTGAAGCCAATATCTTGCAGCAGTTATCAGTATCACTGAAAAATAGAATAGCACTTGGATAAATGACACTCTTGTCACTGCTTGGCTGAAGCCAATGTGCTGTCCTTAAGTTACAGGTAAAGCAAAGTAAAATTGGATTAAAATAAGCAAAGGAACAAAGACACGCAGAGAAGGGACTGCTCAGTGACTCCAGAGGTCTGGCTGTCATCTTGGGTTGTTTCCGTGCCCTGGAGTATCTGTTATCAGTGATTCAGGAAGTGAACTGCTGGGATATGGATAGAACTTAGTGCTGCTGATAGGCAGTGAGATGATTGAAATGCCTGGTGTAGTGGCAGATAAGATGAAATGCCTGGTTTATCACACAAGCAGGATTCTAGCAAGATCCAGGCAGGCTGTGCAGCTGTATTCAGTAAAAGGCTGCAGGCTACCAGGGTGACCACCAGACAAGACAAACAGAATGGGGACTTTATATCAAGAATCTGCCCTGCACAGATCTCTACGTTTGAGCATGGGAGGATTTTGTGTTTCAGATTACATAAAGAGATTTACGGTAAGGGACTCCTTTGTGCTTTATTGTGAGCCTGGTTTCAAACTGAAAGCTTTCTGGATGGCACAGAATTGGTTTCTGTGCCTTTTGCAGCATGCTGTGTGTGTTTGACATTCTTGGCCAGGTTGTGCAGCCTGCTGGCTTGCAAACACCTGCCAGCGTCAAGGAGGTGTTTCTGAAATGATGACTGCAAGCTTTGCCTTTGTAAATAAATTTACTTTTCATGGGAGCCTTGGCACATTTAAACTTTTATTCTGACTGGAATACTTGTATAGGATGGCAGACTGACATTGAGATTAAGTGGAGATTGGTTGTTACTGCTTTTTGCTTTATCTGTGAGTTTTATGGCAGTGATGCTGGGCAGGCTGACCCTGAGGGGATTCAGTGAGCAGCCAAGTTCTGCATGAGCCCGTTTGACCTGTGGTAAAAGCAGTGCCATCACCTTGAGCGGTGGCACTCAGTGCCTCCAGGGGTGCTCTGGGCTGGTCCTGGGAAGCTGTGAGATCAGAGCCCCAGGGTGCAGAGGGCTGAAGAACAAAGCAGAAGAGAGCTCTTTCCAAACTGCATCACTGATGGACAGAGCACAGACCCTGTAAGCGCAGAGAGCTGTGGAGAGGCCACTGGTGGAACAGAGAATGGGAATCTGCTTTTCTACCTTTGTAAGCTACTCATTCAAACCCACTGTGCTGTCAAGCTGCCTGGGAAGTTCAGTTTCAGTTGCTACTGTGGTAGAAAGCCTAGGAAAAGTATTTGTTTTCAGCAGCCTGTTTGCATTTATCTACTTTTTGAGCTGCTGAAAAGACCAGTAGCAGCAACTTAAAATTTAAGCAACTTTAAAAAGAATACATGGACATATAATAATGTTCAAGAAATTAAAAAAAAATTGTAGGAGTTGCACTTTAAATTAGAATAGATCAGATTGTTCTGGTTTTTTTGAAATTGTTCTCTTTCAAAATTTTGAAGGAAGTATTTCCTCGTGTTTTGTTCAATAATAGCTATCATGGCTTTTCTTAAAGAGCTTGTGTTTGTAATCAATTTTTTAAAAGATCCAGTTGAAAAAAGGACAAAATTTTTACTAATTTCAATAACTAGAATGTCGTTCCAAATGTAACGTAACAATATGTAGTGGATTTAATAGCCAGGAGTACAATATGATTTTTAAAATCATACATTACATAAGAAACAGATTCAGTTGACCATTTCATATCCCAGTGACTGCATGTTTTGTTGTCTATTTATGGCAATGTAACAGAAAAATGTTTTGGTTTATTAATTTGAGTATACTACTCAACTGTTCTAGTTGAAGAGATAATGATGTGTTTAAATTGTTTGTATTCAGCTTTTTGTTAAAGGTAATAAACAGCCTGAAATACATGCGATTTTCTCTTGCCTTTTTCTGAAGGACTGCGTATGAAAGATACTTTCAGGGCTATAGAAGGTGGCCCTAGAACCATAAAAACAAATGAGCCAGGGTTTTTTGGACTAGTCATGTCTTGGGGGCAAATAAGTCAGTACTGTAGTTATCTGTCTCCATGGCATTCTGTGGCTTGGCTCTGTGCAGATGAGAGTTAGTGTTTTGCAATGAAGACTATAATGAGATTCAGAATATCTTGTTTCTCTGTAATTGATCTGTTGGGTGACTGAGTAATTCTTTCATATTAATTACTTCAATTTCCTTTTCTGTAAAATTAGTGATAATGGTTTCTGTTCTGGGAACACGTTAAGGTCCACAGGTAAAAAGTTATCTTAGATGTAGTTTGATGTACTGGTTTTCCTTGCCCCCAGTGCACTAACAATCAAAACCAACTTTGTTTTGGATGTCTCGCATCTGATTACATCACTCTGGCCAGTTTACCAAACTCATTATGTTTATCTCTTGGAAAATCATTCTTTGTTTTGTTCACAAAGCTAGTACTCAAATTCATGGAACATTGCAGAGGGAAGGATGCTTTTGGAGGATGGGACCAGCAGAGAACATATAAGGATGAATAGTCTTGGACCACATGTGCAATTCTTAGTAAAGGTGGTGAGAACTGCTCTAATTAACCCTAGGGAGAGCTCTCTTCTCCCAGTGTCAGCCTCCAGGTCAGGTCTGAGCCTGTCCCCGCGGGGTGCAGTGGGTGTGTGTACAGTTCTCATGTCACTGGTTACGGGGAATCTCTTGTTTGCCTGTTTGTGGGCTGGTGCAGTACCTGGGCATCTGCTGCTGCTCACTCTAGTGGCTGCCTCAGCTGACTGGTGTGGAAGGACACAGCAGCTCTGCAACAGTGCCCTGCATGTTTTTACAGATTGATTGGAACTCTGTTATTGCTCAGAGGGACAGTGGAGGGGGGAGTTGGTGCTCAAGTAGTAAGATGAGGCATTTTTTTCTCTGCAATTAATTTGACTCTTAGGAGAGGCAGTGACAGGAGTGTTCTAACATGTGCTTGAAGATCAAGTCTCCTGTACTTCCTTCAGGCTTTTCCTTTCTGGAACTGAACAGCTTTGATGTTCACCTACATCAATCCTTTTAACCTGAGTTAAAAGGTGCTGCTGTCTTTCTTCTGACTTGCTGGACCTGATTTATTTTTTATCTTCTTTTAGGACACAGCCACTTAATGAGATATTTCAAGTCACCTAGTCATTCCCATTAATTAATCTTGCTGCTCCTCTCCTCATTCATGTTTGTGATTGGGAGGGTATGTGTCCCACTGGACTGGGGTTTTCTGGAGGGGCTAACATCTTGCTGCTTTTGCTGCTCAGAGATATTTTTCTGAGTCCTGTGTAGAGTTATTTGGAGCTCCTCAGGTGTTGTTGATTCACATCATCAGCTTCATGTCCTTGCACTGCGCAACAATTACCTTTACTTTCATTTCTTTAAGCAGTTGTCTCCTGTTTTGTGGAGTTGATACTTGGACTGCAGAGGTGCTGATCAGGCCTTGGCACTGCAGTTCAGGCTCCTGTTTACTTGGGGAATCACTCCTCTCTCCCCTCAGCAGAGCAGCTCTGGGATCCAGGCTCTGGACAGTCCATGGACTTCAGGCCCCAAAGAGCCCTCCTGGGGTCCAGATTCTTGGCAGGCTGTGTGCACACTGCTTGGAGAGCTCACAGACAGGCAGACAGACTGAAAGAAATTTGTTAACCATTATGAAGGATTGGGATTTTTAGAAAAATAAATGATTGAAAAACTTCTGAGCATCTTCGTTGTTACCGCTGTCTCCCCAGGATTTGTGGAAACTCAAGACGAAGATGTCATGTGCTCCAATTTAAATTTTGCACCATAGTGGTCTGCAGTCTAAATATACTCTATTGAGTATCCTTTCAGACAGTTCATATCCCAGAAACTAAAGTAGTAAACTATATATAGTCTCTGACATTACAAACCAGGTTTGTTTTCACCTTCTCCATGGCTGAATTGAGATAGCAGGAGCTAACAGGTCCTCCTGCTGTTGTCTTCCACATTTGTGGCTCACCTTTCACTCTCATTTGTGTCCTTGTTCTGTTGTTCAGGCTTGAGCAGTCCATGTCCTTTCTGACTCACCTGTCTTAGGCATACTTCTGATTTCAGGTCCTGAATGCTTCCCTTCAGAGACCTGATTCCTTCCAGCACTGTCATGGCATGTTCACTGATACTGTGCGGAGCTGGGCAGAGTTGAAAAGAAATGCCCTTTTTCTGTAAATACCTCTGTTCTGAATGTTTTCTTGGTGGGTTCCTGTTCCCAGTTTTAATTGAAGCCCCCAGGAGCCCAGTGTGGGAAACTTCAGGGTCTGGTTAATTCGCAGCACCCCTTTAGGAATCAGCACAGCTTCATTTGCAGCTACCTTGACCTGTCTTGCTATAAAAAGAAAATAGTTTGCTACAGATTTGATGACTACCTGACCTTCTCATTTCTAGGTTTGGTTTATACAGAATTACCTGGTTTGGGGGCAGAAAACTTTGGCACACACTACCAAATGGCTGTGGGTCATCTCACTGTGTGAGACGGTTGTCACCACGGCCAGCAGGGCTGGTTTGTCATGGTAAGGCAGATAGAAAGCTGCCAGTTCTTGCTGTGGGACACTGAGCTTGTTTTGGGGCACTTCTGTCTGTTTTATGGTCAGTGCAGAATCCACTCTTGACTGGATTGATCTAGTTCAGACAAACTTTGATGGAATTTCCTTGTTTCTCCTTTTCTGGTGGGACAAGAGCATGAGACCCCTGCTTTTCACCATTTCCAGGGATATTATGTAGGGGCTCTTGCCAGCGGTAGCTTGCTTACCTCTTTGCAGAATATTACAGCAGTGTTTTCCAGCATCCAGTCCTGTGTTTTAACTCCTACCTTCTTACACTGAGAAGATCTCGATGTACTGTTACTGGATTTCTGGCTGGCACTGCTCTACTACCCATTGGTGACAAATACTCCTGGTATCAGCTAATATGAAATCCAAACCATTTATATCCCGGGTCTTTTATCAGCACTGTTATTTGCTTGCTTTCCTCTGAGTGATTTTGGCTTTCTGGTGCCAGGCCTTGGGGCTGTTTTTGTAGTCTAGCACTGATAATCAGTGTGTCTGCATTTACACTACAGCTGTCTCTGCAATGCAACTGGAGATTAATATGTCACTGATCTAATAGCAGAATTCCCAAATTGATGATTTATTAGTTTTAATTCAGGAGCCTTCTATGAATGCAGAGAAATGTCTATGTGGTTGAAGAAAATTCATACTCTGGAATCTGTTGGCTGCTGATTTAAGGTAGCAAGGTGGTTCAGAAGCAAAACTTCCTGAGTCCTGGTAGAAGCCTTGCAGAGAAGCACTGGGGAGTACTTACTGTTTTGGGAGTGGAAATTGCTGTACCAAATGTGCTCTGCATTTCTGTTTTTACCAGATACTTGTACTGAGATACTAACCTCAGATGGAAAAATGGATCAATGTGCTTAATCATGCCCCTGGACCCTAATTCAAGGCTTCTAATTCACACCCAGCTGTTCTTAAGCTATCTGCTTTAGGAAGATAAACTTAAAAATTTGCCTTCTCATTCCTTGCTCTGAGAAACTTGATTTCTGTTGGTAGTTGCTTTCTGCAGTTCCCCTGGCATGTGGTAAAATGTTGCTTTAGGGAAGCTTTTCTGTATATCACATTCTTTTGTTTGTTTCCTCTATACTTCTTCCAACCTGATAGAAACCAGTATAAGTTTAGCTAGAGATGTTTTTCACAGCTGAGATGGATGCAGAAATTTCTCTGCTTTTTGCCAGACAATGAAATATTCACCTAAAGGACAGCAAGTGGCTTCCATGTGAGCTTTGATTACTGAGAAGAGTTTGCAAAACCACTGCTTTTAGTACACAAACTCTTTCATTCTGAATCTTTTTCAAAGCAGTTTGTGTCAAGACTAAGCCTGAACTGGTGGTTATTCCTGTGTTTGTGAATGATGTCAAAGCAAAATATCAGAGATCTAAATCAGCAGGTGAATATAGCACATAACAGACTTCATTATAGAGCAGGTAAAGATTTACTTGATCTAAAATTTTGTTAATGTGGTGCTTTGGGTTGGTGAGGAATACCAATGTCAAAGAGTTCTTACTAAAAAATCCCCCCACTGTTGAATTCCTGCGAAGACCATTATCAGCAAGGAGCAGTGAATCCAGTGCTTGGTGTTTGCTGCACCACAGCTGGGAGCTGTCAGGTGGGAATGTGAGTGAGAGAAAAAATCAGAGGCTGAAATTCCAGCTTACACATGCCTGACATGATGGCAGGACCTGCTTTTGTAAACTCCACCTGGGAGGAGTTTCCAAGGGTGTGTGGCAGTAGCCAAGGGATGATGGAGCCCAGCTGGATGGTTTTGGAGGCTGGGGGCTGCCTCTTGCAATGCTGCCTGTGAACATTTCTGTCAATTCCGGTGCAATCCAGCATGATTTGAGGTGCTTGTGTGCTTTATTTGAGGTGCTTGTGTGTTTTATCTGTCAAAGACCTAAACCATTGCAAAGTCAAATTCTGCTTGAGGAGCTCCTACCTCAGTCAGTGTCCATGAAGGGCAGAAGGGGGCTGGAGGACAGAGTTCTTGCCTTTCAACCTTGGGAATGTAAGGGGGGAAGCAAAGAAAACAGTCTGATGGATTCTTACAGTGAGAAAGGTGAAGTTGGAAATGATGGTTCCAAATTAACAAGTACAGCTCTGAGAGTGCATTTTTGTTGTATCTTTTCCGACTTGAAGCTAAAAAGATCTTCTGAAGTAGGAAGAGAGGTGCAGAAAGCACCATGCAGTTAGGGGATTTGCATCTTTTCAAACAAAAGCATGTTGCTGGCAAAGTAGAGGCTTTTCTGAGGGATTTGATTTGAAGCCAGTCAAATTTCAAGTCAGCAAGAACAATTGTGCTGGTTTTAATGTGTTTTGGAGCAAACTCTGGATTATGTAAGTTTGTTTTTTCAGAAAAGTTTACTGTATAGGAATAACCTTTTCTTATGCATCAGGTCTGTTCCCTGTACATATATCCTGAGAGCCCTATTTCATCACTTCAGTGAGGAGAATTTGTTTTTTCTGATTTTCTTCCTGCTGGCATTCCTGCACAGCCAGGGCTGCCCTTCTGTTGTGGCAGATCCCTACTGACATAGAATGACTTGTATCTAAGAGCTTTTGGCAGGTGTCAAGTGGCCCTCAGGGCTCTCTGCTGAGCTCCCAGTAGTACTGAGAGAGCATTTGGAAATAAGAGGCTTTTTGAATCTGAGGGAAGCTTTTGTGGCTGACCCTTAAAACCAGCAGGCTTTATGAGGAACTGACTCCATTAGATATAAAACCACTGACATTCAGCAGGATCAACATGACTTTTTTGTTCAATTTCCAGAGGTCATTGTTGGAGGGTGTGGAGGAGTGGGAGGGTGAATCCTTACCACCACACCAGGGGAACATTTTCAGTTACCACTTTTCTGCTCCAAGTTAGTTAAATAGTTCATTAGCTGCTTAAAAAGAAAATAAATTGAAAGGATGAAAATTCCAAGTAATGAGCTTCTTAATGAAGTTTCTGCGAGTAACAGACTTGGGGGTAAGAATAAGCTCTGGAGTAGAGTGAGTGAAAGTGGATCAACAGCAGGTGTCCTGTTGGCCCCCTGAGAGGCAGAATAACCTGGTGGAAGGACTGTGGGCAAATGGTAAACAGTGTTATCTAGAAATCTCATCACTTTGATGTAAATGAAATGTCATAATTGATCTGTTCAGCTCTCTGCTGTCAGCTGCCTGACTGAGATGCATTACAATAGTGCACATGGTATCAGGTTCAGTAACCTATCCTTAGCTGTGCTGCTGCCTGGAGACATCCTTGTATCCAGCTGTCTGAAAAATAATGCAATGGAAGTGGAGAATGAAGTCAGGACCTGCAAGGGTATTTCCTAATGGACTGTGTTAGCAGTTTTCTCTCATTAAATACATAGAAACCCCAAGTTTCCACAGTGATTGTTAAGGCTGAGTGTACCTGGCACCACAGTGATGTTGTGACAGAGACAGTATTGAGCTGTTCTTGCCAGGGTCACTTGGGGATACCAACAGTGTTCCACAGATCCTTTTACTGAGCAGGTGGATTTCAACCAGCAGTGATATGAGTGATACATTAAATGTGGGGTTCTTGGCCTTCTAAAGCAGGTTCCCAGGATGATGTGGTCCCAGCAGGAAAGCCAGCCAGTGGACTAGATGGATTTATCCAGCCTCTGTGGCACATCTTGCTGTTGGAAGTTACTCCTCTGAATTAGAGCCAGTGCCTCCTTTAAGCTTGCTGTTGTTAGAATTGGTCTTTTGCTGCACCATTACCCTGTGGATATAATCAATTTACCTTTCCTCCTGTTCATGAGAGACTAGGTTTAGTATTTCAAAAATTTAAGTACTGTAAAAAGGTTCCATTACCCTTTCATTTGCTGGGAGAAAAGTAGGAAATGTATGTTAATGAGCAGCAGCAATTAGATGTAGATTAAGTAGATTATAAGTAGATTTTCATTATAACTTGAAAAAGCTGACATCTAGTTTCTAAATATGTAAAAGATATTTGTAAAATAATTTACATACTTTTTTTTATTTGCCTGAGCAGTGTTTGCCAGATGTAGCCAGACTGCTTTGAGCTTATTTGCTTTGGTTTTTCCTTTTGTAATCTCCTGATGTTTTGCCACATTGAGTTCTCCATCTCCTTAGAACTCTGCACTGCAAACTTTCCCCAAAGCCTTTAAGTTCTGTATTAAGCTTTGGTTTTTTATAGACCATATAAAAAGTTATTTTTTCATTTTCTTATGTATTGTCAGCCATCTCCGGTTTTACAATGTTGTTGGAAGCAATGCAACAATGTAATGAGATGATCTGTTTGAGCAGCTGGTTTTAACCTCTGTGACATTTCTTGTTTGGGGTATAAGTCTCTGCTGTCAATTCAGTGCATGGTGTCGATTTTTAAAAAATATGTTTTGTTTTCTATTCACTCCATCTTTGAGGACTTTTTCCTTCCTTTGGGTCAGACCTAGCAAGGAGGAATTGTAACTAAACTGCCACATGGTAGATTTTCTGTGTGGAATCTGATTTTTTCTCTTATTTTCTGACATATCTCTCTCACAATCGGGAGAGTGTGTGTGAGGTGTGAGCCAAAGAGGAATAAACTCTTCTCCCCCTTGGGAATAGGAGTCTCTTTGGCTCAAGGTCACTCATAGTTCTGTTTCTCCAGCATATGTGTTCCTTTTCTCTGCATTCCTGAGATAGCTGATACCTTGGAGGTGTTTTAAAGGGCTGAGAGCAGTTCATTTCAGTCCAGCAGACAATGGAATCAAGGCAGTTGCCTGCACACTCCAGATCCCAGTGCTCATTTTTTGTTACCTGGAGGAAATGAGCAGGAACCCACAGGGACCAATTGCCACCAGAAACTTTGTTCAAGCTACATCCAGACAATGATGGAGTCTTGTGGGTCACCAGTTTGGCGATGCCAGCAGGGGTGGCTGAACATACCTCTGCTCTCTGCAGACGTCCTGCAGTGTTCCCTGGTACCTGTTGTTCACACAACATTGTGAAATTCGGGGACTGAAGATGAAGCACCCTGTGTTGTGGGATCTTAGTGCAAAATGTCACAGTGAGCAAACACTCCTCACAAAGAAAAGGCAAATTTGATAGGCTGGGGCACTTGTCACAATAGCTGTGCTTTTTTGTGGTGTCAGGCATTTTAGGACTTTTCCCTTATTTTTTGGTAACTATTGAAAGGCTTGGGACTGGCAATGGAAATAAATACTCTCTGCAGGCTGCTCAAGCAAGATCTAAACACTGGGCACTGAACACATGTTCTGAACAACAATTGCCTGCTTTTGTAATTCAAAGCAAAAGGAGTAAAAGGGTTTTTGCCAGTATTTGGGCATATTATCATCATGAAGGCAAGACAAACTGTTAGACTTGCCAGAGCCATTTTTTTCTGTTTGTGTGTTTGTCAGCAGTGCAAAAGGGGAGAGAGTGGAGGAGAAAATGAAAAGAATAAAGAAAAACTGATCTTAACTTTGTGACAGATGTTTAAAACTTTTTACTTTGCCCCAAATGAGGTTTCCTTCTCTGTCCTTCATCCCATCTGTAATTTTGCAACTCTTTATGGATGCAGAGTTTGATGTAAGTAGCATAATATAACATCAAACAGCTGTATCTGAAAAGGAGGCAGTTATGGCTGTATCTCCCCTGTTCCTCAGACAACATTGGCAAGGAATATTTGTTGCATATTTTTAGCAAGAATTCACCATAGAGCCTTATCTCAAACATCTCTCAGTGCACTGTGTGAGCAGTTGAGTGGTGAAATCTGTTCCATGTAGCTGGAATACACAGTGCACGTGGCTGAATCCAGAGGAGAAAGGGACAGGATGTTTTTGGTTTTTTGTTTGGGTTTTTTTTTAAGCCCCACTTTTTGCTTTAGAGAGCATTTACCACAGTCCATTGTACGTGAGGAGGATTAAATCAGCAGTTCCATGAATAATAACACTAGATACTGGGCAGCATTCCTGCTTTTTGCTCTCAGTTGTTAAATAACTAAGGAGGCAGTTCAAGGTTTTGCAGGATTGCTGCTGGCCCCCAAGCACACCCAGAGGCCAGTTGTGCTCACTGGATGTACTTGCATGTTTCCTGGCTGTGCTGTGCCCGGAGTAGCCCACTGGTGGTGGCACCTTGAGTTCTGAGTGTGCAGTTGGGGGTGACTTCTGTGGCTAAGCTTCCTTGTTGAAGTATTTGCTGTGAGTTGTCTGACTTTAAATGCAGCACTCTAATGACTCCACCACTTCTTGTTCCTAACACTGCTCTTGATTTAGTGAATTATGTTGGTTGTTTTTCTCTTTTGTCATCAAGCATGTTTGTAGACTTGAAAGAATTAATTACTTGGAGGCATTTGGCTAAAAACTCTGATTCTTTAACTGCAGTTGTAGAGTTGCAAGGCATTTATTGCCGATGTCCTAAACCTTCAGGACAGAGCTGTATATTTGACTGTGTTGTATGAGATATCACAAAACTTAGAGCATTCTATCCCAGACCATTGTGGAAACACCAGTGACTTTAAAATACCATTTTGGTCAGGAGAAGTGACATGGCACCAAGTGCCAAGTTTTCTTCTAAAGTCATTGCTTAGTATTCAAACTCTTTTGTGAAGGTGATGAACAATCCAAGTCTCACTTTGGACTCAGAGTCTCCCTCACAGCTTTGGCTGTGTTTGCTAAAGCTGATTATTGCCTCTAAACATCACAGAACCACCAGGCTGGCTAAAATTATGTGATGGCCTTGGTGGATGTAAACACTTTTTTTAAACTGTAAATAAAAATTCTGGTCTTAGAGAAGTGGCAAGGAGTCAACATTGTCTTGAGAGGGTAACTCTAACGCTGTTACTGCTCTGTGTGAAGGGTCTGGAATATCCTATGTCATACAGGAAATTCACTTTAAGAGTGACATTTTCTTTCCATATGACCTTTACAGAAAATGAGGAAGGGACTGGAGACAGAGGGGTGCTGAGTATCCCAAAGGCTGTGGCTTTGCAGTGGTCCATTGTTTCTCCTCCCTGCTCTACACTCAGCAGTGCAAAGGGACCTGGGAGGACCAGACACAGCCGTGTGACAGTGTCACATCTGGCAGGGGACAAACTGCTCGCTCTCTATGCCACAGTTCATCCTCTGTGGCAGAGAACTGACTCCCCTTCTGTGTGCTATTGTAAGGGGACATTCATTAATGTTTCTAAAGCATTCAGGACGGTGGCAGTGGAGCCTGTGCAGCATGAAGTGACTTTTTCTGTTCTCTAATGACTGTAATTTGTGTAGTAGATATGCTGTGATTCAGAAGTGAAAAGCAAGTCAATAACAAATCCTTTAAGACTGATCATTTAATAATTTCATTGCTAATAGTTAGACTAATTCTGCTGTGCCTTCGTTATGATTTCTTTTTACTTGGTTCATTATTATAACCTGGGAGAAAGATTTAATTTTAGAAGTTTCAGTTGACTAAGACATGCTGGTGCTAGATACGTATTTCAGATCATTGTCATTGTGCTCTATTTTTAAATTCAAGTGCCAGCCAACTGAAAGAGCACCCTGTGTCTCTGCTGGGTGTTCTGCATCCGTGCTGCAAAGCTGAATTCTTCCAGGCTTCAGCACAAGGCCAGCCACTTTACTTTTATATTTTTTCCTGTTCAATGAAGGGAAATTTCTAGCACCTTTTCATTATCACAGAACTAAAACTGGTCATGAAAACAATCCTCCTCCCTCCAGAGGCCTGCACAGGCATTGGCCATTGTTAAGATGCTTGCCTATCAACAGCCACTCCAGAAAGAATTTTAAATGGTTTTGTGACGTCAAGGAGGCACAAGAAAACATAGTCTGGTGCCAAATTGCCTCCATCATTGAAAGCACACAGTAAGAAATAGATAACACAGAAATAAATCTTTTGTGCAGTAGCTATCTCATGATATGCTCTAGTGACTCCAATAAGTGAGCTTGTCTGGTATAGGAATAGCTGAAGAAGATGAACTTTCAGAGCCTGATTTTTTAATTTATGATTAATGAAAAGCCAGCCTAATCTGTCTGACTTCCTGCTGTCTGGACACAATGTCTGCGGGGAGCTTGGACCTCGCAGAGGGAAACGCCCTGACAAAGTTCCAGCCTACAAAAGTGAACAGTTTAAGTACGGTGGACAAAAAACTGTATCTCTTGAATGAAAAGGTGGACAAACTGCTGCATTTCCAAGAAGACCTGACAGGCAAACTGCAGCGGGTTGACAGAGGCATTGCTGATGTAGAAAATGGCATTAACAAGCTCTCAGTATCCCGAGCAGCTCCTGATGACACAGATGCCATGCAGAAAGGCCTGCAGGTACCGGACAGTGCTGCCCAGGCTGACGTCCAGAGCATGTGCTCAGAAGTGTTGAATTTGATGAAAGCTGCCCAGCTAGATGCCTCCAGGCATAAGGAGAGGCTGGCAAAGATAGAGAAAAGGGTTGATACCCTGGATAAAGTTATTACGTTTGTGGGAGAAGTATTAAAAAATTCCAAAGTAGTGGATTTCATTCTCAAAGGCATTGTGCCCTGGAAGAAGGGGAGTCTGCTGGAAATCCCTGTTGAGGTTGGTTTAGTTTTACTGTTCTTCATTTCACTTTATGACATAGTAGGGCTTTAGGCTCTCCTGTCAATCTCCTGCATGATGTTTAATTCAAAGTTTTCCTTTCTGTGTTGCTGGTACAGGTTATAGGTACAGGGACCTTTGCATTGCAAGGCTCTTAAGGCAGGGTACAAGCTCAGAACAGTGTCTGAGGTTCCTGAAGGGTGCTGGGCAGTCCTGTGATGACTGTGAGAAGGAGATTGCTGCTGGAAAAGAAAATTCAGCTTCTGCCAGTGCTCAAAGCTCAGCAATGTCACCCAAATTAGTGATTGAATTGAGGCCCAGTGAAAAGTATGAGTAACATACTAGAGGCTTTTGGGTTTTTTCAGAGAAGCTTCTATTTTCTTGTTTGTGCACAAATTCTGAACACAGCACCAATTTCTGAGATGTGTGCTGACTTATGGTCATGTTACTGAGCAGATTTACATGTCTTTAGACATTCTAGTTGTATTTAGCTATATTTTTGTGATGCAACTGTGACTTCATCAGCTCTATCGACATCGTTCACTCCTGAAATCAAGCAGTTTTTGTGTTTGCAAGTTCCCAGACATCAGTTCCCAAGCATTTCTTAGTTATTGAGGACAGTGAGGGAGGAACAGGCAAGTCCAGTACTTAGTTGATACAGTGTTTTAAACTGGATGAATCTTGTTTTTTAACAGTTACAGGCATCTGGAATTAGTTCTAGTTAATGGGAATTTCCATTTTTCACTATGGCTTCTACCCCACCATGGGAATGAAAGAAAGGAAAATTGCAAGTGCTTTCTTCCTTATTCATTCTAAGAATCTCCTTGTATATAGAGATGTGATTAAGTAAGCTCCAATGAAAATGTCCATTTGTATCTTAATCCAAATGTTTTCCACCAAAACTGTAAAATCCTTTGATGGGAAGGTACATCTAACCCATTAGAAGAGCAGGGCAGTGCTTGATGCCTTGTGTACCTTTGTGTGTACCTTTGCAGGCTTTCAGTGCTCTCCTTGTCTCCTTTTTTTAGGTGCCAGTTGCTGACAAGTGAGCTGAAGAACTTACAGTGCTTCCATTAGTGTTGAGAACAATAAATCATGCATTAGTTATCATCCTTAAATCTGGTTAATGAGAAAAAGCTCATACTTGCAGTTCCAGCTTCAGTTCTACAGGTTTTTGGAGAAATGGGAAATTCTGATGTGTTTTGAGTAAAGCTGAGGTATTACTGTCACTGCCTGCTGTCACTGCAAAATGCCTGGAGACAGATACTGTTCTTTGCTTGATTTTGTGCACAGATAGAGACTGAGGTGAAATGACCTGCTGGTGACAACCTGGTGGGCAGGGAGGGCATGGACATCTGTGTCCCAGGCTCTACCCTGTGCCTGGTTGGAGACCAGTCAGGGTGTAGTGGGCGAGCAGCTTTGTGGCAAACTCCCATTTTGCAATACGATCATCACTGTCCTCCTTTTTTGTTTCTGGTCATGAACACTTTTTGAAATTGGAGCGTGAGGTCAGTTATAAGACCTTAAGTAAGTCTGTGCTTTTATCACAGTCTGCTGAGTGATATCTGACCTAGGCTTGGATCAGTGAGGTGTGCGTGACCTGGCTGGGAAACGTGGAGCAAGGCACAGGTGAACGTAAGAGCAGATTACCTTGTGCTGAGCCACCTGCTAACTTGGGGCTGGGTTTTACAGCCTGTTGTGTGAGAGCAGCACAGACATGTCCAGAGAGCTCCTCAGTTGCAGGGAGGGCACAGAAAAAGAACTTGCTGCCTGCTTGTTCCTGTTTCCCAGCCTTGGCTGTTTGTACCAGGGCTCTGCTTATCACGGGATGGTCTGGGAGCGGGGAGGTTGTGTTTGCATTTCTGGGTGAAACTTTGTTGACAGCATTCCAGGGATGCCTTGGGAATGCTTATGGAAAGAAGTTTTGTGGGATTGGAGTCAACAAAAGACTGTGAATTGAGCTTCCTAGGTTCCAAACCTCTAACTTCTTACTTAAAAACCAGAAGAAACGCACCAGCATTAAACTGTCACTTACCCAAGGCTTTCTTTGCATGTAGGATTGTGCCAGAATAATGTTCACCCTGGTCATTGTTGCAGGTTTGCTTAGAGCTGTAATAAAAAGGGTAATGATTTTTTTCCTACTTTTACTCTTTCGGTGTTTGGGGTTTTTTGGGAATGGGGAGGTGGGGAGGCTCTGTTCAGTCTGTAGGGTTGGTGCATGAAATCCTTAACTGCTTTACTAACAGGTGGAGGACTGATGTGCAGCTGTCTTGTAATCAGTTACCTGCAAAAATACTTTACATGTTGCTTATTTGCTTGTACAAATCAGGATAGGAGGCTAGATCATCACTAGATTTTTAACTATATGCCAACCACAGGAAATATTATGCCTTTTCCTAATTTTGTGTAATGTTTTTTGCTACATAGAAGTCAGTTGTAATTTAATTTCCCATGTATTGCTGTGTGAAGACTTTAGTGGTCCTGTTACAAAATATCCCTCCTGTCAAATTAACTGGGGGAAAAATACTGCTTAAAGATAGAAATCTGCTTCTGTTTTTAATAATTCTAAAGGTGACATGTGAAATGTTAAGTATATCACAAGAGTTGATATGAAGATATAGGTTCTTTTTGGTATCACCTCTTATCAGGTCAAATAATGAATTTTTAAATACCTTGAGACAAATATGTCTTGACAAATATATTCAGCAACATTACTTTTTGTTCTGTCACCAGCCAAAAAGCAACAGAAATGCAGTGTAATTTCTTTCTGCTATCTCATGTTTCACATGTCATACTTTTTAATCAATGTGAGTAAAGATGACAGGAGGCAAAAACCCCAACAGTGAAAATTTTGGAGAGCAGTGAGCTAATGTATTAATCTGTTGTGTTGTTCTAAAAGGATACCTGCCTGCAAAGGCAGGGAGATATTGGAAGAAGAAGGTAAAACAGAGCACTGACAAATAGCTCAGAAGAGGTATAACTGTCCATTTCACAGTCTGAAGGCCTACATAGTTGCAGGAACTAGTGGGAAATAGACACTCTTGGCTGTAACTGTAATTTCTGTGTTCCTCTGTCATTTTTTAGGCCAAAGATAAGTCTGAGGAGAGTGGTGCAAAACCTAAGCATGTGCTTAGTAACAGAGGAACCCAGACTGAAAGCAAGAAGCCTCTGGAAGGTATGTATCAATACTGCAGGCATGCTGCAAGCTTTGACTCCAGAATGTGCAGCAGACAAACTGGAAATTAATAGCCTGCTATTTCCCACTACCTGAATTACTCAAATGTAACTGAGTAACTTTGCCCCTCAGTATTGGGAAAATAGAATTGTTCTCACTGCCTTCACAAGATGATTTATCCCCAGGATCAAGCACCACAAATATCTAGAAGATAAAGAAATTAAAAGGAGCACCTTTATTTAGCTGAAGTTCTGGGGCTTTTTAAGTTGGCTTTCAGTGAGCTGAATTCAGAGAGCAGAGCTTGTTTGGAGATACTGTGAAGATAGTGGCCCTATCACATAGCAAACCTAATAAGTCCTTTTCCATTAATGTGTCTGAAGCAGCCCTCCCTCTTCCCCCTCTCTGAAAAAGGGACGTGTTGACACTGGGAATATCTTTTTCTGATCAGCGAGTTTCATTGGCGTGTCAGGGCCAGATTCCTATTTCGGGTGCATCTGTCAGGGCATTGCCCTGCCGCATCCATTGTTAACGCCTGCGGAGTTGCTACAGGGGTGAGTGTGATGTTGAGCAGGGCCTGTCATGCTGTTGTCTTCACAAATTGTCAGTGAATCCTTTGCCTTATGGGCAATCCCCTTTTTAGCTTCATCGCTTTGGAAGTGGCAAAAACAAAGCAAATGGTCACAATTCTGACTCAAAAGGGAGATGGGGTCGTGAACAAACCTTGGCTGCTGGTGGTGTGGTCATGCTGAAGGTTGATAATCACAGCCATAGTCATGGGAAGGGAAGCAAGAACCTTTTAGTCCTTTGTGGAAACTGCACTGGGTGCTGTCTCATGCCTCAGTGTCCCTTGGAGTCTTACTGGGTGTGTTGCTACCCCTCTAACTGGGGAAAAGGCTGCACTGGGATCAGGAGGGTCCTGCTGGATCTGCAGTGCCTTCAACTACCTGTTATATTTGCCCACAAAGTGATTTCAGATTTAGATACAATGAACTTGAACCTTGCAGGTTTTTTGCTCGCTTTAAGGGATCCAAGTTCAGTCTGTGGCATTGCTGGAAAGCCACCAGAGCAGGTAAATCTCTGCTTTTAAGCCATGAGCCATTAGCCTTGACCTTGTTGGTGTAAGGATTTTGAACCTTTTGGGGGATTCTTGCTATCTTTTCAGGTGTAACTCTGTAGGTTATTTTGAAAGGTGTGTTGCTTTATTCCTTCTCTGTTTTGCTATCACTTTTCCCAAGGATAGTTTATTAATGGATCATTTTATTCAGAGACAAAAAGCGTGAAAAAGCTGGATGAAAGCAAGGGAGCATGTGAGAAGGTGAACACTTCCAGTGCTGTAGCCCACAAACCTGACTCCAAACCCCAGCTTAAAGACAGGACAGCACAGCAGCAAGGGGTGGAAAGTGCTGGCAAAACACAGAGCTCCAAGAGCTGTCTACAGCAAAAGGACATCGATGCCAAAGCTTTGAATCAACACAATGGTCTTTCCTTCGTACATCAAGATCATGCAGACAACCAAAAGGCTCCTGCCAAAGCACAGAACGTGGACAGAGCCCCACGCCTTGATGAGTGCCACAGGCAGCTTGTTCCTCAGAAATCTGGGAAGAATGAAAACAAACCCGCAGCAGCGAGTGCAGCGGCGCGGGAAGCTGTGCCCTCCACATCCCGGGCTATATCTGACACGGGCTGTGAGGTGACACATACCAGGTAATGCCTCCTGTGAGCTTTCTGTGGGGCCTGGAACCTTGTCATGTGTTAGAGGGGAGAAAAGGAAAGCCAGGCCATTAAAGGAGGCAGCTCGGGTAGGGAGGGAGTGGAGAGGATCTTACAAGGGTTAAGGCAGAAGGCTCAGGGGGCCCTGTGTGAAGTTCTGTGCAGCCCAGGTGGGAGGAAGGGGTTTGAGGTATCAGCACTTCTGTGTGCTGACATAGAAAGGTGACACCACAGAGGAGCTCAGGTAGTTATAAACCACTCACTCCCTCCCAGCATCTTGGTTTCTACAGCCATGGAGGTGAAAGATTTTGAGATATTTAATAGTGTATGACAAAACCAAAGAATTTGTGTTTGTTGTCCTCAGTGTTTTCAATGTCTTGGTCACCCTAAGGTTGTTCGTTTATTCATCTCTATCAGGCTAATGTTTTCCTCATATAGGTGTTTCACAGTCCATTTGCCTTCAGATTATTTATCTAGGATTTTGTTTTAATCCCTTTTACTGAAAATTTAAAAAGCCCACACAACAGAAAACAACAAAACCCCACAACCAAAAGACCCCTACCAACTAAACCCCAACAAATGGAACTTCTGTGGCAGATTTTACTGCCAGTACCTTCTCTGTCTGGGTGGGTGGCTGTAAAGTGGTTTATATCTATGTATGTGTGGGAGTGATAGACACTCATCCATACACACCCACCAATGTATGTATGACTTTGGTGGGGAATTTCTCCATTGTTCATATGTACAAATTTGGTATCTGAGCCCCAGATTTTGGGTTGGGGATGAGGGAGGCCAGCAGGTAGCTGTAAGGCAGAAGCTGGACTACACCCCAGGGGCAGCTGCAGCCCAGGGCATTGTCATTGGGTGGTAAACACCTCTCTAAAATGGATGCAACTTCTAATGAAGTTTGTAAGCCCACACAGAGGCGTCAAAGGAACATTGTGTTCCCCAGCTTGGAGAAATGCCCGAGAGTCCCACTGAGTTCAGGCTTGTCTAGATAGCAGAGGAAGTGTTTGCTCAGAGCTGGCTTCAGCTGCTCTCACAGCTTACATCCACAGCACAGCACCAGGGTGTTAAAGGTGCCGAAAATGAGACTTTTCGGACTCTTGTTTTATGAAAGCAGAAACATTTTCTTTCATAACATCTTTTGTACTGAGGTTGCTCCACCAAAAGAGGCAATAACCTCTGTGAAAAGGAGGTGCGTTCTCTCCCAGTCCTCAGAAACTCTCTTCATTTGCAACTGTATAAAATCTACTTTACAACTTCCCAAGTTTCAATTCAGCCTCGGTAAAATCAGACTGCTCATTACAGTTGGAGCAGTAACAGTTGACTCAAACATCATCACGTGGATGTCTTTGATGGGTTTAGGAGACAGAGATTTGGTTCTAACCTATATTCTTTTTAGGCAACACAAGAGGGGAAAAAATAATTAAATTTTTCCAGTAGTTAAAATGCCAAGGAAAATAGTATTGATGGAGTGAGAGAGTTTATCAAAGTTAGGTTCTTAAGAGAAAGCTGTGGAAAGAATGCTATCCCATCAGAAGACCCAAACACAGTTGTGTGAGTGTGCAGGTCAGCCAGCTGGAAAAGGGTACAAACCATCGGGTTTGTAGAGCCATATGAACAGCCAGCCATTTAGATAATCAGCCTGTAATTTTTGAAAGCAATCACTATCCTCTCTCTGCCCAGATGTGCGGTGTTTTATTAGACCAACTGTGATAATTGCAAGAAGTGGGTAAGTTTTCAAATGTGGGATTAACTCTTTGCAGGGTGAGACATTTTGTTCAGCAGAAGGGCAGACATGTAGAGAAATGAGGAGACAGAAAAAGAAGAGCTTTTTGGTGCTCTGCCCTTGGTGTTCATGAGTCTTTCCCAGCAGGACTGGTACAGTTAGGTTTATCAGTGCTATAGAATTTTATGAGTTTGGAAATTTACAGATTTTCTTTCCCCCACAAAGTTACAAAAAGCAGCCTGGCCAGCTGCATCAATATCAAAGGTCTCCTGTTTGCTCTGCAGGATATCCATCAGTGTACATATGACTGACATGAAGGAAAAGGTTGAGATGGCCAAGGAGGGAAACGTAAGTGACAGCAAAGGTAAAAGTCCCAAAGTGAAATCCACACCAGCAGACTTGAAAGGAGTCAAACAGCTGCCTGACAAATTAAAACTTCAACAGAGTCCTAAAAGCATCAGTTCCAAGCCAAATTCAGAAGTTAAAGGGGACAATAAGCAAAATGAACTTGCATCTCAAACAGGGAAGCAACAATTGTTCCCAAGCAAGCCCAAAACAGGTGAAAAAGCTGAAGAGAAATCAGAATTAAAATGTGAGCCCAAAACCTCACAGAATACCTCTGCAAAGGAACCTGTGAAAGTTGCAGGGGTAGAAGTGAAAACCCATCAAGAAACAGCAAAAGCAAAAAAATCCCCAACAGATACCAAGTCTGAGAGGAGAGAATCTGAGACTGCAGGGGGAAGCAGACATGATGCTCAGCAGTGTACAGGAGAGGCACCAGAGAAGAGCAAGTCTCTGGAAGCAGTCAGAGCTCTTCCCACTCAAGGAGAAATCATTGGTAAGTTGCTCACAGTTACTCTTGAAACTTGTACATTGAGTGAGGATTTTGTGCTATTGCTGCCTGTTGTATAGACAGTAAGAGCAGGAGCAGTGCTCAACAGAATACTCATGTCTTACACTGCAAGGGCATTTTGCATTGAGTACCTTTGACTATGTGAATAACAATTCACAGATTCTTTTAATCTGTGTGTTTTAAGGTGTGTTTGGAGAGAAAAAATAATTTAAAATAAAGTAGCATGAAGTGTGTGTGATGAGAAGTATGAGAATTTTGAAAAAATCCATTTTCTTTAGATGAAGCATTTATTCCTTCAGACAGATCACGCAAACCAGGCACACTTTAGCAACTGTGGACTGGAGATCCAGAGCACAGAGCACAACACTGCAGGGAATGTTTCTTGTTGTGGCCTGTTGTTATTGGCCATGGATCTCTTGGCTCCTGGGAGAACCCTTGGTTGCATTGTCTCAGGGAATGCTCTCTCCTGGCAGCACATAGGGGTGTATGTTCTAGAATCTACAGACATGGGCACATGACCTGACTGCCCTGGTGTTCTGAGCAGGGGCTGGAGATGAGCTGAATACATGTTAAATTGCAGCCTGAGATACCTGGAGATTAATTATGAAATTGCTTTCAGTGGGGGACATAAAACTGGGTTTAATGAAGCTTTACCCTAGAAAACCTTGGACAGTAAGTGATCACAGTTAACTAATTTAGCTTACAACAAACAGGCTAAACTTAATAGTTGTAATGCTAATAATTGCAGCTTTATTTTGGAAATTGCAAAATTCTTGCTGCTATGACGAACCTCATGATTTTATCAATCACTGTTCTTATTCCTCAGTATTGTGTATTTTTGGCTGTTTTTTCTGGCTGTCATGTAACAATTAAAAGATGATATGTGTAATTTTTTTCAAACTTTCAGATAATATTTTCTGGTGGCCCTTTCTGTTAATGCATAAACAAAGATACTGCTCCCCTAAAGGTGTCCAGTGCGTTTACTCTGTTCAAAAAACCAAGCAGATATTCAGGAGGAGGGATCCTGGTCTCAGTTCTGGGACAGTATTCCTTGTCTGTAAAAGAGATTTAGCAGTGAAAGCCCCTGCCATCCCGTGGGGTGAACTGTGTGGTGTGAGGAGGTGAAGGAGGGCAGTGCTGTGTGCAGCAATGTCAGTGACCAGCCTGTCTCCCTGCAGATGACAGCCCCTCTCCTCCAGCTCCCTTCGAGCACCGCATCGTCAGCGTCAGGCAAGCGGAGGTGACCACGAGCTACTCCGTGTGTCGCCACGAGGTGCTGGGGGGGTAAGTGTGCCTGTGGCCGTGCTGTGCTGCTGCTGGGGGAATGCAGGGAGCTGCAGAGCTCTGCAGCTGGCCCCTAGGTCTGTGTGTGAACCTCAGACTAGCTCTCTGCAGCCAGAGGGACTGGGTTCATCCTTTGGGTGATCACAGCTGCTCCTGTATCAAGGATGTCCCTTAGATGGCTGGTTTCTGCCCCAGCCCCATTGTCACATGCCTGATTGCCATCCTGGTGACTGTTTTTTTTTTTTTTTTTTTTTTTTATTTGTTATAATAATCCTGGCCTCAGTGTTGTGAGAAGAATCTGTACCTTTAAGGCAGTCAGATTCAGAGCATTTGAAAAGTCAACAAAGCCCATCAGATCAGGCAGCTTCCAAAATCTCTTTTTCTGTGCTGAGCTGCACATTAAAGAAAACTAAGGAAGAGTTATAATTACTTTGACCTTATGTTTAGTTTTCACTCATAGGAAGTCTGCAGCTGCTTCAGCTTTTGTATTCCTGTATCCTTACTTATGTGACAAGAAGGCTTGATTTACACATTGATCCACGTACAAATATGGCTTAATAAGCATAAGCAATGTGATGCAACAGCAGGGAAGATGATGTTTAGGAATCATCCCAAGGGGCATTAACATATCTGCGTGACATGGGGGAGAATTTCCAGCATGCCAGAAATGCAGGCTGTGGAGGGGCTACAGTTACTGGTCTTATGGTCATTTAAAAAGTTCTGAGATCAGGACAGAAATATCCTTGTTAATATACCCACTAACACATCCCTGAAGGACAGTGAGGGGGTCCAGTTACAGAAGGGAGCCAGAGCATGGCCAGGCCATCATGCCTCAGCAGGACCAATGTGGCTTAATATTTTAGTGTAAGCACTGAACAACTGGCTGGAAAGATAAAACTAATCCTTCATAAGCTGAGAGAAAGAGGAGCTCCATGCTGCTGGCCACCCGACTCCGTTCACTTTGTACTGGGCTATTTTTGCTCACGGTAAGAATAGTTCCAGGAGAGGTTTCTGTGCTGAGCTGTGCTGAGCTGCTTCCCGTCTTTTCCTTGGCATCCACAGGGGGCGTTTTGGGCAAGTCCACAAGTGCACGGAAATATCGACGGGGCTCAACCTGGCAGCCAAAATCATAAAAGTGAAAGGAGCCAAAGAGAAGGTAACCACACTGCTGGGAGCTCTGAGCCTGCCCTCCCTGCCACCCCAACACCACTGCCCCAAGCTGCCCCATGACAGGCAGCTCATCCTCGGGTACCATCAAATACTGCAAAATCGTGGGCTTGGTGTGACTCTTCATCATCTCCTGTATTCATGATTAAACCCTCAATCCCCTTGACATCTGTGGTGTAGCTGTTGTTGGGCTTTATAAATAGTTCTGGTTTAGTATGTTGAAACTTAAGAGCGTATTTTGCTCATTTTTTGTTGCTTTATTTTTTTTTCAGGAGGAAGTAAAAAATGAAATTAACATCATGAACCAGTTAAATCACGTGAATCTGATCCAGCTTTATGATGCTTTTGAAGCCAAAAATAATATCACTTTAATCATGGAATAGTAAGTTTAAATGATTTCAGGAATTTCAGATGTTTGGGTTTTCTCAGGTCACTGAAGCAAATAGGGAATGATAATTCTGAGTTGTGAAGAAGTGAGTAGTTTCCTAGCCTAAGAGAGAGTTGATCTCACTTTCAGAAGGAAAAAACAATGGTTTAAAGGTAATTTCTTCGGGTTAAAAATTTGTCAGGGCTTTATCTTTGACTAATTTTCTCTTAATTTCTGTGCAGAATTTAGTTCAGTTGTCAGCTCATGTGAAACAGCTTTCAGTTTGAGTTCCATTTAGTAAATTTTGTAGGTTGAAGACTTACTTTCTCATGACTAGTAAGATGAGTGGGTAACAGATACTGAAGGTTCTCCAGGTCCCATAGGACCACCAGGTCACGTGAGTTTGGGTTTGACATGTATCCCCCCAAACACTAGTGACAACTTTCCCATTTTGAAGTTAGATTGATACTTAATTTCAAGAGAAATAAATTTCTTCAAGTCATTGAGGCTTCTCATGGTAAGAACAGTTCTAGGAGAGATCCAACACTTTATGTTGGATGTTTTGTTAGGAGCCCTCAGTTACAGAGCCCAATTCCCAACTTGGAAATAAATCGAATTTTAGGGTTTTTAATGCTTTTCTATGTGAAAATTTTAGTCTTGATGGTGGGGAATTATTTGACCGGATCACAGATGAAAATTACCATCTGACAGAGCTGGATGCCATCCTGTTCACCAAACAGATTTGTGAAGGAGTGTACTACTTGCACCAGCATTACATTCTCCACTTAGATCTGAAGGTCAGTTGTTTGTGCTCTCTGTGCTTTAGTGGTGCTGGTTTAGGCACCACAGAGTCTCTGATTACTGAGAATAATTTCTCATTTCATGGACTCATGTCCATGAAAGGAATAGACTTAACACTCACAATGAATGGAGCTTTAGAGATTGATTACTTTTTTCCAATGTCTATTCAGTAGCTTGCTTGGAATCATCAGGATTCTGGGCTTTTGCCTTTCTTAAATCAGAAGCTTTTCATTCTCTGTAGCATTAAACAATCTTCTTTTTTCACCAATGGAAAAAATCCCACCCAAAACCTCCTAGGCTGGAAAGGTTCACAATCTTCTCTCTATTTCCCCTACCTCTTTTTAACATTGTACAAATACCTGTTCAGTCATCTTCTGTAGTTTGTACTTTTTACTGCCTGGAACCAACCTGCAGCAAAATGGCAATGTTTTCCTAATGGTCCATTAATAACTGGTATTTTTAAACAGAAATACAAACTTTTTTTTTCCTGCCTGTTTATATAGCCTGTTTACACAAATTAGTCCAGGCTGGCTCAGAGAGAGTTCTGCAGCTGTAATATGCTTGGACCCTGTCACCCCCCTTCCCACCTGGAAAAATATTCTCATTGGAAAAAAAATAATTTTGGGCTCATTTGATCTGGTTTTTGTGGCTTTTTGTGGAGGGAATTTTATACTAAGTTTTGTTAGATATCTCTCTCAAACATTTAACTCAAAATACTCTCTTCTCTTCCTGTAGCCTGAAAACATCCTATGTGTAAATCACACAGGAAACCAGATTAAAATTATTGACTTTGGATTAGCAAGAAGGTAAGAAAGTTCAGTTGTGAATTATTTTAAAAAACAAAACCAAATGAAACACAAAGCTCTGACATGTTTCTGGTAGTTCTTTGGTGGAAGGGTTGTGCTTTGATGGCTCTGTAATAATTCTGTGTGAATGAGCTAAGCATTATGATTTTGCAGGCATGAGTTTTCTGCTGTGTGCATTAATTATCTAATTACTTTTTCAAATAACATTTCTCTTGGATAAAGCTTTACTACTGTTCTAATTATCTCAAAATTATTCCCCATGTAGAGCTTTTACTCTAGGGACTCTGTGAAGGCTCCCAGACACTACTTGATTGCAGGGTTTCATGGTGCACGTTCTAATTGTAGAAATTATCTGCTAAACTCTTTAAGTAGCTAAGTTGATTGAAGAAAAAAAAAAAGGCATTTTTGAGCCATCTCCTGTGAAACAGGTAACCCTCAGAAAAATCGGGACTTTTCTCCATTTTTTTATTCTGCTTGCATGAGTTTAAAGAAAAGCTGTGAGAGCATAAGTCAATTGCTTTAGAATAAAAACAAATTATTTCTATTACTATGACAGTAAGAACAATAATATTTCCCTAATTATTTTCTAAACCCTTTGAGATTTTTCTTAAGCTAAAAGCTGGTACATTCATGCATATATATATATATATTTATGTGCTTGTATATAAGCATCTGTTCAAGGACTTTGTTTCCATAAAATACTTGTGAAAGAAAAAAAAATATACATTGAGTTTGGGGTTTGTTTGGTTGGTTTTTAAATTGGGTAAAGATACAAGCCTCTACTGAAGCAGTTTTGTGAACAAGATCATCCAGGAGAAAGATTTACAAGCAGTGCTTTGGTGGTTTGCTCTGTCTGAACACAGATGTTACTCCAACTCCTGTCAGTGGCAGTTGTTACTTGTTCAGGCTGGTAACTTTCCCGTTTAGCAGTAGCAGAAAGAACAGAGTAATTTCCCCTGTATGGGGTCACTGTTACTTGTTCCTGAGCCCAGATAATCCCTTCAGTCCCACCTTAGTGGTTAGATTGTGTCCATATCTATGATGCAGGTGTTTACCCTGAGCTGTAGCTGGGTGCATCCCACTGATCAAATGCTCTTCAAATCTTGTATAATCAAAACTGCTTTGTTTGTTTTATCTTTTATGGATTTTGGAGAACATCTGCTGGAAAGCATCCTGTGGTGCCTGGCAGAGGGTAAAGCTGCTAGCACTCTTTGAGGGAGCCCTTTGCAGGGTTTAGTGTCCGTGTTCTTTCTCCTGGCTTTGCTCTGGCAGAGGGATAATGATGGAATATTCCCCTGAGGTGACCCCAGTGCTGCCCTGCTGCTGGGCACTCTGCTCTGCTCCCCTGCCATGTTCTCAAAAGCCCTGCCTTGCTCTTCCCTTGGTGAGATGAGCTCCACAGCTCCTGACTCATGGCTCTTTTCCCTGAACAGGTACAAACCCTGTGAGAAGCTGAAGGTGAATTTTGGGACTCCAGAGTTCCTGGCTCCTGAGGTGGTGAACTATGACTTTGTTTCCTTCCCCACTGACATGTGGAGTGTGGGGGTCATCACCTACATGCTGTGAGTGCCCTGCCAGGGCTCTGTGCTGCCTCCAAGGGCCCTGCAGGGCAGGAATGCAGCAGCCACTGAGCCCATCTGCCTGTGACTTCTCCTAATTAATTCTGTTCCCCCTCAGATTTTCATACAGAGGCACCTCGCTGTATGTCCAAAGTGTCTAAACAACAAATGATCCTTTTGATAAGTCTCTAAATGTTCATTTCCCTTATCATCTTCCTAAGCAAAGTAAAATGGGTCAGGTATTTTTTTTTAAACCCTGAAAAGTTGCCCAATATATGTGAGAATTGTAATTTTGATTGTGTTTTGGCAGACTTGAATTCATGTTTTAATTTGTGATCTGATCATTTAACAATTTTAGACTAGGTGTGCATCTGCACAGGAGAATGAATGTTATCTGTGTTGGGCCATCGGTCTAAGAAATTACCTGTCATGAATAGGACTAAAACTTTTCTCTGATGGCAACCACGGACAGCTTGTCTGTCCAAAGTCTCTTCTGATCTCATCACCTTCTGACGAGCTTGTTTTGCATCCCAGAATCTTTCACAGACATTTTCTGTGAACTGGATAAAGTTCTGGTTTGAATTTGTATGTTAGCCAAAACCCAACTGAATGAAGTATTAAATGATGGAAGCAATAAATCTGGGCTCAGAGAGTAGCTGTTAAAAGTAATTTACTGTTCAGAATTCTGTTTAATTCAAGCCACATATGGATATGGGCCCTGATTTGGGAAAGCTCTTGAGTCCCTCTAGCTTTCCTAGCTGGGAAAGCACAGAAGGATGTACCTAAATCCTCACTGAAACCATTCCTTGGGGATCTATTAATGATGCTCCCTAACCTGGGTGAACTCCCAGGGGGTAACACTAAATTACAACACTTCATTGCCCTAAACTGTTGCCTTATGGTGGCTTGGAGTGAGCAGTGGAACCCTCCATAGCTGAGAGCCTTTTCCCTCCCTAAGATAAGAACAATTACAAAGCAGAGGATTCACAGAAGGAAAAACACACGTTGCATATGATAACTGCTCTTCTCCCCCCACCCCATCTTTCTTTTTTTAAGGCTTAGTGGCCTGTCCCCATTCCTGGGAGAGACTGATGCGGAGACAATGAATTATGTAGTCAATTGCAGCTGGGATTTTGATGCAGAAGCATTTGAACAGCTCTCAGAGGATGCCAAAGACTTTATTTCCAGACTGCTGGTGAAGGAGAAAAGGTACCTCTATGTCTGATTGTGAGGACAAGTAGCACCAAATTCTTACCAACCAATTGTTTGGATTGCAGCCAACAATGAGAACTTACAATGTGACATTTTTGTGTGCTGGCTCGGGCTTGCTGGGCAATTCCTCAGTGATCCAGAAGCCCTGTTTTAAAGGAAGGTGTCTGTATACCTTGACTGAGGAAAGTTGCTTTTCACAGTAGCATTAACACGGGCAGAATACAGGAAATCTGGAAGGATTTGCAGTATAGCAATCTGTCTCTAAAGCTTTTGCTTCTCTGTGCAAAAACTATTTCTATTGTTAGTTTGGACTCTCACAAGGCTTGACAGAAATTGCAAAAATGCCTCTCGAATGCCATGGAGGATAAATGGAAGCTGCAGCTGTGAAAATGTGCATTGTTCTCTTCTAAAGTAGTCTACAGGCTTTTGGGAGATAACTCTCCCAAAAATACAGCATTTGGGATTTAACTCTACTTGTGGCTTCTCATTCTTGGCTCCACTGAGATAAAAAGTGAGCACATATGAAACAAAGCAGAGAATGAGGATCCTACTGATGTCAGACCAAGGCTGGGGGATTGGCTGGGTACAGAAATTTTTCTCCTGCTGAGTAGTGATACAAAACTAATCAAATCAGGAAATGATGCATACAGTATCAGATTTTGTGTTTGAGGGGAATTCAAATGAGTGCTTAGAATATTAACAACTTCCAGATTGTTACCTAAATCAGTCAAATCAGTTCTAGTAACAATTCCATTTTGAACAATAGGTTCCTATGAAAAACAAAGAATTAACTGAAATTTAGCATATTGCCAGCAGGAAAGATCTAAGGATTTTTTCAGAATGTAATGATGATTTGCTGTGAGACTGTAAACTTTGGAATCTTTGGTTTTTCTGTGCAATAGGATTAGGATATCCAGAGGGACACTGCAAAGTTTGGTTAGAAGCTGTGAATGAAAGGAGGATGTGAGAGAGCAGTGTTGGCAGTGGGGTGCAGAGGGCAGTGATTAGCTGGCCCAGCTGTTCCCAAGGTGTGTGGCAGCCTCTGCTGTCCTGCAGCCCTTGCCCTGACTGCCGAAATCGGGCTGAGCAGGCAGGAGCTGTCTTCTCATCATCTCAGACAGAGCCCAGGAGATAGGCTTTTGATCCGAAAAAAGGCAAATTAAGCTTTTTTTCTCAATACATCTACCTCAAGATTTCCTCAATTACCATGTATTTCTCAAACCTTTTAGGACAGGCTGTGGCATTTGGGCCATTGTTGGATGTCAGGATATAAAGCCTGCTCAGCCTGATCCAAGCTTAGGGGAATGGACAATTGTGCTTTTTAAATATGAGGCACAGAACGAGCTTGTGCTGTCAGGACAGACAGATAACACCACAAACGTTACTTTTCTGTTAGCAAAGTTCTGTCTTTGCACAACAAAGCGATACTTTACCTTATGAATTCAAACCAAGGTGCTGCAGAGCGGCCGGCAGTCCTTCACCCTCCTGCTGGGCAGCGCAGGATGCTTTGGGATCCCACACACGGGGACGAGCAGCATTTCCCCTCGTGTCCCCTCACTCGGGGCGGTTCCTCACTGACACAGGGGCAGTTCCTCACTGACACAGGGGCAGCTCCTCACTGACACAGGGGCAGTATCTCACTGACAGAGGGGCAGCTCCTCGCTGACACAGGGGCAGTATCTCACTGACACAGGGGCAGTTCCTCACTGACACAGGGGCAGTATCTCACTGACACAGGGGCAGTTCCTCACTGACACAGGGGCAGTTCCTCACTGACACAGGGGCAGTATCTCACTGACACAGGGGCAGTTCCTCACTGACACAGGGGCAGTTCCTCACTGACACAGGGGCAGTATCTCACTGACAGAGGGGCAGTATCTCACTGACAGAGGGGCAGCTCCTCGCTGACACAGGGGCAGTATCTCACTGACACAGGGGCAGTTCCTCACTGACACAGGGGCAGTATCTCACTGACACAGGGGCAGTTCCTCACTGACACAGGGGCAGTTCCTCACTGACACAGGGGCAGTATCTCACTGACACAGGGGCAGTTCCTCACTGACACAGGGGCAGTTCCTCACTGACACAGGGGCAGTTCCTCACTGACACAGGGGCAGTATCTCACTGACACAGGGGCAGTTCCTCACTGACACAGGGGCAGTATCTCACTGACACAGGGGCAGTTCCTCGCTGACACAGGGGCAGTTCCTCACTGACACAGGGGCAGTTCCTCACTGACACAGGGGCAGTATCTCACTGACACAGGGGCAGTTCCTCACTGACACAGGGGCAGTTCCTCACTGACACAGGGGCAGTTCCTCACTGACACAGGGGCAGTTCCTCACTGACACAGGGGCAGTTCCTCACTGACACAGGGGCAGTTCCTCGCTGACACAGGGGCAGTTCCTCGCTGACACAGGGGCAGTTCCTCACTGACACAGGGGCAGTTCCTCGCTGACACAGGGGCAGTTCCTCACTGACACAGGGGCAGTTCCTCACTGACACAGGGGCAGTATCTCACTGACACAGGGGCAGTTCCTCACTGACACAGGGGCAGTTCCTCACTGACACAGGGGCAGTTCCTCACTGACACAGGGGCAGTATCTCACTGACAGAGGGGCAGTATCTCACTGACACAGGGGCAGTTCCTCACTGACACAGGGGCAGTTCCTCACTGACACAGGGGCAGTTCCTCGCTGACACAGGGGCAGTATCTCACTGACAGAGGGGCAGTATCTCACTGACACAGGGGCAGTATCTCACTGACACAGGGGCAGTTCCTCACTGACACAGGGGCAGTTCCTCACTGACACAGGGGCAGTATCTCACTGACACAGGGGCAGTTCCTCACTGACACAGGGGCAGCTCCTCGCTGACACAGGGGCAGTTCCTCACTGACAGAGGGGCAGTTCCTCACTGACACAGGGGCAGTTCCTCACTGACACAGGGGCAGTTCCTCACTGACACAGGGGCAGTATCTCACTGACAGAGGGGCAGTATCTCACTGACACAGGGGCAGTATCTCACTGACACAGGGGCAGTTCCTCACTGACACAGGGGCAGCTCCTCGCTGACAGTCCCGGCGCTGAGGGGCAGCACAGGGCACGGCCTCTCACGGGCTCTCTCCCGCAGCTGCCGGATGAGCGCCGCGCAGTGCCTGAGGCACCAGTGGCTCACCGACCTCGCCGCCAAGGCCCACAAGTGCCGGCTCCAACTCAAGTCCCAGCTGCTGCTGCAGAGCTACATGGCCCACAGGAAATGGAAGGTAAATACACCTTTAAATAAAGGCTGGCCGATCTGCTTCCACAGGGAGAGTCAGCACGACACTGGCAGAGCCATTCCCTCCTCTTGTAGGCGGCTCACCTGTGCTCACAGGTTTCTCGGTTGTATCAGTTGTGAAGTTTTGTTTTTTTTTTTAACCTGTAAATGAAGTGTTTTGTCCTGCAGAAGGGTATTGCTTCTATTTCTAGCAAGTTTGGTTTCAATTTTCATGCTGATTGGTGTTTAGAAGTTTTTTACATCTTTCTTTCTACATGTTCAGAGGCATCAGATGCTACTTTACATTAAAAGTTCATTCTCTTTAAACTTTTCCTATTGCTAACAGTTGCATTGATCTGTTGTCACTAAGGAGTAGGGATATAGCTTAAGGCAGTTTGTGCCTCTCACTACAGAATGGAAGTGTGGGAGAAAGGAAAAAAAAATTGCCTTAAACTCATTGAGAGAACTCTTCAGGATCTTACTGAGAACCCCAGGCCCCTTGTGAACTAAGTTTTTATGAAGTGATAGGTAATAAGTTGTGCTTGAGTCTCTATTTGATTGTAGGTTATTGACCCTAAAAGGTGAACACAGTGATCTGGTTAGAAAGAAGCCTGTGGAATTGTGAGGCAAACTCAGTGAGGACCATTCCCTTCTCTTCTGTCACTGGGGAGCTGCAGCATTTCCTTGCCAAGGAGTTAACCCAGAGGCTTACACTTTTTTCAGTCCTGCACTGCAACTGCTTGGTGGCAAACCTCTGCACTTGCATTTTAAGGGTGACACAGTCTAAAGACCTATCAGTGTACAATTCATAGTAACACTGAAGAACCTCACAGTGCCAGCTGCTGTGCAGGACCCACTGCGACCCACACAAGCTGGAGGCTCTAGAGGGAAATGAATTTGCCAGGAAGAAAAATCCCTGTCTGGTGCAGGAAAGTTCCTTTGCCTTGGTTGCACTCACACCTGGACTGTTCTGTTCTGTTCACAGAAACACTTTTATGTGGTGGCTGCTGCTAACAGGCTGAAGAGATTTCAGAGTATGTCTGTCAAGCTTGCATGAGCTTGTGTGAAACCTCCAGCACTCCTGGAGATGGACATGAAGCCGTGGAAGGAGGACTCAGTGTCTCCAAACGTTTCTATCCCTGTTTTATAGCATAAGGGTTTGGGACTGTCTTCCTCAATTATTTTGTGTGTTACTGCTGCAGTTCCAGAAGTGCCTTAAGGAAGAGGCACAAGATTTCTAAAAGCAGAAGCTACTTTGTTTTTACAAGTTTTTAGTTGTTCTATACAGTGGTGGAAAAACATGGCTGTTACTGGGGCTGACTTCTTGCTGAAGGCTTTGACTCTGCAGAGTATTGTTGGTGTGTTTATAGCAGAAAACGTCTGGCAGTTTTCTGGTCCCACACCAAGCACGGGATCTCTAAAGACTTTCTTCCTGACTGATGTGTGTTACCAGCTTTAGAGAACTGCTACACAGTGGCACAACTTGTCCCTCAGGTGTTTGCTACTTAAAACGAAAGATACAGACATCATTTTCTTCTGTATTTCTTTCCAAAAGGTAATTTCCCCACAACATGAAGCTGCTTTAGTACAACTCCAGCTTGGATGGGTTTGGTTTGTTGTTTGGTTTTTTATTATTCTTCTCTCTTCTTTAAAGAATAGTCACTGCATAGTTAGGAACTATGAGGAACCCTGCTTTGACCTAACTTAAGTCAGTCCATTGCTGCTGTTTCTTAGGGCAAGTTGAATTGAGCTGAACTGATTGAACTTCTGGAAGGAGATGTGTGAAACTGCCATGAATACAAATCACCTCATGACTGTTGGGTCTATGCAAAAAGATCTCATGTTGTAGAGAAAAGAGGAGAGTTTCAGAGATTTTATGTTTTTAATACTTGTAAGTGCTTTTCATTATCCATGACTGCAGCCCTTAAGTTGCTAAGTTTTAGTTTGAGGATTTATTTCTCCTCTCTGGAAATTTTAATGCAGTCTGAGGAGCTGGTATGGTGTGACATGCAAAACAGTTTTCACTTCTAATAGGTTCAGTGATGGGGAAACAAGAGTGTTGCCAGACTCTGCCTTTAGTCCAGTTAGGAGGTTGAAGCCCTTTTTTCCCCCCCCCTCACTTTGCTCTTGAACATGAAACCTTTTCTTCACAATATTAACTTATTTTGGATTTTAAACTCTTTTCTTATGTATAGAGTGGGAGTCACTTACAATCTCTCAAATAAAAGTTCAACACTATTTATTAAACCTGTGGTTCCCTGTTCTGGATTCTGCAAAACTCAAGTGTGAACTGGATGGGCTCTTAGGAAAAATGGAAGCTAGTATTACTAAAAGTAGCTTTCCAGCAAAGGCACCTGAAAGCTCCTTTGAACTTTATGGACTTTCACATCCCTTGAATTTGCAGAAGTGTTGGTTGTCAATGATGAGGTCTGTAAGACTGGATTGCTCTAGTCTAGCTATCTTTTCCACTCAAGTGCTTCTCATTTTGCTTAGTCCCGACTTCTGCATCATTCCCAGAACTGGGACAGAGAAGAATCTTGGTAATTTATCACCTTCTATGAAGGCCCACTTTTGTTCATGTTTTCCTTCCACACTGTTTCTGCATGCTGAATGTCACTGTATTCATTGGTCTGTATATTTCTGAATTAATACTAATAAATTTCATAAAAGTGCAACAAGAATATTCATCAACTTTGGTTTAAGCCCCCCTGCCAAACAAACCTGAAAGTATTTCTGGGTAGGTCCAGAGATCCAGGCCAGGCAGAAAACACGCAAGAGAAATGGAATAAAGACCTCTTCTCTGAGCTTATGACTGTGAGACACTAAAAATCTGTCACCCAGTCAACATCCTTTTCCTCTGGATATCTTCCTTCTGAAGGCACAGGCATCTCCTCTATGTTTTTTATTTTGCATTCCAAGTATCTGTGCCAAGAACATGATGTCATAATACAAAGCTTTTCCTTCCAGTACTTTTATTGGTTCTTGGAATATTTGGGATCCCTTACAAAAGCACAAGAGCCTTCATTCCTATACACATAAAAAGAAGTCAAATTCATTGACTAAACAATATTTATTAAAAAACAAAACAACCCAAAAATACAAAAATAAGACTTTATTTCTCTGTTGGCTTTGCACTTTAAGAAGGCACTGTTAGTTCCCCTTCCTCTTATTTCATTGACTTCTTCCAGGCAGGGGCCCAAGGCCTGTAACTTCTAACTTACTTACACTTAAAGTAGCATTAGAATGTTACCTGCTTCTTGCAACAGGAGAATGAAGCTATTTTACCCCTAATGCCTCAGCCTGGTGAACAGTCACACACGCTTCCTGTAAAATCCCATCACTCTGTGGTCTCATTTAATAAAAATAACATTCTTAAATAATTAAAACCTAAATAAAATCAGCTGTCTGCCAGGCAGCCATCACTCTTATGCTACTGGATCTCTTGTTAGAGCAGAGGGAGAGTTAAAACTAAGAGCCAGCAGCAGTTACATCACTGGCTGGCATTACAGAGTCAGTGCTCCTTGTCTCTTGTGCCTTAGCAGCGTTTTCCAGGATTTTCTTTTTCCATTCTTCATAGTCGTGATTTGTTTCAGTCTTTGGCCGTTTACATGGCATTTCCTCATCCTCTTCAGAGTCTGTGAGGAAGCAAGAAAGCCCATGAGAGGCCATCATGGGCAGCATGCTGCTGGGGTAACAGGCAGTGAGCAAACGTGCAGACACCAGGAGGGGGCTGTCCCTGTGGTTTCTAATCCTGGTTACTGCTCCCCTCACCTGCTGGGACAGTCACCTCTGCACCTCTGTGTCTGAACAGAGCAGCTCTCCTTCATTCTACTGGGACTACTCAGTAAAAACTCCACTGTCCAGCTGCCAGGCTCTTTGTGCTTCCACAGAGGTTTGCAGGATTGAGAGAGCTGCTGGGAGCTGGAGCATCATGGCCCAGCACACAACTCAAACACTGAGCAGCAAGAAAGCTCAGAACTACTCTAGTGAGGTGATTTTCACTCACAGCCAAACACAACTTACCAGCTTCCTGCTCACACTGCTCCAGGGCACTCTGCAAGCTGTCAGGTGTCTCTGCAGCTGCTGGAACATCTTCTAAAAAAACAAGGAAGTTGCTTTGCTTTTGAATGGTATTTGGGGCTCCGAGGGTGGCTTAAATGTAATTCTTTAATTGCAATGTCATCTCCCACGAGTACAGTTGTCCAGTCAGAGCAGTTCCCTGGTCCAGACTGATACTCAAGCTCTACAAGAGGTGCCAGCACTTCAAGTTTCAAGTATGGCATAGACTGACTGGCTGCTTTAATTAGCAAGCTGCTAATTAGCAGCAAACTGCTGCTGCATTGGTAACCAGTGATCCACCATGTTCATTGCCCCAAACCACACTGCTACCCTTCTAGGTCACTCAGGCAGGATTATCAATTATTTCTTTTCCTTCTATTCCTTTCCCACAATTTTTATAGATACACATAACAGGCAGGAGGCTGTCCAGGTATGCAGATGCACACTGTCTTCCCTGAATTCTTATGGAAATTCCCAGTTTGCTTTAGTTGCTTTAGTGCTGGGATAATGTTTGGGGTTTTATAGGGCACTTCCCTAGGAGAAAGTAGCAGCTTTTGGGTTGGATTCAGGCAGCATGTTGCAGAAAACATCAGGGTATGAAGACACAGTACGAGAGGATAACTTTCAGTGAGAAAGTAAGACATGGAAGCCTGGAAAAGGAAAAAAGAGAAGGAGGAAGCAGCAAAAACACAAGGCCATTAGGGCACATACTGTATTTCAGGCTTTCTCCCCCACAAAAAGGAGCAGAGAGCTGCAGGCTCAACAATGGGCAAGAAACATTCCTGACATCTGCCCAGTGTGTGAGGAGAGGTGGTGCCAGAGTTGGTACCAGAACAGCAGGGCTTATGCTTGTTAATCCTGCAGTGGGGGAAAGGAAAGCACAGGAGTGAGTCAGCCTGAGGAAGATGTTTGTGATAAGTTGTGTGTCAGGTTGCCATGTTAACAGGATGCAGAAACCAGGCAAGAGGGAGGAATCCAAGATAGGTCAGGTAGTATGGGAGAAGCAAGGAATAAATTGCAGCAGCAGAGACTGCAAAGAGCAGTGAGCACTTGAGAAGAGAGGAAAATATTATTTTTGTCCTTGCCACTTTTTTCCTATTTTTGTCCTTGCTAAGCTATTGCAAGGACTGTGAGTGGAATTGGGCTGCAGGAAACACTTGGAATGAACGGGCAGATTTGGCTGAAAGGGGACAGCTAAAAGCAATCACACTGAAACCACCAGGATGGGGCACTGAGGCCATGGCATGGGTGTGCTGTCTTACAGAGACAAAGCCGAAAACTTACTGCTGAGTTGGTGGCTGATCTTCTCCAGCTGATTGCACAGCCGGTCAAATACTGCTTTTTTCACTCCAGATGTAGCCAACATTTTAGTTTTGTCCACTTTTAGCTTCAAACACCTACAAGAGAAAGTTATCTCTGAACAATGCAACACTCCAGCAACTATCACTTAGGTGAGGTGATGATTACTGTACCAACACTGCCTGTGAGAATGAGGAAGGCAGGCCTGACTTTTTGTCCCACCTATCCTTGTCTCACTCAGAAACAAATCTGCTAAAAACAACAGACCCCAGCAATATTGACTATTCAGTCAATCCAGCTCACTTGAAACTTGGGGTGAGTTCAACTTACACAAGGAATTGTTTTAGGAAAAGGAAACTTTTCAGATTTTCAGGGAACCAGGACAAAGTGCCACTACAACATAAAGCTGAATGTGACTGTGTCAAGACAGCCCTTGTCAGCATTGCTGAATAAGACTGTCACAAGGTGTAATGCTGAGGGAGGAATATCTCTGCATCAAGCAAATTCTTCCCAAGTGCTGGCTGAGTCACACACCTCTCTTAGCTGACATGGGCCTACAGCTATCAGAGCCATCTCCTAAATGCTACAGCATCCTCAGGATGTGATGGTGTAGCTCTTGGGGCTTTTCCTTCTTCAGAATGGCTGCTTCTTGGTTCTCAGAAGCCTTTCTTGCACTTGGAGCAGTATTTCACCAAAAGCCATGGAAGTTTTTGCTTTGTGCAGTGCACATTGAAGACTTTGCTATGAGGAAAGGCCTGGTTTGCTCCAGCTGTCTCCCTTTGCAGGAGCAGGGCAGCAGGACATGCCAAGCAAGACCCTGCAGGAATGAGCTGCTGGCAGTGGCTGTCCCAGCAGGCATTTCAGCCTGCAGAAGGTCTCCCAGGCCATACTCACCTGCACGCAGTGCACAGTGCAGCCGTTATGAACAGGGGCTTGGAGAAATCCAGGTCTGCTTGCTGTGCTTCTGAGAGGCTGCATTCATACCTGGGGAACAGCAAGGGGTAAGTGGGCAGTGCTTCTGCCTCACAGGAAGCTCTCAAATCCATCTGACATGTGGCACTCAGACCTTGCACAGGTCTGTTGGGCCTCTGCAACCCAGTCAAGTAGAAACAGCTGCTACTGGCTGAGAGAAGCAAAAGAGATGAGGAAAGGAAGGGGGTTGGCATGACCTCCTCTCCTGGAATTAGAGGCATTTTAAACTGGGCATCTGGATCAAAGCATGTCAGTAAAATCTACTTCTTCTGCTCCTGATCCACACAGCACTTTTAGTTCTCCCTAGTATCTTAAAATTTACAGTGAGATGCTTTGCATAAATCCATCCTACAACAGAAGGCAGCATTACAGTTTCTTTGATTCCTGTACTGTGTATGTTACAGAGAGGAAGCCTTATAAATGGAAAATGACACAGTAGATGTGCAGCACTGAAGAATGACATTTTTTATTGTCCACCTGCCCCAGGCTATTTTTTTTCCAGTCTGTATTAAGCAGCACCAAGCAAGCACAGCCTTTGTGCACTGACCTACCAGCATTTAAACATGTGCTATCAGGGTGACAGCACTGCAGAACACAGCTCCTCAGGGACTGCTCTGGTTAAAGCAGATGATACAGAATGGAAAATTCTAGTTAACTCTGTTGAATCTCCACTGGACTGTTCCACCTATTGGTTTTACAGGTAGAGTGATGTGCATTTTAAGAGATCTCTATCCCCAAAAGGAAGAATTTACTTCTATTGAACATTACGTCTGAACTGTGCCATGATCAGCAGTTAAATGGATGACAGTATGATGCTATGGGCAAATACAGGGATTAAGAGTCCTATATTTTTACACTATTCCCAGTAGAAAAATTCTGAGTTAGACAATGACTTGCTGAGATTCACAGACTAAATCTTTCTAACAGGTATTCTAAAAAGTGGCCCAGCTCATGGCTGGAATTTCAGTGCTAAGAACTCACCTCAGTAGGAGATATCTGGCCCTTACAAACATCAAACTCTTTACACACCTAAAGAACAAAGAACCTTACTTATAGTTCCCAGTGTGCCCACAAGAGTTTCCTCACCTCTGCAGGATCTCTGAAGCCATGTTCACTGCCTCTGAGCAGCAAAACTGCACAGCCAAGTCTCGCATCCCCAGCTTTTGGTTGACCTCTAGCAAACACTCCAAAGACTTCATGGAGCTCTGGTAGGTGGTCTTGTTCAAACCAGAGAGTTTAACACAATAGGTCTGTCAAGAAGCCAAAGACAAGCCCCAAGAATTAGCAAGATTCCTTCCTGACATCTTAATCAGGCAACCAACACAACCATTAAGTTCAGTTGCTACATTAAACAAATTTGTGCAATGAACAATGTATGTTTTGACTGCACACAGATAGATTAACCAGGTAGGAATGCCAGATCTTGTAATGCCATGATATTTTCAGATGTTTTCACTGGAAGTAAGGTCTGACACTTCCATATATGATACAGCCCCTTTATCACAAGGTAGATAGTGACAAAATTACCAAAGGCTGGGTTGAAGACACGAGTAACACGTTCATGGAGTCAGGTCCAATTAAATTCTCCTCTGCTGAAAATGGACAATCATGAATAGGTTGTACCTATTTGACAATTATTTTGACAGCTCAGTGCTATTCACCTGGCAGATTTACAGGTGGAGGTTTACAGGTCTACAGTGAGAGATTTCTTAAAGCAGCTGCTTTCTTCCCACAGTAAAAGGGGACAGATCTTAAGTTTAATATCCTTGTTGGTAATTTATTTGTTACTGCAAGTGTTGAAATTAAGTTGAAATTATACCAAAGCAAGCTCAATTTGTGAAGGGACTATGACAGTGATCTCAATTTTCACAGCTTCAAACTGAACAGTGAAAGGTCTAACACAGCAAACTGCAGGATTTAGGGGAAAGTTGGTTATTATTTCCCATTCCTGCTATCAATACACACTACAGAACAATGGTTTTATGGAGTCAGGCAGAATGCACCAGCCAGCCAAGTCACACAGTCTATCTTACTTTGTCAACTGGTTGTTTCATGAAACTCGCCGCCAGGTCCAGGCACATCACAGCACTGCTTGTCGCCGTCATTTGAGCCATTAACCCCGTGCACTTCACCTGGGACAGCCGCAGATACTCCTCAGCTTTTCTGCAAAACACCCAGAACACAAAGCCCTGGTCAAAACCGCAGCTACAACACAGAGACTGTCCGACACACTCGATCCAAGGGGTTCCGCAGCCCGACTGCAGCACGGCCTTAGGGGGACTTCCAGCACATCCACCAGACCCAAGGCGGGCACGGCTGCCCGGGGGTACGGCGGGTGCCGCTGCCCGGGCCGGAGCCGCTGCCGAGGGCAGGCATGGCACCGGGCGGGCTGCGGGAGGGCAGCGCGGAGCGGCCGGCGGTACCTGAGCAGGGCGGGCTCGGCCAGGCCCAGCCGGGCCGCCATGGCCCGCAGCGCTCCGCGCTCCATCGCCCGCCGCGCCTGGCGCGCACGCAGCCCATTGGCCGCCCGCGCCGCCGCTCACCGCCCGCTCCGCCAATGGGAGTGCGGGGCGGCGCTTCCTCGGAGCGGGCCAATGGACGGCTCGCGGCGGCGGGGCGGGGCGGGGCGACGCGCGCGGCGCAGTCACATGACGGGGCGGCGCTGGCGGGGGCGGCGGCGGCGCGACCATGGTGAGGGGCAGCGGCCGGGGGGCGCGGGGAGCCGGGAGCCCCTGCCGCGGGCGGGCTGCGGCGGGATGGGGCGGCCGGCGGCCGAGCGATGGGCCCGGCCCGGCCCGGCCTCGGGGCAGCGCCTCGAGCGGCCGCGCTGGGCCGGCGGCGCGGCGGGCCCGGCCGGGTGCGGGGCTGCAGCGGGCGCGGAGGCCGCACGGTCCGGCCCGGGCGGGGCTGAGGTGCGGGCTGCGCCCGTTGTGTCGACGGTAACGCTGCCCGCGGCCTGCGCCGGGTCACCGCCTCGCTGCCTTCAGCCCGTTTGCTCGAAGGGGCGCAGGGGAAGATGGTGTTTTTACTAGGGAATCGCGGCCGTACCAGCGGTCAGTTTCCCTCTTTGCCGTGCTGTCCCCGGGTTAAACCCGGGCTTGTGTCATTGCCGGTTCTGTACACGTGTGCCCTGGCTGTCCGCCTTGCAGCCTTCGCTCCAGTCCCTCCCGACCCTCCAGGACTGCTGTCGTAGGCTTCCCGAGTAAACTTCCTTTCTTTTCCGGCAGAAGGGGCGGCTGTGCATTGATGGGCGCAGCTCATTAGCGCTCTTTGCCGCAGATGTTGGTGTTTGTTAGGCAGCGAGGCGAGGGTCAGCCACTTCTCCCAGGCTGTTAGCAATAGGACGGGAAGGCATCGTCTTAAGATGTGCCGGGGGAGGTTCAAATTGGACATTTGGAGGAATTTATTTACAAGACGGGTGATTAGACAATGGACTGCTCACGGGGGTAGTGGAGTCGCGGTCCCTGGAGGTGTTTAAGGAAGGACTGGACATGGCACTGAGTGCCGTGCTCTGGTTGGTAAGGTGGTGTTCGGCCACAGGTCGGACTCGATGTTTCCAACCTCATTCATTCTGTGAAACCTGAAATTGCCACGTGGAAATAGTGCCTACTGAGAAATACTTTTCAATCCTCAATGAAAATAAGGGGACAATCAAATTTCCCAGTAAAACAGAACTATCTATAATTTGCCTTCATTGGTATGTAATCTTCAATAAAATTTTAAGCAGCACTTGCTGGAACCACCACAACGTGTAATTAACCCAAGTGTGGTGTGTAAACAGTACTAACAGTATATAGATAGTGAGGCAGAGGATAACTGAATGCTTTGTAAAGAAGGGATTGCTTGGTTCTTAGGCATTCGAAACAGTTTCTTTTTAGAGTTATATGTATGTTGATCTCTGTATCTTTGGGGCTGGGCAAAACCTGTAGTGTTACATGAAAGAGGAAGGTGAAATACTGAAATGGGTGATGAGAAATGCTAAACCTATACAGTCACCAGTCTCTGTCCCCCACACAATTATTTTGTGGTAGTCATTAATTCAGCAATGAAATTTTCTCTGCCTGTCATTTCCATGGGAACTGGCCAGACACTTTTGTGCTCTCATGGCTTTTTTCTAAGAATAGCTGTTGTCAGGTGATTCAGAAAAAAAAAATAAAGTTACAGATGTTGAACATGGGATAATCACAGGCGTTAAACATGGGATAATTCCCAAATTAGGCTCCCCTGTGATTTCCTGTGGCTGAGCTTGGTTAAACTTTGAAGCTGAATGCTTAAGTACCTTTAACATGACTTGTTTTAAGAGGGCTCTGGTGGCTTTTGATCATACCCTGAATAAAAAGTCCATCTCTTTAATACTTAATTGTGTCTTGTGGCTTCCTGTAGCAGTAAGTACCAGTTTCAACATGTGAGAAATGCTTTCATCTCTCTGGTTTATCTCTGAGCTCCTATACTGTGAGATGTAATAGAAGTTCTGGAGCCTACAGTGTTGCAGAGAGATGCTTCCTGTATGGTATCAAATACTTATGGGGTATTTTGTTTTGCTGTAATTCCCTCAGTAGGTTGCAGAGTGCTGGTGTGCTGCTGTAGCTCACCCACCCTGTCCTGGGCAGCAGTCATTTGAAATGTCTCAGCGGTGTTGTGTTGGCAGGTAGTTTTAACAACATCCATCTGGGAGGAGGCAGGAAAACCTCCTTGGGTAAATGTCATTTGTTGTGATGCTCAGTACAGGCGTGTGAGCAAACAGAAGGAAGTGCCATGTGGAACAGGCTGTCAGCACATCAGTTAGCTAAAGAAAAGGACTATGGGAGATTAGATTGGAATGCACTTTCCAATGGAATGGAAGCAAACCCTTTTATTCATTATTATTTATATTCTGCATGAAGCTTAAGGCACCTGTGTCTCAGAACACGAGCTTTTAGGCTTGACAAGCTCCCTTGAACTCTGCTCTCTTTCAGTACTGTGTCATTCTTGAATACTCCAAGGTACCAGATTTTTAAGTGAAATAAATCAGCACAGTGGTTATTATTTTGGGCCCTCTCTAGAGTGCAGCTCAGTGTCAAATACAGAACTAAAAATGAATCTGATTCAACTGAGTGTTAGAAAATGAGTAAATCTTACGCAATAGGTGCAATGTTTGGTTTGTGTGTTCAGGAGTAATTGCTGTTATGAGGATAGGCATATATATGTTTGCTATATATAAATAATGTTTGTTGCTGCAGCAATGCACTTCCCTAATTGTTATATGCAGGATAACTTGTATTAACTATTCTGGCCAACTGTTTTCAAGCTGTTTTGAGTTTAAAAAAAGATGTTTTCCAAGGCAACTTACGGTTTAGTTTACTAGCCTTTATTAAAAAAAAAAAAAGTGCCAAAGAAACAAAACCTGAAAGAAACAACAACAACAACAAAAAACAAAACAAAACACACCAAAAGCCAGCTTTCCTCACCCACCCTCTCCAAATTCATCTGCTGTGAGTTTTGACTTCCATAACTTGCATATGGTAACTTACACTAGTCCTGTGCTCAGAGCAAAAAGCTTTTGTCTCTTGTGCAGAAACTGCTGAAACTGCTGGTGCAGCTGGGGGAGGCAGTTCTGTCCTTTCTCCACTGCTCAGTTTCTTCCTCATCGCTTCAGAGGAAAAATGAGTGAAGCAAAACTCTTCACATCAACTGTCCTTTTTCCTACCACATTTGCAATGTATCTGCAATACAGGTAGTGGATATAGCTCAGATATTTCTGAAGTCTAAATAGCTGTGTAATTGCTATAAACTGCTTCTCTTGTGCTCATGCAGGGGGTTGTACCTTACTGTACATGTAGTTGACAAGGCAGGATATTCTGTACTGCTGCTTTTGCCCAGGGTCAAAGTATCTTCCACTTCAAAAGCTGATGTTCAGGATTGTTTTTGTAGATGGGCTTAGGACTCCACAGTTGCTTTTTTGATAAAATGACACATGTAAATACCATCTTATGTTACACTGAAATTACCAGCCTAGTAAGATAAAGAACATAAACAGCTTTATTCAACGTGGAATGTGACAGAACTGTGTTCTGATTCAGTGTGTGCTCTGCTGGTTTTCACTGCTTTTGCTCTCTGTTCTTTTTCCTTCATTTGCCTTTTGTCACTGCAGCCTCAAACTTCAGGCATGTGTTGGTAGGACGCATGTGTCTTGATGTGATCTTGTGTATCACTTGATAATAACCAGGTTATGTTTGGGAGCCCCTGCAGTTCTAAAGCTGGAAGTAGCTTGCCTTCTGAAGTTTAAAGAAAAGGGTAAGCTGATACATATTCAGACTTTGAAAAGTAAGAATTGCAACTTGTTCGCTAGTGCTGCTGTTGTTTTCTATTCCTACAGAAGTAAAGCTGCTACAAACAACCCCTCAAGTGACACCACTGCTCCTGTTATATGCATTGTAGGTTATTTTGCTACCCATGTCACTTGAAAATGCTGCAGCTATCTTTTCTTCAGACATGAAGTACAGTGCCCTTGTAGTAAAGACATCTTTGTGTAGACCGATCACCTCAGTCCTCAAATCAGCACACATACAAATTGAATTTTCACCTTTCTTAATTCTCCATATCTTGGAGATATACCGAAGAAATAAATTATCTTGTGTTAATATGAAAAATGCTTCTGTTGATGAATTCAGTACTTAGTCCCAGTGTTAAATACAACATGGAACCTGGCTGTTGAAATTTAGAGCAGAAATGGAAGTGTTCCTGGTCTTCTGTTAATGCAGACAGAGTTTGATGTAAAGCTGACACTATAAATGAATGGAACTTCAATTTTTCCTCAGCTGCTGCAAAACTACAGTGATTAAAGTTCTGTGAGAAGATACAAATGTATCTGTTGAGCTGGTGTAATGAAAAGTATGGTCCCGAACTAGTTGTAGCTATGATTCTATTACCAAAGTAATGAAACCAACGCAGCTGGATTCAGCCAAATACTTCTTGGGGTTGTAGCAAACGTGTGTATGCTTCAGTAGTGCTTTGGCTTGATGTTGCTGTTAAAAAGCCTTTTCACAGCCCTGATTGCAGTGTTGTATGTGACTTTAGGCTGAACTAGGTGAATGGTAATCTGTTAATCGGCTGGGTTTTGTTATGGTTCACAGCCTGAACTGCTCTCCCAGCACTGTCTGGCCCCATGAACAGCTGGGGATGGAAGAGCAGGGCTGGTGGCTGTGGAAATGTAGAGCCCATCGGGAGAAGGGGGCTTAGGAGGTTGTGGTTAGTGTTAGCATTGCTGCATTGTTCCTGGCTGTGCTTTAATCGAGATTTGATGTGGTCAGAGCATATGGCATTCAGCTCAGTAGTGATTTATTTTCTTTAAAGCACTGGTATGGATTCAGGGGGCTGTAGAGTGTAACCAATGTTCTGGCACAGACATAACTCAGCAAGTCTGTTATGTGATGTTCTGATATTGATTACTGCACACTAGTCCCTGCTCTGTCATTTTATATTCCTTAAAAGTCTGATCTGCCATTGAATAATTAAAGCTTAGCAATTACAGCAAACTTCTGCTGGCAGAATGTACTTGTTTGGCAGTTTGAGGTTGTCTAAGGGTTTGTAGATATTGAATTGCCTGAGAAATAGGATCATCTAGCCATGGTTGCTGCTTTTTCCTTAATGCTTAAGTCGTTTTTGGAAGACCTGCGCACTGATTAATTATATACTGAGAAAGCTTTGTAAGAGATGCAGTCACTCTAATTAGCAGAGATGGCTTTTTCTTTAACTTCTTAATTAGTTATTAATTAGCAGCAGTGCATAGTTGGAGTATTACTGAGGCACACAGAGTCAAAGAAGTGTTGGTTGGAAGGAACCTTTTTCTCATATAACCTCCTTGAAGCAGATTTGTCACCTGTGTTAGATCAGATCGGCCTTGGTTTTGTCCAGTTGGGTGATTGAGGAGCTTCAAGAGCAGAGTTTCATTAGGGCACGATCAAGGCAGGACCAGTATCACAGAGCACTCTGTTTTCTGTATGTGGAAAAGGATAATGGGGAGATTTCAACTGCAGAACAAGAACCCAATTAAATGTGGGAAGTAACAGGTGTGAAATGCTCTGTAACATTAAATTGGTGTTAAACTAAAACTTCTGTTTTAATGAAGGCCTCAGTTTTAACCTCAGTCCTCAACAGATGCTTCTGGGGACTCCACACATGGAACATGTGGGAGTTGGCACTGAAGACAGAGTTTTTAAATACATTAGGGTGATGTAATTCATGCCCTTCCAGCTTGTTTCTGAAATGCAGTTAAAAGGAGGAGACCAGAGACCTTCTGAGCACAGTGGGTGAAGGGAACAAGTATAAATAGCTGAGAATATACTGAAGCCTCAGAGAAGCTGCTGTGCAAATCACTATGTACTTGGTATTTTTCAAGACTAGTGAAGATGTAGCTGAGATGCTGCATCAGTGCTTTTGTCTCCAACAGTATTTCAGAGGGGCCATATGAAAACAAACTGCAAGAACTGAGAGGAGTGGAGATACTCTGATGGGGTGTTGAAGGCTGGTCCTGAACAAGAGGTGGATGACTGTTTTCTTGTAAAGCCCCTGGAGGAGGGCTGGGTGCAGGGGGAGACAGCAGTAGGGGATCTGATCTATGGGAGTTTGGACATGTTAGCAAATAGCTTAAAGATGCTTGTAGAGACTGATCTAATTATTCTGGTAGAGGGAGGTAGAGGTAGCTGCAGTAGGCGGCCTGTTATGGCTGGGTTGAGGGGAAATATAAGGGTGTAAGCAATGGATTTGTTTAATGTTTTAAGAAATGTATGAACCTTGGAAAGTCAAAAGACAATGAAAGCTTCAGTTGGATGTGTAGTGTGCCTCTGAGGAGGAGCAAGAATGTCACTCTGACAGTGTGACTAGGACAAAGACACACAGAGTTGTTTCTCTTCAGCTTTCTGACCCAGTCTGCAAGTAGCTTCTACCTTCTGGAATGCACTAACTGCACTTTATCCTTTGCTTATCTGAAACTTGTGCTGAATGGAATGGTGTGGCTCAGATAGCAGTTGAGAACTTGTGACTTGTGAGCACAGAAAGCATCTGTGCAGCTGCAATGTGTGGTCTGGGCACTGCCTTGAAGCTCTGTGGACAGAAGTAACAACAGTGCTTCCTCTCATGCATGTGTCTCTGCATTCTCTTGGAGCTTTTCTTCCCAGACTGGAATCTTGACCTCTAAATGTTGGAAAGGAAAAGTTAGCCCTGCTCTGCCCCCGTGGCTTTGCTGTCCAAGAGGCAGTGGTGCTCACAGGCTACCTGTAACCTCCCCTCAGGATTTTGCAGGGCATGTGAACTTTCTCCATTACGTTTCACACAACTATTTCTGACCATCCTTCAGTGGTCACACTGCACTGTCACTTGCAGTGCATTCTGAAGTGTGGGAATCCAGGTTTAGTCAAATCATAAACAACTTCATGAAAATAATTGAATTCTGTTTTGTTTGGTTCCTTTTTTCCTCCAGCCAACAACACAGCAATCTCCTCAGGATGAACAGGAAAAGCTCCTGGATGAAGCCATTCAGGCTGTGAAGGTGCAGTCCTTCCAGATGAAGAGATGCTTGGTAAGAATGTGACTTTAAAATGCAATGAAGCTTCTTGTTTGCTAGGAATAAAACAGTGAATCAATACCAATCTCTAGTGCTGTGAGGAAAATTAACCCTTTATGTATCTTTGTGCCAGAGGCTTTGCCAATAAATGAGGCAGCTGCTCATAGAGAGTGAGCCTTGGGTGTTCTCTGAATGTGTCTTCCTGATTTTCCTCCAGTATTTGACAAGTTAGATGTACGTTTATAATCTACATACTTTCATTTAAATAAACCTAAGATCAACTTTATTATGAGATCATTGTTTATGTCCACCATTCTGTTGGTTTTTTTCATGTAGCCTTTCCTTGGTGTGACTGTCAGACTGAGAGGCTGTGTGGGATCAATTTTGTAGGGATTAACTGTAGATGGATGTGTGAATTCTTCTGTGACTGGAAAACACCCTGGGCTAGTGTTGTGCTGAGATTTTTATCTGTGAATTGTAGCCAATTCAGGCAGATTATGTACTCACATGTAGCTTTCCTGGGTTTGAGAAACCCCAGTTTTTATTTGGAGAAACTGCTTAAAGTTGCAATGAAAACTTAAATATTCCCATATGTTTTCATGTGGCTAGCCAAGCTAACTTTGTTTGCAGCCAAATGAGAGTAGCAAGAAGTGTAACACCTCTTCCAGTTTTGTGCTCAGTGGAATGCTTTGGCAATCTTGAAGTAGCTGCAGCTGCACTTTTCACTGCTATCTGTGATTAAGTGGCAGTATAAATACACTAAGTGGATCACACTAGCAATTCTTTTTGTTCTCCCTCAAAACTTACTGCTACTGCTTATGAGGGGTTGCTGAAATCTGTATAAGTGGTAGATTAGAGGTTTGTGGTTGTATTCTGTGATGCCAGATGATTAAATGCACCAGAAGTGTAAATGCAGACTAGTAAGGGGTGGCTTTCAGTGAGGTGTTTTTTGTGGGTGAGAAGGAGGGGAAGGTGATGATGGCAGTGTGTATTGTCTGTCTCCTTGAGGTTTCTAGGAGATGTGTGAGATCTGAGCAAAACAACAGACAGATTTGGAGGAGGGGAACCTGTTCTGTTTTGCTTGTTGGATAGAATCAGAGTGTTGCGTGCAGATTGCTGCATAAGCAGAATGATTTTAGATTTTTTTACCATTAGTATTGTGATTTATTACTGTAGCTCTGTCTTCAGATGCATCTACTTATCACCTCAGGGAAAATGTTCACTTAGTTAGCAGGTGGTACAGCATAAGCTAGATATTAGACCACTTGAGGGTTTTTTTAATAGATAAAAAATCCTGCAGTTGCCTGGTGTCATTTCTAACAGACTTTTCTCTTTGTTCCTCTGAAGGACAAGAACAAGCTGATGGATGCTCTGAAACATGCTTCCAACATGCTTGGGGAGCTGCGGACTTCTATGTTATCTCCCAAGAGCTATTACGAGCTCTGTATCCTTTCCAGAGGAAACTGATAGTTGAAATGTATTTGGAATGGGATGTTCATCTGCTTTTTTTTGGTACAATGGTGTCTTGTGTCAGATAGTTATTAGCATTTTTCTCACCAGTATTCAATTATGTATATATATATATTGTAGGAGAACAGATGCTTTGCTCACTGTGTAAGTTCAGTTTTTCTCTCTGGTATTAAACAGGTCTTTATTGTCTTTCGTATCTTCCTCTGGGAAGTTTCAGGAGACTAGTTCTAAAAACAGTATCAGCTCTGTAAAACAGCTCTTTCATTCCCAGTTTTATTCCCTTTTCTAATATGCTAAAAATTGATTAAAGGTTTGAGGTTAATTTTGCACATTTATCCCAATCATGATTACTGTTGAGAAGTACTGCCTGCTTGGGCATATTTCTATTTGGTATAGCACCTTTCTTCCAGGGTATGAATGAACAAATTGCTATGAAAATATATTGTGGACATTCTAACTTAAAATCCTTAACTCAGAGAAAAAGACATGGCAATTTCTGATGAGCTACACTACTTGGAAGTCTACCTGACAGATGAATTTGCCAAAGGCAGGAAAGTGGCAGACCTTTATGAGCTAGTACAGTATGCTGGAAATATCATTCCAAGACTGTAAGTGTGTGTTGGTGTCTGGCTTTGTTTGCTTTTTCTTTTTTAAACTGGTGAATAATTGTCTGACTGGCTTCAGACAGTGATTGGCTTCTCAGTCAGTTTACAGTGGTCAATAGTATTTCTGCCCATCTGGAGTGGATTACAGTCAAAATTCTGAGATTAGGCCAAGGGTGCAGGTGCAGAAGGTCAGTTCTTCATGTCAGTGTGTTAATTTTGCACGTGACCAGGATGAAAGCACTTCAATATTGGAATAAAGTTGGCTTTTGGGTAAAAAGCTGGTCAGTGGAAGATAACCAAGTACCACACTCTGATCAGGGAGATTGACTGTTTCTCTTACCTGAGGCTCTAGATCTTACCTTCTCCCACACAGTAGTTGTTTCATAACCTTCTGCCTTTCTAGAGAATCAGAAGTGTGAGAAGAATGCTGAAAGTTTGACTTCACTCTTAGAGTCTTTGTTTCTGAGGTTTTTTTTTTTTTTTTTGCAAAGTGGCTTGCCAGAAGTGATATTTGAAGGCCTGTGAGGCTTATATTTAAGTATATGACTGTTGGGCTGCAGTGCATCTTTGACCTAGTCTGTTTTGGGTTTTAGATTTTGCTTGGTACTCAGGTTTTTCATTCCTGACTTTATATTCATGCCAGGAAGAGGCTCTGGACACACCAGGCTGCATCTTCATGCAATTTCTGGAGTCTGGCTGATGGCTACCACAGTGTCTTCACCTCTGTGTGTAACCATCAGAGTGGTCTTCTGCCTGCTTGTTGACTCTGTTCTCCCTGACGAAACTTGTGGTGCTTTCATGGAGGCCCTGTGCATAGGGCAGAGGAGCAGGCAGGGAGGGGTGAGGCCTCAAAACTGAATACCTGGAGGTTCTGAGTAATGTAGTTCTTTTCTTCTAAGCTGAAGGGGAGTCCAAACATACTGGAGCAGCAGTCTTCTGCATCTCACATATTCCTGCTGCCTGTTACCTGATGCAGAGGTGCTGAGGGAAAGAGCACAAAGCCAGTAGTTCCTATCCTGCTAGACATGATGTGAGAGAGGCTTGAGTACTTCCCCATCATAGGTTACTTGTCTATAGGTGTCACAGCTCGTGTCTTTTCAGCTTAGTGGCATGCTGGAAGTATAAATGAGCTGGTCTGAGAGCATTCAGAACTTAGTGAGCATTACACATTCAGTGTATCAAATGTTGTAGTAAGGTCTAGTGGCTGTTCAGACTTACTGTGCTCTGGAGCAGAGGAAAATAGGAGTTGAAAGCTGACTAAAAATTCAATATATAACTATTGCCTTTAAATGTGATGCTGTTACTTTGTGACTGATTGTTTGACTCTGTGCCTTTTGCAGGTATCTGCTGATAACAGTAGGTGTTGTCTATGTCAAGTCATTTCCACAGTCCAGGAAAGATATTTTGAAAGACCTGGTGGAGATGTGCCGTGGAGTGCAGCATCCTCTTAGAGGCCTCTTTCTTAGAAACTATCTCCTGCAGTGTACCAGGAATATCTTACCAGATGAAGGCGAGCAAGCAGAGTAAGAAAGATGAGCTATAACTTGATAAAATTACTGTTAATAGAGCTTATTTAAATTTTCTGTGTGACTGACTTCAGATTTGAGAGAAGTAGATATGCTAGAATTCCATAGACTTGACAGGTGTTCTGTCCATTCAGAATTCCCTTTTAGCACTGAAGTTCCTCACAAGTGAGGATATGACCCCAGAAATCCCACCTCACACTTCCCCACCCTCTAACCTTAAAACCTTTGTGTTCCCCAGGAGCTGGAAGGATGAATACCTCTGACAAGCTTTTCTCTTCTTAACCTCTTATCAATTGCAGTGAAGAAACCACTGGAGACATCAGTGACTCAATGGATTTTGTGCTGCTGAACTTTGCTGAGATGAACAAACTGTGGGTGCGGATGCAGCACCAGGGCCACAGTCGGGACAGAGAGAAAAGGGAGCGCGAGAGGCAGGAGCTGAGGATCCTCGTGGGGACCAACCTGGTCCGCCTCAGCCAGCTGGAAGGGGTTAATGTGGAGCGATACAAGCAGGTGGGATGGCTCTCCATCCTTTCTGGCTTCTGTCTGCCAAACTGAACTAGTTTGGATTTCCAGATGAGCAGCTGGAAGTGTTACAGCTTTGCCAAAAGTTCAGTAATCCCAGTGCTTCTCAAACTCTTCACCTGAGGAAAAGTTGTGAATGCTCCTGAAGGTATACAGTGTATTCTCAGGCCAAGGGCATGATTCGCAGGTTCTCCTGTAATTCTATAACAGTGACAAGAAACTAAATTTCTCCTTCCAGGTTCCCATTTTTCTTGCAAAATAATGGGTTGGTCTAAGAGATATGTGCACATCCAGAGTTCTGGGATAGATTTCATAAGTTCCTAAAGCATTCAAGAGAACTGTTACTGTGTGAAATGACAGCAAAGGAAATGTATTATTTAAAAGTCTGTCCCTTGTAAGTTCTACCATACAGCTGCTGAAAACAGCTTTGAGTGGTGCTGCTGAGACCCTGGATATGTGCCAGCAAAGTCAGTAGCACTGACTTATGAAATCAAAGCTTGCATAATGTATGAAAGGGACAGACTTCTGAGATTGGTACTTTTTTTTTTTCTTCTGAAGGATGGAAATGCAGAAAAATGGGACTTTTTTTATCAGAAAGCCTTTATGTAGAAAATCAGCTGAGAACGGTTAGAAATTCTGCTCCGTTTGGATAAAATGCATATGTGAATATAACTTAGAAGGTAATTGTAAAATCACTGCTGGACCTTTACCCCCTTTTCCAGATTGTGCTGCCTGGAATACTGGAGCAAGTTGTGAACTGTAGAGATGCTTTAGCTCAGGAGTACCTCATGGAGTGCATCATACAGGTGAGCTGCTTAAGTTCAGTTGCAGTGATGGGACACAGGGATACTTCTATACACTTAAGATTCAGGCAGCTTTCATGTGTTCCTATGGACTGGAAAACTTCACCACTGGATCTTGTACACAGTGGCTTGTCCTGTATTTTTTACCAGATGGGCAGAGTGGAGATGGATCCATTTTGTGCTCCTTCTGTTGCAGTAGCTTGTAAGCATCTGAGCAGCAGTGCCTGTGTTATGAGTTTTAATAGAAAGGTGGGCCCTTGAGTTCCCCATTTGTTTTACATGTCTTGCTTCATGCATTTACCCAGTCAAGGTCAGCTTCATAGGCCAGAGTATATTTGCTATGTGGCTATCTGCTTTAGAATTATTCTGTTGCATTTTTCTTCTGTGTAACAATGGGCGAATTCAGTTTATAACTTGATGACTATTGATCTAAAACTTCAGGTTTTCCCAGATGAATTTCACCTCCAAACCCTGAACCCATTTCTCAGAGCCTGTGCTGAGCTGCACCAAAATGTGAATGTGAAAAATATAATTATTGCTTTAATTGACAGGTGAGTGACTAAGGGGGTGGAATTTGACTCAAAATTAAGTATGTGTTGTGCACAAGCAGATGATAATTCTTCTATCATTTGAAGATGTTTAATTTCTGATACCACTTCACTGTTTCCATGTCTTTCTATCAGCTGTAGTTAAAGCTGTGAAGAATATTATTTCTGTAGCTTCTACTCTCTGGACTCTGCTTTTACAGCTTCCAATGAAACCTGCTTTATGGACTGATTAAAACTTGTAAACAGACTAAGCCAGGAAACAGCCCATTTTGTATTGAGCAGTTTTATGCTTCAGAACTGAAGTGACAGCAGTGTCCTGCTTTGACAGCCATATCACTCATAGGTACCTATTGAAAAGTTGAAGATCCTAATGCCTAAATCATCTGTCAGGAATACTTCACCTTGCAGGGTCAAAGGTCAGAGAACATAACAATGCTTCTTCAGAACAGAGGTAGTAGGAAATGGGGCTACCTTCTTAATTCTTAGCATGCCACTAGCATCTTGACTATTCTCCCAAAAGCATGTTTTTCCTGTGGAGGTACTGCTTAAGGCTGCTTGCACTGAGTTCAGATTTGGGGGAGAAATCATAGAATCCTTTAGTTTGGAAAAGACTTTTCGGGCAAACTGAAATTTTAATTTGTATCCCGAAAGGAAACACATTTTCAGTGAGCACCTGCACTTTCTTGCTGCAGAAAGGAAGTGCACCTGTATGGCCTCAGGCCCTAGAAAAGCCTTGTCCTTTGCCTATGCATCCAGACATGTACCTTCACTGGTCCATGTATCAGTGTATGGACTTCAGTTACCACACAGGGATCTTGGGTCCCCCTGGCATTCAGCACTGGGTAGGATTACTGTATCCTCTCCAATGCCTCGAGAGGACTTGTGTGTATTGGGCATGACTGGTAAAACTTAAGATCTTGAGTTTGTTACTTACCAGGTCTGTAGTTTGTTTTCTCCAGGTTATGTCAGATTTATATGTCCAAGACTTTGGTTTTATTGGAATATCTTTCGGTGTTAGTTCATTTGTCAGAGACATTGTGTGTGCTGTCTTTGCTGCCTTCATAGACAGATGTTCACTGTTTGTTGGTTTCCCCCACTTCAGTGCTGTAGCTCAGATTTTTCATAATTTTGTTAGCTTTTAAAAAAAAAACACCCCAAAACTATAAACTCCAAACACCACAAATCCCAAGAAATGCTGCCTGTAACTGATTTTTGAGACTATCTTGATTACTTTTAAAAGAGATCATGGGATATTTTGCTAGGCTCTTACACTGGAATGTGTCGTTTTTGTGAGAAGGCTTTCCTTGTGTAGCTTTTGCTGATATACAGTAAAGTTTTTGTGTTCTTCCTGTTACAAACACCAGTAAGGGGCTGAGCAGCAGAGACCCTCTGTCCTTCTGCCTTACCACTGCTGGAGTCTGTTGGGCCACTGAAGGTTTCCAGAGCTCTTTCTTTGGGCTGTAGGACAAGGGCAGAGAGGTGGCAGTGCGATGGTTATCTTTGATAACAGCTTGAGATTTTAACTGTAATATTGGTGCCAGTGTTAGAGCATGTGAGTGGATCTGTCCTTGGAATCCATGTGTGCAGGGAGGATGTTGCTCTTGTGTTTGTGTTGGAGCAGCCATGGCCAAGAGCTTCAGTATTGTATAGTTAAGATGTGAAGCTGCCCTGTCTAGGTTGTCTTGGCATTTCTCATCTTTGTTTCAGCTAGCATTGGGTAATTGAATCTGAACATCAGTGACTGCTGAAGAAGCTTGTGAAAATTTTATCCTTAGTCCTATGGGGCTTTCCTGCTAAAGAAGTCTCTGCAAATTGTCTTGCTGCTTTGGGATCTTTGTTGCCTACTAAACCATTCATGACTTTTAATTATGCTGCCATCTGCCTGCAGCTTGTTCATACCTTGTAGCATTGCTGGCTTTATACTGAGCTGTTGCCAAGGAAAGCTGCCTTGTGCCTCTACAAAAAAGCAATGATTGTTCTTGGCTTTAGAAAGTCTGCTTCTTACCACTCTAATCAAATATAAGAATAGTTCAATGTGTTATTTTTCCCAGCAGTGAAGTTTCTTGGCCCCCTGGACTTTTCATATGTGTCTCTTTATTTCAGATCCAGGGTTCATTCAGAATCAAAACTGAGAAACCCTGTAGAAGGAATTTTAAAAAAAATTACTGCAATGCCTTTTACTAAATATTGTGTTCTTTTTCTAATTCCAAGTAGAATAATTTCAATAATTAGAAAGTCAAGATAGCAGTGCTGAGCTTCTTAAGCTGAAACTCTGTTAAGGTGTTAGCCTTCTGATAGTGGTGCTTTCTATCCTGTATCTCATTTTTGCAGAAATGATGGTTGGCATGACTTTCTCCTATTACAGATAAAATACCTCTCACTACCTCCTGAATGCTTGCTGGATGGCAATTTCTTGCTCCCACCTGCCCCCCCTCACCAAAAAAAAAAAATATTCTTTGCTTCTCCATTCTTCTCAAGGTCACTTTGTATTCTATTTTCTGCAAATAGTGTAAGTTCCAAACATGTTGGTTGGTCTTTAGTGACAAAGAATCGTTAAGTCAGCATATTCCTTTTGTGTGGTTTTTTCTCCAGAGGCTGTTTTGTGGAGGATGCTATTGGGTGTCTAATTTCAGTAATGTCACTGAATGAATAGATGCAGAATATTTGCTCTTCCATCAGCCTACTCTATACCTCTTTATCTGCTAGAAAAAACAGAGCACTTGCTTCTAGCTGAAGAACATCAATCATGAAATGTCCTTCCTGTTCCTTCTTCACCTTGCCTTTTCTATCAGCACTCTTTTCCAGGACTGATAAGTTACCAGGCTCAGTTGCTCATAAAGCTTATGACTTCCATTTATTTCCTTTTTGCTTGTAATAGAGCTTCCAAATATACCTAAAGGACTTGCTTTTTCTGCCAGTCCCTCTTTCTGCTCTGTATTTGAGGAGTGGGAAAGTGATCCTGACCAAGCTGCTTTCCTTGCTCTGTCACCAGGTTAGCTTTATTTGCACATCGTGAAGATGGACCTGGCATCCCAGCAGATATCAAACTGTTTGATATCTTTTCACAGCAGGTTGCTACTGTTATACAGGTATGTTGGGTATCCCTGCATGCAGTTTTGGGGGTGTTTTTCTGCAGACTTCTGTGCTTTATTATGAGCTTTGTGCTCTCTTAAATTTCAGTCTCGGCAGGATATGCCCTCAGAGGATGTGGTGTCTTTGCAAGTTTCTCTCATTAACCTGGCTATGAAATGCTACCCAGACCGTGTGGACTATGTTGACAAGGTGTTGGAGACTACTGTGGAAATATTCAACAAACTTAATCTGGAACAGTAAGTGTGTCTTTCATTTTCGTTGGCATGGCAGTTAATACCCTAAAATCAGGCCTTTTGCCTTTCACCACATTTGGTGAGATAGCAGAGCCATGACCTGGATGTGTAAGGTCACTGCTTTTGGACTGAGCTGCAGCAGCTCTGATAAACTCCTCACAAACCAGGACTTGCTCTCCTGTGCATAAGTTATGCTGTACAGCCACACAATGTGTGTGTGTTTTGTAGGCATCCCTTACAGCACTCTAAGAGTTCTCTATTGTTGCATTTGCTGCTACACTCTCTGCTTCTGCTGGCAGCAACTTAAAACATGTATTTGTTACTGTATGTCCCAAAGCTGACTTTACTTTGATACTCATTTCCTTTCTCCCTATCACCAAGTTGCTTGATGGTTGTTGTATACTTAAGAACTGATACTCTGAAGCAGACTTTAAACCTGTCTACATGTGTGAGCCATTGACTAATTGTGGTTTTTTACATTTATTTTCTTTTAGTATTGCAACAAGTAGTGCTGTTTCGAAGGAGCTGACTAGACTTTTGAAAATCCCAGTTGATACTTACAACAATATCCTGACAGTTCTGAAACTAAAACATTTTCACCCACTCTTTGAATACTTTGATTACGAGTCCAGGAAGAGCATGAGTTGTTACGTGCTTAGCAATGTATTGGATTATAACACAGAAATTGTGTCCCAAGATCAGGTATGATATATATGTAAGTTAACTTGAAATTCTAGGTATTTAAATGACTGTTCAAAGACCTGAAAACACACTTAATGACTTCATGCAGGGTATGCTTTGTTTCCCAGCCTGCATGCCCCTGCCTCCCCTGGCACAGGCTTTATCCCGCTTGGTAATTCTTTCTCTCATGTTCTTAAATGTCTTTGAACATCTTACCTAACCTCATCCTAGAGGCTACTTCTGATATACCCTACCTCAGCCTAGGCAATAATCTGTTGAGTGTGAACAAAGACCCTGAATCCCTTTAAAACTGAGTCTGCTGTCTAAAGGAGGCTGCATAGCCTTTGGAATCTGAATTTCCTCTGCACTGCTGTGCTGCCCTGGCCCACTTGTGCTGAGAGGGACCCTTCCTTAGGGTGTAAGGCACATATGTCTGAAACATCACCGCTGTGAGCAGCTGTAAAGATGTTCCCAGTTGCTGGCAGTTTATTCTTATGGAGTAGTAGTTTAAACAGGGCTTCTATTGCATTTTAACAGGTTGATGCTATCATGAATTTGGTATCCACGCTGATCCAGGATCAGCCAGATCAGCCTGCTGAAGATCCTGACCCTGAAGACTTTGCTGATGAGCAGAGTCTTGTGGGAAGATTCATTCATCTGCTGCGTTCTGATGACCCTGACCAACAGTACCTGGTTGGTGACTGGTGCTTCTCAATGTCTCTGCTCTCTGAACTGTCACAGTTCTTGCATTATTGACTGCACAAAACTTGGGTGAAGCTGGGAGTTGGGGCATCACTGCTTTGGGACTACAGACTCAGTAGAGAACATTATATATGACACCTTCATGGTAGGATGATATGTTGCTTATTCGGAAAAAGTAGATGAGGACTTAAGCATTTGTTGATTTAAAGTTTTCATCCCATGAGGTAGTAACTATCTGTATTAGTTTGTGGAACTCTTACTGTTCTGACAACTTCATATAACCATCTGTTGAAAACACAGCAAGTGCTACTTGGAGTACTGTGCTATTTGTGTATTTTGATACCAAGAGAATTCAAAAAACCTCAGAAAATACAGCTTGGTATGCTTGGCCCTAGGGATTTTAATTTCTGTAAGGATGGGGTCTTAATACAGCATGTAGTGTCCTGCTGCATGGTTCCAAATACTTTTCCTCTCTGCTTGGTCCATCTGTAACAGTAAATTTGACACGTCCTTGAAAGTTGTGCATTATGGTACTTGTAACGGCTTGAGTTGATCTATGGCAGCTTAATATAGTTCTCTGTAGTTGTTAATCTGCTATATCTGGCTTTAGGGAGGTCACTTTAACACACACTTCTCAAGAGAGTGTATTTAAAGTTTGAGTAGAGGGCCAGGGATATCCTGTCTATGCCAGATCCACTGGGAAGCTGGCAGAAGCTGTGCTCAAGTTGGGTGCTGCTGCACATGGCACAGTCAGCTCATGTCAGAGTCAGGCCTGCTTAGGGACTACTGTGAAGTTACAGTTTGTGCCTGAAATAAAATTGACTGACTGTCCTGAAGCTGCAGCAGTATCACACTTTATAAACAGCGAGAATAGAACAACAGAACAAAGTGCAAGCTATGCATAACACAACTAGCATTGATTTGGCTTGGCTTTAAGGTCTGCTATAAAAAATTCTTGCTTGGAGTGTAATGAAACTTGTGTAATGGGGAGAAGCATAGATTTACAGGAATTGGAGACTTGTGTTTCAGGACCTTACTGCTGGAGTAAAGCAGAAAGGTGGTTGTTTTTTTTTTTTTTTTTTTGGTGGGTTGTGGGTTGTTTTGTTTTTCTTACAGAGACCAAAGCTTTTCTCAAAGGAATGCTGGCACCAAGGAAATTGATATTTCTACCCCCAAAGAATTTACCTAGCTAGAGATCTTGAAGATGTTTTTGCAAAGATTCTGAGTATCAGTCTGTCTTTCTCATCTAGCAGTGCTTTGCTTTAATCACATTGACCACCTTTAAATGCCATCAAAGGATTTGGCACATTATCTTTTGGGTACAATTCTATGAGCTACTTAACACCTTTTAGTAATAATGCTGAATAGTTCCCTCAGCATCACAAATGCTTGCATCAAATTTTTCTACAATACAGCAGCAGCAGGAAAATATCCAAGGCTATAAGATTTTCACAGTATCTCACTTTAAATTATGCATTCTGTATGGAAGATAGATGAAATGCAAATTCAAACAGCCTAGTCCAAGTGTACTAGCCAGAGTGGCTAACCAGTGTGTAATGGGTGATTACAGACTTCTGTATAATCAGGTTAATTACATGAATTCTGCATCTAATCTAAAAATATGTTGGGGATGGGGCCCTAAGCTGCCCTTGAGTGCTTGTTTCTGTGCAGGACTCTCTGAGCTCACAGTGTTCTGTTCTAGATCCTCAACACGGCCCGGAAGCACTTTGGGGCAGGGGGGAACCAGCGCATTCGTTTCACACTGCCACCCTTGGTTTTTGCTGCCTACCAGCTCGCTTTTCGCTACAAAGAGAACTCCAAAGTGGTAAGTTCACCTCCAGCTTGCTCCTGTGAGCTTGCTTGGCTTTATTTTCTTGAAAATGCATTTTGTCTGGCTGCATAAGTGTGTTCAGACTTGATACAGAAGGCTAGTTTTGTTTGGGTTTTTTCTCAAGGCAGATTTTTTCTTGAAGCTTGAATGCTTTTTAATTTAATGAAGATTTTTATGAAATCATAGTAAATTACTTTAGTACTTTAGAAGTGATGAAGCAGAAATTGACCAGTTTTGCTTATTCATTAAGGTGACTGATAATGTGCCTTTACTGGAGACCAGAACTGATGGCATAAAATTGATTTAAATCTGGATATTGACATTAATAAATTGATAAATTGTAGCTACATTATTGTAATGTTTCTAAATCTACAATAAGGCACTTGTTTTAATTTACACAGTAGTACTAAAAGTGTACATTATAATAATGACTGATGCATTTTGGCTCTCAAATGCTTTCTGGTTGAGATAGTTACCTTAAGTATGTATTTATTTATTTATTGTGGGTGTTATATTTTGGGGAAATAAGTTCAAATGTTTGTTAAAATTCTCTTCAAAATGAAGGTTTTAAAATTCCACTTCTGATTGCTCCAGACTGAACAGAATTTTTCTCCCCTTGGCTAGCTAGGCTTTTGCTCAGTTATGTGCCAAGCATAGCTGTCCTAACTGCAGTGTTAGTTCAGTGTAGGGTTCTGAGGAAGGCTCCTGTGAGCTGGTAGGAAAAATGGGTGTGAAATTTTTGTAAATGAAAGAAATACTTTGTGCAGGCCCACTGAAGCCAACACTGCACCGGTGGGGGCATTGGAGTGGTATCAGAGGGCAACAGACTGGAGCACTTAACAGATCTTAGAACAATTTAGATTCCCTTTTCCTTGTAGCAATGCTGTTGTTCAAGCCTTCACTTGTTTTTCTTGTCTAGGATGACAAATGGGAAAAGAAGTGCCAGAAGATCTTCTCGTTTGCTCATCAGACCATCAGTGCTCTGATCAAAGCAGAGCTGGCAGAGCTGCCTCTCCGCCTCTTCCTGCAGGGAGCGCTGGCTGCGGGAGAGATTGGCTTTGAGAATCATGAAACTGTGGCCTATGAGTTCATGTCCCAGGTGAGTGTCCCACTACTGGGGCTGGTGTCCTGTGCTGCCTTCACTTTGATTTGGGTAGGTTTGCTGACCACTGAACCATCTGGTGTGACTAAAACACCTGAAATGATGGACAGCCAGTGCTACTAGGTAGAAACTCCTCATTTCATTCTTGCTTCCCAGGCTGCTGTGGAATTAAGCTCCATTGCTACTGATTTGAATACTCAGTCTGACAACAGTGGTATGTTGCAATGCTGCCTCCTGCTCGTGTAGTTGGCTCACTGGAGGAGTGTAGTTTTCTCAGCATAAAAAGCTCCTTCACTGCTTCTGTCTCCAGCTCCTGATATCCAGCTGGTATTGCCCTGACCACAAGCACTTTTTGGAAGTTCTCTAAAATCTGCAGTGTTCACAACTGCTGTGCTGGGCTTTCCAATTAAACTCCTTGTATTAGAACCTATTATAAACTACTCTGAAAATCTCTTCGAACTTGTAACTTAAGCCTTACTTGTTGCAAAAACCTTCCCCTCCTCCCATCACATAAAGAACTGATGTGTTCCATGTTATCCACATTGTAGCTTTGTCCTAATTTTTCCTCTAATACTGCTACTAAATGCATGTTTTTAAACAGAGTTGCTGATAAGCTGGGTTTGCTCACTGTGTTGTATCAGTTGCTGTTGTAGCACAATTCTGATGATGAGAGCAGCATGACAATTATGTACTTTCCATTAGAGATATGGTTCAAGATTTGTCAATTCTCTGAAGATTCTTCATCTATGTGGCAGCAGTGCAAGTGCTTTTCATATTTACTCTGTTATCACTGACGTGCCATCAGCTTCTGCTCTGCTAGTTTGTGTTTCAAAGAACCAAATCTTCTTTGAGGACTGTTTCTGCTGCTGAAGTTCTGTGCTTGAATAGGTGCTTGAGATGAGGAAAAATTCAATCTTCAGATTATATGTGGGATCTCACTTGTTTGCTATGACCACTTGAATACTATTTCTTGTAAGACTTTTCTCTGGTCTGTGGATGTACTTGATTTTTACACTCTACATGAAAGATTTTTTTTTTTCCTTCCTGAGGCTTTTAACAAATGCAAATCTGGACAGTTTCTTGCTGTGTCAGTAGCAGGTGTGATTATTTTTTTTTTCTGATGTGTTCTGATTGAATCTCGCTTTCTCCCTTGTCTAGGCCTTCTCGCTATATGAAGATGAAATCAGTGACTCAAAAGCACAGCTGGCTGCAATCACCTTGATAATTGGGACATTTGAGAGGATGAAGTGCTTCAGTGAGGAGAACCATGAGCCTTTGAGGACTCAGTGTGCACTGGCAGCCTCCAAACTCCTCAAGAAGCCAGACCAGTGCCGAGCTGTGAGCACTTGTGCCCATCTCTTCTGGTCTGGCCGAAACACTGACAAGAATGGAGAGGAGGTAAGAACAAAGTGACAGCAGTGGGACACCTCCTGCCTCAGTTAACAGTTCTGCCTTTCTTCTATAGACACTCCTAAAGTAGATACATTGGTGAAGTAGGTTTGGTTTGGCTGGAATTTATTCTAATTCATGAAACCTCTAATACTCTCTGCAGTGTAAATTGCATAAATAAAAAAAAAGGAGAAAACTCTAAGGGTGGAAGTACCACGCAAACTTTTGAGTGTCAGCTAGTTTAAAGGCTAGTTGACTGTGCTGCACTTGCTTGTATTTATTATATTGGCTCAATTTGCATGTGAACTACTAAACTTCCAAATTCAGGATAAAAGTTGTTGAAGTAAAGGTAAAAAAAAATCCTCTCTGTTCTTCAGGGCTCAGCACATAAGTTGTTGTCATTTTAAGGAGCAGTGTTTGAAACGTAGTTTTCAAAGTTTGAAAAATACTTTTCAAACCATTATGGTACATGTTACAAAATTAGAGTTATTTGACCTCATAGTTGAAGGCTTTCAACAGCTGTTCATGTTACTGTGCAGTTTAACAAAATCTAATGTTGGTGGCAGTCAGGCAGGGTGGGCTTTCAGTGACAGCTTGCTCTTTTGCTCTTGCAGTTTGTGTAGTTTTGTGTTTCTGTGGCAGACCCCCAGGAAATGCTGTGTGTGCCAAGGGAAGATACTGGAGCTCCCTAAGGTTCTTTTATTTCTTGTAACTTTGGTGTTTTTCCTTCTAGCTTCATGGAGGAAAAAGAGTGATGGAATGCCTAAAGAAGGCTCTGAAGATAGCAAATCAGTGCATGGACCCCTCTCTGCAAGTCCAGCTTTTCATAGAAATTCTGAACAGATATATCTATTTTTATGAAAAGGAAAATGAGGCGGTGAGTGAAAATCCATTCTCTATTGCATCTTTTTAAAAGAATGTTCCTTTAAACTCTTCATTCACACTTACACCACAAATTCTCTTCAGCTTGCCCTGTAGTCTCATGAGAGGCACAAGTTCTTGTCATAAGAGAGAAATCAATTCTTGATGTGCTAGTAAAACTATTGGATTAAATTTTATTCTTCTCACACTGGGGGAAATGTTTGCAGTTTAGTTAGGAATTTAAATATTGTGGGACTTGTATAACTGAAATATTTTAGGTTAAAATTTACTGGAACTTACATGAGAAAGTAGCAAGATTCTAGCTTCAGAGCTACACATTTATTAATGTGTACATAAGAGAGAGAAAGTTCTTTACAGGTGTTCATGGTCACTGCTGACTCTGCTGGGTCGGTGTAAGCTTAAATTTCACAAAATAGATATGACACCATATTTATATTGTTTAAATTTTAAACAATTTAAAAGCCTAAATTGTTTGTGTGTATAATCTGAGATAGTTACCTGATCCATTTTCTGTTAGCAGATAAAGAAGAATGATGCAGTTCGCATGCTTGGTCAAGTAGAGATCAGTGTCTCCTCTGATGTCATTGACTGAGAGCAGACATTAAAGAATACCCTGTAGTTCTGAGAGAATTCCTAAAGAAATTTGAGGGATTTGCTGACTTTCCAATAACTGAACTGGCTTCTCAGTATAGGAGTTCTCTAGTATTGGAGATGCTGTGTACTGATGGAGAGGAAAATAAAGCTTTAAGTTTCAAAGCACTTGGCAGTAAAAATACTCTCGGGATACTCTGGTGGCTTGCAGTGTGTTTTGTGTAGTGCTGAACTTCAGCCCACAGGCAGCTATGACTTGTTCTCAGGGAATAACTTTAAATCTGGTATTACCATCCTGACTGACTTCTATAAGAAACCATTATCTCACAGTGCATATACAATCTGATTGTGTGTGCTTTTTAAATTTGTATTGAATACACTGCAGACAAATGCTGTTGGAATAGTTATGAAGCTCTCAGGCTAATGACAAGTTTTTCATATTTGCTGGGATTGGGGGAATTTCCACAGAACTCTGAAATTGGATGGAAGGGTCCTGTGAGGAACCAGAGAAGGCAGTCCCCAACAGTTTGTCTGCATACAGTCTTACCAGCATTTGGAAGGATTGTCCAAATACAGATAGCTTAAAGCCAAGTCTGTTAAAACTAATGTCTGTGCACTTGTACACAGGTGGTGCTGATGACTTCTATTTTATGTTCTGTAGGTGACAATTCAGGTTTTGAATCAGCTTATACAGAAGATCAGAGAAGATCTCCCAAACCTTGAGTCTACTGAAGAAACAGAACAAATTAACAAACACTTTCACAACACACTGGAGCACTTGCGTCTGAGGAGGGAATCACCAGAATCTGAGGGGCCAATTTATGAAGGTCTTGTTCTTTAGAAAGACACGCACTGTACCCGTTTTCATTTACATACCTTTTTTTTTTTTTTTTAAGATAGGTTCCTAGGTTGTGCCTTTCAGAAATGTCAAAGATTAACATTCATGTGTTCAGTCTGGCACTTCAAACACTTGTGTTGAGTACTCTAACAAATTTGGAAGGTTGGACCAGCAACTACAGGTTTCATCAGTTAGCATGGCTGAAACTTTCTTTGAAATCCATGTGACATGGTAGGGCTCTTCAGTTCTGATTTCTCTTCTGTCTGTTCACTGTTGCTTCTGTAGCACTAGAGCTCTAAACTGGCAGTGACTGTCAGCTGAAACTGTGTCTGATCCTTACAGAGCATCAGATTTTTGGGATTATTGTATGTCAAATTCTGCTTGTGCTTTTCTTTTAATGCGAGTTAAGACTAAGTGTAATATTTTTCCCTAAAACTAGAATATATTAATGCATGTTTGGAGAGTTTTAAAGTACCATGTTCAAAAACAGAAGTTATATTTTGCATATTAAGGCTCTGTGATGTTCAGTGAGGGCCAGTACTGTGCACAGGGCATATTTATCAAGATAATTTTGTTCCAAATAGTATAAAAAATAGAGAAATTGCAATCTATATAGATATGTATAACCTTCATTACTGTAAATTTAGGGGAAAATGCATTACACAAGTTTATTCAGTATCATGATTTTGCACCAGTGAAACAATAAAGTTGCTATTAACACCTGTTGTTTCATGTCTCTTCAGAGCCCACTGTTGAACTCAAAGTTAATCTTGAACCTTCTGATAAAAGTGAAAGAACTTCTGTTTTGTAGGGACAGAAAAATCAAGGCATAGTTACCCTGGCTGAGCTGAGTGACTGTGCTGGCATTTCTAATGTAGGAGTTTGTGACACAAACCCAGTGTTTTTCCACATGGTGCTGAGATGATGTGTGCTCACATTTCAGAATGCTTTTATAACTTCCTGGAGTGAGGAAGAATCCTGCTGGATTCTGTGCCAGAGAGTTGAGTGAAAATTGAATGACAGTGCTGTAGGAAACTGAGCAGTAGAGCACAGCCAGTGGCAGCTCCTGTGAAGCTGGTCCAGTCCTTGGGTTAATGCCAGTTGCTGAAAGTTTTGACCTGTCTAGTTTGCCTGTACTGAGTGTGATGTCCTAAAGATAACTGATTGAATTGCATTACTCCTGGAGTGACCTTTCCTTTTCTGAAAATGTGTCCTGGCTTGATTGCATAGTAAATGAAACTTTGTGGGATTGTTCAGTAATTTAGTGCTACCTGTTTTCTGAAAAAGGCAAATACAATCCTAGGAAACCGTTGCAGAGTAGACAACAATTAGATCATTAATATACTGATGAATAAGTATGGCTTGGAAGGGAGGAGGAATGAATGGGGAGATAATTTAAAGGCTTTACTTCCCCAGGTTTATAATTTATGCTAATTCAAAAATCTTCATGTTGCTCTGTATCTGTTGAAACTGTTCCTCATAGGAGAACTGTTGAGCTGTTTTGTTCTAGCACATCCATAGCAGAATGTGGTGATGATGTTCATGTGGGTATGTTCATGGTGTAGGGATATGCCCTCCTAGTTTACAGTATTTGCTAACCATGTTTGTTTCGTTCTCAGTGTCAGTCCTTGTAACTTAGAAAGTGTCTTTGAAATACCAGTTTTGCAGTTTCAACTGCAGTCACCCAAATGTTGTAGACTGGTGCTTTTTTACCCTCTTCCCACTTGTTAGGGCTACACAGTTAGGACTCTTCCACAGCTCTTAATTACTTTTATTGAAAGTTTACAAAGTAAATAATTTTACTGCCTGTAAACTTTAAGATCAGTTGTATTACCGTGCATTTTGACTGTGGCAATGGACAACTAGAGCTGTTCAGTAACTACCACAATAACTATCACTTGTCAGCAAAGGAAAGCATCTGTTAGCTTATGCAGTAAAGCTGGTGATGGTGGAACAAGCTTGTGTCATTAGTGATGCTCAATGTGACACCCTGTGGGACAAATCTACACCAAAGTCAGGCTCAGTTGTGTGAGCTGCTCCTGTGGCACAGGCACAATGGCTGAGACACTCCTGGGCAGTAGCAAGGCTGTAAATTGTAACAAGTTTTGAGTCATGCCAGTCATGATGCATAAGTGCCTCAACACTTCAAGTGATACTTTCCTGACCACTAATGACTTGATGGATTGAAAGATTCAATGGGTGGGATGGGGGATAACAACATTATTTTCTTTTATTCTAACCAGAAGTAGTAAAGGTCCAACTGTAAATGTTTTAAAAATTACTGGAAGGGAAGTTTACCTAAACCTCTGTCATGGATCTCATAGAACTACTTAGGCTTACTCAGTCCTTACAGCAAAGTATAGAGTAATACCCTCAGCCCTGTAAGGAGCAGAGTTTGGACCTCAGTAGATTCCTGCCCATGCAGGATGCTGGTGAGGGGCAGGAAGTCTGCTAAGAGAGGGAACTCCTAGTGAAACTCTTCCAGTGTATGAATTACCAATTCTTTTATCTCCTATTACAAAGCTCAAAACACTTTTATACTTCTCTTCCAGGACTTTGTTCTACTAAGTATTCCACTCTCTTCTATTTCCATCACCTTTTCCACTCAAATCAGTGCTCCCTTATTTGCTACAGTTGCTCAGCTTCTCTGGTAACATCACTGTTGTACTGCCTCCTGTCCCGTGCTTTTCCTGCATTATCATCGGTCATGTCTTGTCTGGCTTGCCACAAAGTGGAGGGGGAAGCATCCTTAGACTTAACTGAGACCCCTGATGTCTTGAAGTGGGTTTGGGGGAAGATATAACAGATCCAAGATTAATGCTTTATGCGTTGTATTTACAGTTATTAGAAGTGACAGAACCTGAACTCTAATTATTAGCCATGGAAGTTATTGTTTTCAGTGCTTCAACACTAGTGCCATCATTGCTAGAAAATGTATTGTTGTTTTAATTTCCCGAAGAGCTTTGAAAAGTGACCTTTCTTTTCATTGCTGCGATTTTCCCAGCAACGTGGATTACTGTATTTTTACATATTCATGAATATCTACACTTGTGCTAACTTACCAGTATTCTTTAAATGCTTGCAGGTATTGCAATACTTGCTTTTTGGTGCTTCCACCAAATACAAGATGTACTAATTTTCAGCCTTCCTACTGTTCACATCAAAATGTCAGGATGAATTTTGGCCTTTTGTGGACACAGGAGTTTTATGAAGGCTTTTCTAAAGCTCGTGTGACACAGTGGGTAGAGAACAGGGTTAATGGCTGAGTTCACCCACAGAAGCCAGAATGAGATCTCATAGAGGGAGTAGGGCACACAGTGCCCGTGGCAGGCTGCCCTGATGATCATCAGGAGTGTGTATGGAGCCCAGCACAAGCCAAACACACAGACAATAACTGCTAAAGACTTTGCTACTCTTTTATCCCGGGAAAGTCTAAATCTGTTTGCCATAATGTTAGCAACATCCACTTTGCTGCTGGGGTGACAAAGGCTTTCTCTTGCTTTGAAGAAGCCATTCCTGGGAGGCCTGGTCCTTCCATCCACCTGGAGGGGTGGAAGCTCATGACTGGCATTCAGATTTGAGGGCTGATTGCCAAGCTCAGCCGAGGCCTGAAGCCTTGGAGCTTTCCTTGGGGGAAGAAGGCTGCTTGCTCTCTTCTCGTGCTTGTCTCTGTTAGTTGTCTTTACAAAAAACACAGCGCGTTCCCTTTTTTCCCCCTGGAAATTAATTTCACAGTCCTCTTGACCAGGTGAGAAGTTTTCATTTCGGAGCAATGTGCGTTTCCTGATGTTAAGGTAAATACTTAAGTTAAAGTACGTAACAGTGATGAAAGGTGTAAAGAACTCAACAGTAGAGGCAATCATTAGGAAATACCAGTTGTAGAAGAATTCTGCATGACATTCTCCTTCAGGCACGATGCTCTTTTGGGCAATGTGCTCCCAGCTGAGAATGGCTGGCCCGTAGAGGAGAAAAGCAGCTATCCATACAGTCATCATCTTCAGTACTGCATTTCTGGTCATCCCTTGCTGAGCTCTGTAGCTGACCTGAGGCACAAAAGTCGCACACATTACATGTATCCCAAACAGTTATGTGAATGCTGTGGAGCATGGCCCTGTCTGTCACTTGAGGGTTGGTGAGAGACTGGTTTTGGGATGAGGGTTAGACCAAGCTCACTGGTGTTACAGGAGAGTTATTTCTGAAATATGCCTTCCAAGAAACCCTGTCAAGGTGATTGGGTAGGTTCTGAGAACATGCATCAGATCTTAAAAGCTCGAAAACCAAGTCTCCTTCAAAGGAAATAACTGCTGCTCTTCCTATAACTGGTGGTTACCAGTTCCTTCATATTTAATTGCATTAGCTCTGATACCTGTTTACAGAATGGTTAAAATGTTTATTGGACCCTTTGTTTGGAATTTTTAAATTGTTTGAATTCACAGAACATCGTGCAAGTTCTTTTCTTTCTGCTTTGTAGAGAGACGACTCTTCTTAATGTGAAAATCACACAAAAAAATTTACTATACAACATCTTCTTCTGTTTGATATACCTTAATTTCATTCTTTCATGAAGTACTTGCAGAATTCCTGTTTGCAGTTCAGGTGTATAGATGGAGTGTTCTGGTCTGCAAAGTACTTTACAAAAGAATAACTGACTTCCATTATTTAGAAAATAGAGAAGCTAAGGTGTAGAAATAAGAAGTGTTCCAGTAATACTGAGTTAGTAAGCCGTATCAGCAATAGAATTATCAGAATCTTTAAGTCAAGATCATCTTCCCCATTCTGATTCTTTGGAATGTTTTGTCCCTGAGGCACTGGACAAATACTCCTGTTGTGGCCTGAAATTGACCCTTCACGTCCCATGGTGCAGCCACACAGCATTTGGAATAGGAAGTCTTCAGCCTTAAATTCTGTACTGGGTTCATGTTTACTGCCCCCATCTGTGGGCCTTGATCTCCACAGCCACTGTTGTTCTGGGAGAGGAGCCACAGAGCTGAGGGAACCTGAGTATGTCTGAATTGGGTCTGATTTTGCAGTCCTTAACAAAGCTATGAATGATTTCAGGAGGAAGTTACTATTTTCATTGAGATGGAGAATAATTTGGAACTTCAGATATTCCTGTTTATATGTTCTCATACTGCCCTAACCCAACAGTCATTTTCTGTACTCATGCTTGGGGAGGGATTTTTATAAGAGGGATTAATTTGAAGTATTTTAAATTGGATGATTATTTTCATTTTTTATGACCAGTTTCCATTTCTGTTTCTGAAACCATCTAGTTTATATATTTATACTATGTGCATAGTCATGAGAAATTGATTTATGAAAGAAAAATTCATGGCTAATTCAGAACCTAGAAAATAAAGGAATTCTGAGTGTTGTCTGTTTAAGAATTATCTGTTCATTTCTCCCCCTTCAAAAAGAAGTTGGTAAAACTGCTGAATTGATTCTAAAGCCTTTCTTCGTACTGTTTGTGATTTAAATGAGCAACAAACTTAAGTGAACATTTTAAGAAAATGTGGGTGGAACATAATCAAGAAGTGTGTGTAGAAGTGTGAAACCTATTAACAGGTAAAATGCGTTATTTTGACGCCATCCAAAATACTTTTAGGCATTATAGTCTGGGTGCAAATTAAGTGCAAAGTCTAATATTCTTTTTTTTTAGTAAGTGGTGTGCTGCAGACAAAACTTGAGCTACTTCTATGTCTGTTACATAGAAATGGCTTTTGCATCCTGTGCTAGATGTTAATTTATAATCTGCCACTTTTAACCCATACACAGCGGTACACATCCCATTGCCTGACAGTTTGATACCCACTGCGAGGAGGTGTGTGCCTTGTGCCGCCGCTGGGCTGCCCGGGGCTATCAGCTGCCAGCGGGGCCATGGCCGTGTCCTGAGGGAGCAGCTCTGCTTCAGCTGGGTCATGCTTTTAACGCTTATTCAAGGTGTAGCTGGGGAGGAGGCAAGTACACCTTGTTCCCTCTGCAGACGCAGCCTGTGCCCGTTTCTAAAGCAGAGTCCCTCTTCCACTGTAAAAGTGAGAAGGAAATGCATTTTCTGGCAAAGCCGATCACTCTCAGAACTACTTCCAGGACTGAGAGGCGCTGCCTCGATCGCCCCTGTCTCATGTGCTGTTGGAGAGAGGCTCAAGGGCGTTGAAAGCCAGGTGCCCTAAGCAAGCCCCCGTGCCCGGAATGCCTGGAGCCCCTGCCGCCCCCCCGGCACCCCGCCCAGCCCTTACCGCTCGGGTGACACAGATGAACCGGTCGAAGCTGATCAGGACGATGTTGAAGACGGAGGCGGTGCACACCAGGTAGTCCACCACCAGCCACAGCTTACACAAGCCCCTGCCGAGCCTCCACTCGCCCGTCAGCACGTAGGGGATGTAGAGGGGGATGCAGAAGCCGCCTGCGGACAGAGCTGGGCGGTGACACGGGCGAAGCCAGCTCCCGCCCCGCGGCGTCCCGGTACTCACCCACCAGCAGGTCGGCGACGGCCAGGTTCAGGAAGAAGAAGTTTCCCTGCGTGCGGAGGCTCCGGTCCACCACGAACGCCAGAATGACCAGGGCATTGCCCAGCACCGTGGCCAGCACCAGCAGCCCCATGAGCGCGGCCAGCAGCGCGGCGGTGCCGGCGGGGAAGGGCCCGGCCGCCGCACAGGCGCCGCCGGACACGTTCAGCCACGGCCCGTCCCGGCCCATGGTGCCGGCGGAGAGCCCGCGGCAGCGCCCGGAGCTGGGCTGCGGCACCGCCCCGCCGGGCGGAGCGAGGGGCCGGGCGGTGCAGCCCAGCCCTGCCCTGCCCTGCCCAGCCCTGCCCTGCCCTGCCCTGCCCTGCCCAGCGTTGCCCAGCGCTGCCCAGCCCAGCGCTGCCCTGCCCTGCCCTGCCCTGCCCTGCCCTGCCCTGCCCGCCAGCTGCCGGGGCCCTGCCCAGCGCTGCCCAGCCCAGCCCTGCCCTGCCCTGCCCAGCGTTGCCCAGCGCTGCCCTGCCCTGCCGGGGCCCTGCCCAGCCCTGCCCTGCCCTGCCCAGCCCTGCCCTGCCCTGCCCTGCCCTGCCCTGCCCTGCCCTGCCCTGCCCTGCCCTGCCCGCCAGCTGCCGGGGCCGGCGCCGCTTCGGCGAAAGTTGCCGGAGTCCGGTGGCCGCGCTGGGGTGAGCGGAGCGCGGCCCCGAGGTCCAGCCCGCGGCTGAAGCCCGGGGCTCCGGGGCTGGGCAGCAGCGCCCCGTGCCCGCTGCCCGCCCCTCCGCAGCCCCGCGGGGCCGCTCCCAGTCTCTCCCAGTCCGTTCGCTGTCGGGGCAGGCTCTGTTGCCTGCCCTGGTCCCTACAGCGTGCCTCAGCTCGTCCCCGGGGCTCCCCGATGTGTCTGCTGGCTGCCGTCCCGGGCGGGCTGTGCCCTCAGGGGATCCATCCTCGGCCTTTCCCTCCGGGACAGCGGAGCAAGGGCGCCCTGGCTGCTCCTTTCCACAAAACTTGCGCGAATGAGCTATTTCTGAGACCTCTCTTTTCCAAACTGTCAGTGGCTTTGGGCAGTGTTCAAAGTCCACTGTAGCAGTGATGTAGATTTTACCGCAGAAGGCAGCTCTGTTCCAATACCCAAACCCCGGAATGGCCAGGGAATTGCCTGGCCTCCCTCAGCCTCTGGCACCATGGCTGAGGTGGCCCCTGAACGAGCTCAGGCTGCTGAGCTTGGCTGACTTTGAGCGGTAATTCAGACGAGGAAATACAGCTTTACTCCTACTCTCCCGATCTGGCCCACTGGATCTTCAGCTGCCTTAAAATGCGTGACCATTGAGGGATGGGCTTTGTCTCCCTTTCCATGAGAGTTCTGTGGAGGCTGAGAGCACTTGGGGAATTGGTGCCTTCGGCAGGGCACCTTTATCACTAAAAGACAACAGAACTTGCTCAAAACCGATGCATAATCTTCCCTTAATTCAGACAGTGTTTTACATGTGGTAAACTCCTCTTCTATAAAAGATGTGCATAAATCAGCAGTTTGAAATAGGTTTAGAAGCAATCACAGCAGCTTTCTAAAGAGAACTATTCCAATGGGCATCAGGTAAGACAACAAGAGCAGATGAATAACTTCTCTATTATTTATCCGGGGTGGAGCGTGTGTTCTCAGGGTAAGTGGACCAGCCTTTTCCTCAGGGGAAAAGATCAAGCCTTTGTCAATGCTTGAAGTACAAATTCCAGGCCAGTTAATCTCTGTAAATCAAGAGCTCCACTGAGGATAGTCTGCAATTTAAACTGCTTATGATACTGCCAGTCCAGAGACAGAAACGGCATCTGCATATCCAATATGTGTGAGGAAAATACTCTTTTTACATTTCCCCATATCATTATCTCCCTAAAGCAAATAAGTTAAAGCCATGCAAAACAAAAGTGAAAGGAACAATGGGGCTTGTTACCACAGTGATGATTATTAACCCCTAGTTTGGGGACCTGTTTTCTCTACCCTTTGAGCCCCTTTGGCAATTTTCCATTCACTTCAGTTTGGACAAGATCAAGTTTGTGATACTCACTGCTCTCTGATTGTGTTGTGGTATTTAAAAGCTAAAGAGTCGGTCAAGAGACTCAAAAGAAAAAAAAAATCTCAAGCACCAGGAAAACATGGGAGGATTTATTCTTTCATGAATAATTGCTATATTCTTTAACTCCTCTAATGTAAAGTAATTTTGCAGCAGCTCAGTGAGTTTGCAGCATGTAAATTTGTGTTCTTTATGTGAAGTAGCTTTTGTAGCATTTTACTTCTGGGCAGATTTTGAGATTCTCAGTAAGTCACATAATTATCTTTACTGCCTTTTAATGCTCCTTTGTTATTGCTGCTTTGGCAAGGGATGATCTCTTAACAAAACCCTGTTCCTAAAAACATGAACGATCAGTCCATAGCTCTGCATTTTGGAAACTCACTGTTGAAGACTGTGCTAGTGCTGTCCAGAGACCTTGCAGACAGCAGCTACAAGTGTTCATTAGGTGGGCAGCTCTTGCAGAGCAGCAGGTCCTAAAATCCAGACTTCAAGCATTTTATTTTACCCTGAAAAAGAATTTTTTTAATGTCCTGTGAGTTTTTTTCTGTCTTTTTCTGAAAATATAATTTGTTCTTTATCTTTCTCTAATTCTCAGAGCTAGAAACATAAAATATTTGAATTAGTAAAGAGGAATGATAATAGCCCAAGAAAATGAAAGATGGAGTGTTGTTTTCCAAGGCATATCAACATCAATGTGTTCTGAAATTTTAACAATTTTAACTCCTTTTCTCTGTGATTTCCTGATAATTGTTTTCACTTCCAAAGACATCCTTCAGTAATTTCTGAGAACTGTCTGAATCATGCCATTTCCCATGACTCGAGCATATGTGGGTGAGTATATCCAGTGCAATGACAGAAAAACAAAATTATTTTCCCTCACTGCAGACAGATAACACTTTTCTCAGAACAGGCCAGAATCAGCTGGCCAAAGACTTGGGGAACCACAGGGAGAGGAGGCACACTCCAGCTGGCTGTAGGGCCTGTAGGGCCAGAGGGTGCTGAAGACTTCTGCTGGTATCTTCTTGGAGTTAAGTAAGGTAATAAATATATTTACATTGTGTCTTTGCCTGAATCTGAACCCAAAGCTAAATCGTTGTGCCCTATCCAAATAGCACAGTGTACATAATGTTCTTCTTGTTTTTCTTTACAGAGATACTTTTAGTCCTAAGATTTCCCATGCAGGACAGTTTTCTCGGTGTGCTCTCTGGTACCAAAGCTTTACTGAAGACAAAAGGCAATTGTTGCACATTTCAAGAGTGGGATGCCATAGCTGGAACCTTGACTTCTTTAAAAAAAAAAACATGCATTAGTAATTTTGCAAATCTTGACAAAATATTTACTTGTTAATAGCCTCATTTTATATTTAGATGTTGTTATCAACGATCCTCTTGCTATGAGTGATTGGTGTTTTGGCCAGGAAAAGAGGAATGATTTTTAGACTCTCTGAGAAAATGCCTATAAGGCTTTATCACCTGGGAAATCAAATTATGCTGTTGGAGTTGTGATCCTAGTTAAATGATTGGGGAAAACTAAATTCTGCCATGAATATTTCCTATTAGCCTTATACCCTTTTCCAGCCAGGGTTTTGCTTGTCTACTGGTTCCCTTCATTTTTTAAAATGTTTTGTAGAAGTCTTCCTTCATATGATGCAGTTCACATTTTTTCTCGTTCCCACACATGCAGATCAATTGCTTGATCAGTGCCAGTGGAAGGGCATCTGCGTCAGAGTTCACGGTGTTACCTGCCATTTACTGAGGAGGCATTTGCTTTTCTTCAGAAGGAAACATCCACTGGTCCTTAGTCCTGTGAGGGACGTGGGATCACTGGTGTAGGTGTCAGTAGCAGCAGGTGGGTAGTTATCCCAGCCTGGTTTTAAGGCACTTGGAAGGGAATGGCTCTGGCACAAAGAAAGCAGAGTGCAACCCCTTTGGTTCTTGAGGAGAGGCAGCATGACCTGCTCAGACACCAAGGAACTGGTTTCCATCCTCGTCCACTGTGACTTGCTGCTTAATGAAGCCCTGCTGTGCTCACCTGTGACAAGGAGGCAGCACCAGGGAGGTGAGGGGCCAGGCTGGGGTGAGTGGGGTCTGCTCTGGGTTGTGCAGTTCAGGGAAGGCCATGACATGATTGCCATGTCCTGCTCCATGGGAATTCATCCAAACGTCATGGGCCTGACATCCCCTCCATGTCTGCCTTTACTGTTTTAATAACAATTTCTCAAGAAGTAATACTTTAGTGTTTGAGGAATACAGATGAGAGATTTGAAATATGATTTAACTAATGGACTTAGATAATTAGGGTGTAATAAATAGAAATAGTCATCCCATAGGCAATTGCCTTAAGGTTACACCAGAATTTTATTAGCACTTTATTAGCAAGGTAACAAAATATAGGCGCTACAAGTAGCTTTATTTACTTTTGCTCCTTCTGGATTCATTCAGCACTTTCACCTGCTATTCCTGGTACCTTGCATTACCAATTCAGCAGTCTGGCATGTTTGGCATTGGTGTGATTCCTATTCTGGATACTTCATGCATCAGCATTTCACTTAGGCAATTTCACTCATGTTGCCAGCATCAAAGGATGTCATCCCAATTTTGTCTCTTGGCTGCAAGTACATTACAGAGGACCAAATGTTCTCTGGTTACACTCAGTGAGGGCTGGACAGGTTTCCAAAAATATCTCTTAACATTGTATTGGTGATGAGAGCATTGCAAAAATCAGAGGTCCCCCAGACTGTGGCTTATTTCACATTTTTAGTTCCTTTTTTCTTAATCCTTGGAAAAGTAACTTTTCCCCCTGGCTCATCACCTCTTTCACTTCTGCTGATAATGTCCAGATACACAATGCTGCTAATCTGGCAATTCTAGCCAGAGTGATACTCAAGTTCTAGGCAAACAGTGTTTCTGGCTTTTAAATGTATTTGCACAACACGTTCTTTTCCACCAGCAGATGGCATTCCTCAGGAATAAGCTGGAGGCATGGCTGCTTTCTGTATCTGCTGCTGCTCCAGCATTCCCAAGGAATAGGCTGGAAGCTCATCTACTCTCTGTATCTCTCCTGGCCCTAGCCAGAAAGGTGTTTCCATAAGCACAGACTCACAATATTCTCTCCAGCATCTCTAAACATGCGTTTTATCTGTATCAGAAGTCACTGGGCATAGTGGATACTGAAAGTTCATGTAAATTGTGACCATAAATTTATCCACTGAGGGTAAGCACACACAAACCTGTACCTTCATTCTCAAGAATTCCCTGTGCTGCAAATCCTTGGAGGCTCGGAGGGTGTTCTGGGGAAGTTTCATTATATGATTGCTTTGTTTTCATGCTCTTTTCCCAGCAAAGCATCCTGCAGGAGACAGGATTTAAGTCACTGAGCCTGATCTCATTTGGATGTTCTTATATTAGCCCTTGGTCTTCAAAATCTCAACCTTGATCTTAACCAGAGCCAGGTGATGAATTCTTGCATCAAAGGGAAACATAATTAGGGCTTTGCCGTTGAGAGCAGCCTGCATCTAGCAGGATAGTGCTAGATTAAATAATAAATGAACATCAGTTCTGGAAACACTCATTCATAAGGTACTAAACTGAGATACCTGTGTGTTGGAGGAAAGGATGTCAGAAACATTTTATAAAATTCAAATGAGAGTATCAGAAATTAGCCCTTTGTGTGGGAAGGCAGTGCATAGACCTGGCCTGGTGTCAGACCATTCAAAGCTGAAAAGACAACGTGTTTGAGTTACATGGATGAAATTTGGTTATATTGCAGTGTGTCTGGGGCTGGTGTTTCCTTCTGTGACGTGGCAGAGCTAGAACAATTTCACCCTGTCTTCATTCGTGTGTTCAGGATGGAAGCTGAAAGACTGAGGAGAAAACTGAGCTTGAGTTCCTCAAATCTCTAGAGGTGCTGCAGTGACAATTATTGCAGGGAGAGTAGGGGAAGAGGAAATTGCAGCCTGGTTATTTGGACACCTGCTTTTTGGTTTTTGATTAATAACCCCATGTCTTTTTTTTATTCCCCAGGAGAATGCCCTAATTGAAGAATTCCAGCATATACACAACTCCTTGCGAAGGAGATTTTGCCATCTAAAATTGAGAAAAGTAATTAAAATCTGTTTGAGCATTTCCTTTTGGCTAGCTTTTGTGGCTTCCCTCTCAGTGTGCTGAATATTTGTGGAATTTTTATTAGAATGCCACACACACCCAAAACACCTGACTCTGTGCAGTGGTGGGAATATCACCCGGGCAGAGGAGCATCTGAGAGGCATCAGAGTGCATAGGACGTGTTAAAACATAAATGTATGGTGCAGGTTTCTAGGTATAAGCAGTCTTTTCTTGAGGGGAGAAGTACAGTTTTCTGAAAGGGTGCTATTTAACAGAGCTACAGAGCTGGTATCTATGGAAACTTAAATCTACTCCGGAGAGAGGGTTGGGGAACGGCAGGATAATTAGCATTAAATACCTCTTAATGACAAACATTCCAATTGACGTGTCTCACAGGAGACTTGCAAACTTCCGAAGAAATGCTTGGTCATAAGGATACTCTTCCACTGTCAGAATAGCACAGAAGTCTGTAATTTATCCATCCACAAAGGATTCTCTGAGGCCCTGGGCTGCCTGCATGGGAAGATGTCACTTGAGGAGGAGATAAAGATGAAGCCTGGAAAACTCAGCTCATCAAATGTATAATATATGAAGGCTCAGCTCACAGTGTGCTGTGAACCAGAGACTGGCACAGGGTGACAATTACAGAATGAGCTGTCAGATCATGAAGACTTCATTAACAGATGGTAACTGACAGCAGAATAATGGGGGACTTTAATAGGTAATAACATTTCTGCTAGGTACATCTGTAATGATAAAAATGCCCTTTTCTTGCTAATACCAGGACCTGGTAATTATTGTCAGGGGGATTGTCTTGCCCTCAGATTTGCACTGTATTTTATGGTCATTGAACAAGCCTTCAGTGCCAGTTTAGGGATGGGAATTCCATCCATCCCTTTTTATCTTCCTTCAGCTGTTAATATTAACTTTTTGATTTAACTTGTGATTTCATTTTTACTTTCTTTCATGTTCCAAGTGATGTCATCTTGTTTATGAAAAAAATTAATATTTTCTCACTAAAAGTTTTGACCTTTCAATCAAGAAATTCAAGGATTTCAATGTGTGTGTATTTATTATGTCTGACTCATAAAAAAACCAGCTTCTGACGTTGCTCTGCATTTTTGTAGCTTTCAAATCATCACCAAAACAACCTGTGTATGCTGTCTATGAGAGTCAAACCCCAGATTTCAGTGGTGTATTTGTTTGGTTCTGACAATGAAATGTTTAAGCGATGGTTAGAAGAAGAAAGTGATCTGGGATTTATAGAAATCAATGAGACTCTTCTGTGTTTTTTCATGCAGCTTCTCATCCCAGTCTAAATTTTCAGTGAATTACCTGTGCTTTGGGGTATTGGTGTAAATTACCAGATTCTGCTGAGTTTACAGACTAGGTGCCTCCCAGGGTTAATCAAGACACCAACATTTGGGGTCTGTGCTTCCCAAAGACTGTCCAGAGTGACCTTGGCTTTGAACACTGGAACCTGAATTAGATGCCTGAAGTTACTGTGAATAGTCACCCATCCATGTCTGGCTGATGGGACACAGTGTAGATTCATCAAATTAGTTTTTATCTTGCTTGTAAGAAGGATGATAAAAATTCTGCTGTATCAAAATTTGGTACTCAGCCTTTGACGATTAGTTCAGTTTTGTTATTTGTACAAAGAATGTAATTGGAGTGGAAACACAGGTGTTGCATTTCTAGCTATGTGGTGAACTTGTCATCTCATCATAGAGATTAATGAGTTTTCTTCCACCAGATCAACCTTCAAATTTTCTCTGATGCAGCAACAGCTTTATTTATTCCATGGACAGGGTGAAGAATTTTTGTGAAAATTTCAAGGTGAAGAGAATTTCTCAGATACTCAAAGGTTTTAGCCCGTACGTTGATCATGGCTGATCCATGCTGGTTTTTCTGAGAGGTGACACCACAGTAAATGAGAAATTATATTACAATTGCTAATGATAGATATTATTGGCATTTTTCTCTTCATCACATGTGTAGGTTTTCAAGGGCTCCTTACAGTTAGAATCAAGCTCTGAGGCATCTGTTCAGGCTGTGGCCACCCTTTTGAGTCTAGTCTTAATGGGAACACTTAAACAAGAAGAGGCTATTGGCTAAGAAGGATCCACTTCATAAGAAAAAGCTCCCACTGCCTTCCTATGAAATCCATCAGCATCTATGGAAGTTGCCTGTGTGTCTCTTCTGTACCTTTGGGTTTGCTGGGTTTTGTTGGGTTTTTTTCTCCTAGGATTCTTTTCTTTAGTCATCATGCAGAGGCTGAGGCTGCACAGGAGCTTTGCCTAGAAGCAGAGATGCACAATGGATGGTATCCTTGGCAATCAGCAGGTCAGTGGTATAAAACCAACCAGAAGTTGTCATCTTAAAATATCTTTCTACATAGTCATCTGTAAAATGAAACTAAGAAAAATAAGGGTTGTTTTGTTCCCTATGGCCATAGTCTTTGCTTTAACTAACTCTCATGATTTGAAATGCTGATAGCAGCTTCATTTTCTTATTTAAAATGTTATACAGACTTTGCTCCTAAGCCAGTGTCAGGAGGGATGCTCCCTGAACAGCTTGTGTTTTTCTCAGCTGCAGAGGCAGCAGAATAGCACATTCATCACCACATCCTGAGCAGTGTTCACTCCTGTTCCAGTTTGCTAACAAGACTACCTAAAACCAGCAGAGCTGCTGCCTGCTTTGAATGAGCAGCTGCCTTTTCCAGCTGCTGCTTCTGTGGGCTGTGTATCTCCATCTGTTTTGGTTGCAACAAAATCTTCATGTTTTGAAGGATCTGCCTCTCTCCCCAGACAACCTTATCAGACCAGGATCCCTCTTAAAAACCAACAAACTATGCAAAGAAATAATTTGGGCAAGGTTTCCTGTTTCTGAGCTGGTATTTTGACTTTCAAATTCTCAGTTATCCTTGAAGTTCCTAGCTCTGCAGTAACTGTTAAAGGTGTTAAGCCTGCAACAAGGGCCATGCTGAGTAGCTGCTTTGGAGTGATGCTTTTACAATTTATATCAAAGTTACAAGGTGCTTATATAGTTTGAATTGTAAGATATCTATATAACCTGATATCAATATAACCTAAATCATGATTTATATATCTGTATAACCTGATACCTATATAACCTGAATCATAGCTTTTTATACCTATATAACCTGATGTAAATAACTTTTTATACAATGTAATGGCTCGTTTATGGTTAACTAGTTGCTTAATGCTGAATAGACAAAAAAAGTAGAAAAACCTCACCAGGTGGATAGCTTTAGAGATAGATAAGTATAGTACTAATGAGAAATTGGAAAGTACAAAGCAAATGAGCTACAAAACAAAGAATTTAGGCTGGTTAGGACCGGAGAGACCAAGGAACACCATAACAGTGCATGCTCTGAAGACAAAGTTGAAAAGATCAGATGTGAAGAAGATTTTGGAAGCCTTCATCAAAGACCCCTGAGGACTCCCAAACTGAGTAGATGCAAGTGCAGTGCAAAAGAGCTATTTATAACCCTGGGATCATACAATGTAAGTTAGTTCAGGCAAGTATATGATGATGTTGTATTGACACAGTAACACTCAGCAATTCTTACTGTATAAATACACCACAGCACTTGACAAAGGTGGGTGAGTTAGGAGGAGAAATCCCCCTCAGCTCCAGCACTGCAATAAATAAATACCTGCTCTACAGACACTGCTCTGTGAGGATTTATTTCCAGCCTAGCTTTTGGCATCAGGAAGGAAGATGCTTTAGAAGAGAGCAGTGGTGCCAGGCTGAACCTTCTTACTTTAGAGTAAGATATTATATTATATTATATTATATTATATTATATTATATTATATTATATTATTTTGTTATTTATCTTCATGGCCTCAGAAAGCTGAAATGAATAATGTCATGAGTAAAGTATAAGAACATACCATACATCTACAGTATTCAGGCTAACCTGATTTCCCTGGAAGTCAGTCCCTTTTCTAGTCACAGGTAAAATGTCTGCTGTATTTTTATTTCTAGTACCTAAGAGAGAGGGTTTGTATCACTTGTGCTTTTTTTGGATGCAGCTATAGTCTGCTCTATTACTGATTTCATGTTGTCTTTTCCTAGACTGGGTAAGATTTCTCTGGGCATATTTACATCCATATATACAGATACACCTGAAATGCATTTTCTGTCCTCTCTTAAAACTCATGGCTTTTGCTTGGATTTCTGCTACTGTTTTGTTCTTTCATGCTTTTATGCTTTATCCTTGAGTTTTGTCCTGGCTGTGCAAGTTTCTAGAGGACTTTTTGGTTCCCATGCAGTACAACAGCTCAATGTAAGTGGCATTCAACTGTGATTTGCACTGAAAATAACCACCTTAAATCCTGGCCTTTTATTAAGAGCTACTGGTTTTTATCATTCCCGAGTATGTATCTATTCTGGCAAGGAGTTGTGACAAGTTGTTTTTACCAGGCTAATTGGACAAGTGACGAGTACAGCAACTCCTTTCAATCTTTCCAGTGCAATATCTGGGAGATTTCATGTTGATCTATTATATAATTTGAAAAGCCAGGCTATGTGTTGGTATTAGCAGAGTTCTATAAAGAACAATGTTTGATAAACTCAAGGAAATAGCTACAGATCAGAATGGATGAGGCATATAGAAAGTGAATGTATGTAAATATGGGATATTCCATTTGGGACCAGGTTTGTTTGATTCAGTTAGAGAAAACCACTTGCTGTTATCGTCCTATTATCAGTAGTATAGCTCTGAACATAAACGTGGTCTCTCCCAGCCCCTCTCAGCTTTATCTTCTCAGAAGTGAAAGATCTGGCTTGGTACCAGTGTTAGCTCTTGGACAGTAACACCTTTTTGTGACATGGGGAATTAGGACTGTGCCATTTCTTGGCAGCTTTTAAGAAGAGTCTGTCTGCTGCCTTGCCAAAAGCACATTTTGCTCTCACTGGGCACATTTGTAAGGAGCATATTGATGATATTCCTGTGAAGGCTTTTCAGGTCATCTGCTGTATTTCAGTGCCTGCTCACTCCTCCAGACTTCAGCAGGAAAACAGGAGCTGGTGTGTCACACAGGGGGCTGTGGTAGGGATGACTGATGTACTGTTGCCACTGACAACATGGGAACCTCGGCATTTTTGTACTTGGAATGAAGTTAATGAATGGAAGGAGTCTGGGATGAAAAAGTTAGTGACAAGCACGTGCCAGGGGTGTGGTTACAAGTGCTGCAGAATGCTTGATACTGAGAGAAGGATGTTTGTAAAAGATGTTTTTTATGAACAAGATTTGGAATACTGGAGTTTTATCTGTCTAGCAGGAGGCTGCATATTTAGTGAGTTGAGATAGGAGATAGGCATGAACAAAGTCAGTCAGCCTTTATTCCTCAGCACCATCATGAACACACAAGAAATTGTTTCCAGGCCCTGGGAATACCACACTGCCAGGCACTGCCCACCCAGCTAGGCACATCCATGCTTCCCTGTGCCACCAGCTCCTGGAAGTGGTGCTGTGTACACTACAGCAATACTGCCTGGGAGCTGGGAGAACTAGCCCACCCCCTACTGCCTGTAATGCAGCTTGAATGCAGCTTTAATTGGATTTTTATTTCTTGCTTCACCAAGCTTTGTTCCAGTCACAGGTGGGGCTGCTGTCCTACCATGGATGGGGCTGAGCTTTCCACCTTGGGAATACTCTTTGCTTTTAAGTTGCCCTTTATTTCAAACAGCATAGCAGATATCCTGTTCAGAGAGCAAGGGTAGAAGAGGAGAGGGTCTAAAAGGATGAAGTAATTAAAAAAAAAAAAATTATTCATATCAGCACGCAGTACTTTGCTCCCAACAAAAAAGGTTTTTCTAAAGAAAGAGCATAAAAACAACATTAAGAACTTTATTTAATTTTATTTAATTTCATTTTATATTTAATTTTATTTAATTTCATTTTACTTTTAGCTGGCCAAGATCCATTTTCCACCTGAGTGAAATGTGTTCTACATTACAGGCACTATTCCAGAGTGGAGATGTATACAAAGCAAAAAAATACAGTGGCTTCAGATAATTTAAGATTTATCATTTGTATATTTAAGTAAATAGGGGTTTGGTTTTGAAGGGTAGGATTTGCAGCTAATTAAAGGGACACCAGAGAGGAAATTGGTTTGGATAAAACCAAAGTGTTTTTTCAAAAGAGAAAGAATACTTTATTTTATACTACTTAATAATTATTTTATTTATTTGGCTATAATTTAAAGATTGTATATGTAGGTAAAAATGCATCTTTTCATTGTCATATTTGAATTAAAACATTTTGCTAAATAACCAAAATATGCTTAAAACAAAACAAAAAAGCTCCTCTTTTTCATAAAAGCTAAATTACCAAGATGTTAATTGCATGGATTGCAGTTGTTTGGAGTCATTGGGTCACATATTCTATTGTTTCATAAACCACAGACCTTAGAATGTACCCCAGTACCTGCTTTACTGTATTTGTCCGAAACACTTTTTTTCCTGAAAGACCTTCAACATATTTTTAAAATTCCTGAGTATCTTAAGAATTCTGTTAGAAGAAGAAGAATTTGCTTTATCATTTAAGCGTGTATGTAGCTATGTGTTGTGTCATTACTGGAGCATGTAGTAGGATCATTGTGATTATGCACAAATTGCTAAGCGGGTTGCAGAAAACTGAGTCAACAGCAGAAAAGCAAATCCACAAGTCCAGTGTACTCTGCATTCTTTCTTCTGGCTTCTCCTGCCCAGGCTGAGGTGTCTGCTCTTCACTGCTCTGACTGGCACTGGAGGGAGCACACTGACACAGCTCTTCTTCTTCCCAAGCTGCCATCTGCTCAGACAATCAGAAACCCACTGGCAAGGGTTTGTCAGAAATCACTTCAGGCTAATTCATCTCTCTTCTGACACACTCCAGTAGCTAATTTTTAAGACCTTAATCTGTCATTACTATACATTGGTTGTCAAGATAACAACACAGCTGTCCTCTGGAAAAAAAGAAAGTACTTCAACTATCACAAAATTATAGGAGAATTGCTTTTAAATAGCCATGTTCAAAATTTTAACTGAGATGAAAAGAAGTATAGATCAAAACAACATATCCCATCTCCAACAGCTGCATTCTGTTGCATCATTAGTAAATTTAATTTTGTTTTGTTTACAGTGAATGAAGAGGTGCAATGATCATGTAAAATCACTAGTGCAAGTGATTTTCATTCTCTTCAATCATGCCTTCTTCCTGACATAATTGTGCCTAACTATCTGTTGCGTTCTGCATCTGGTGTTATCATGATTTCATCTTTACATTTAATCACTGCATCTTAGCTATTCTTTCAAAGATGTGGTCAGCAGCTCTAAAGGGGCAGGAAGTTGAGGATTCAGTAGTGGCAATGATGCCAGTGAAAATTTTGACAGTAGTAAGGCAAAAACCAGCATTCACTCTGTAATACAGTGCTAAATGCCTGATACATGAATTTCATAGCATTAGTCATAAAGCTGAAGCCTGTTTACAGTTTCTGGTTTTGCCCAAGGTCTCTATTTATTCCCATCAATTCTGAATTTCAACATCTGTTGGAAAAATCTGCCTTCCTATTGTTTATCTCCAAATAAACGAAAGATTTTGTTGTGGGCTGTGTTCCTATTGTGCTCTGCAGTCAGTTAAGGAACACCTTGCATGAGCCTTGTTTTATGTCTCTGATGCTCCTGACACCTTTGAGCAATCTCAAAAAAAGCTTCCTGGCTCTTTTAATGCCTTTCCCCAGAGAGATTAGTATCTGAAGAAGGGGCCTTCCCAGTCCCAAGGGAACGTGGTCAATAAATTGCTCTTCTGTTGCAGGTGAGTCTTAGTCAGATACTCTGCATGAACTTGAATTTCCATGATTATGCAGAGTCCTACTGTAAATCAGTGTGTAGATTGAAAGTTCCCTCCAGTGAGAGCATCGCTGAAGTGCAGGTACATCTCAATATATGTAAAATCATGAAAAGGAAAGGAAAGAAAGGAGGAAAAAAAATTCCTCCTTTTGCCATCTGACTGGAGAGTGTCTCTGTGGTACAGTGGCTCTGGTGTTCTCTCCTGACTGCTGTTCCATGTGAGACATGGACTGGCTGCCAGGGAAAGTCTCCTCAGAGACAAGGCTCTGCTCCATCTTCTCCCAGCTGCCTCCTGGGCACGGCACTCTGTGCCTCTGACAACCATTGCTGAGCATAACAAAACTGAACTGGCTCCTCACAGCAAGGTTCAGTTTACAAGGTCCGCTGAAACCTGCATTTCTGAAAATTCAGTGGTTGGCAGTACCAGGCATGTTTGTGATTAAGGAAAACACAATGCCCAGCAAGCAAAGCAGTAAGAATTTTGGAAACAGTAAAGTGAATTGCAAGAGAAGAATGGTCTATAAACATGAAAATCCAAATAAGCAATGCTGTTACTGTTTTTTATATATTATAAAGTGGCTGTTAGAACAATCCTAAAGCCAGCCAGTGTCTTCCTGAAGAAGCCAATATTGAGAAGATTCTGTTGAGAGGAAGTTTGAAAAATTTAATTGCTTTCCTGGTACGGATCAATGCATTTATGTTTACAATGGTTTAAGATTATACTGCTACAAAAGAAAATCTAAAGACTGAAGAGTTACCTGTGAAAGAACATCAGTTATCTAACCCAATCTGTAATAATTCAACTAATTAACAGCAATATACAGTTAGGTGACACCATCTATCTCCTGCCATAAAAGTGGTTTGCAAATGCATTACTGAAATGTATGCAGTAAAAAATATTATCTGCATTTTACAGTGCAGAAATGGACGCCTACAAAGACTTCAGTGATTGCCATGGCAACAAAGAAAACGTGTTCCAGAACGAGAAAGGTACACAGGAATATTTTGCTGTCTTACGTAGTGATCTCTTTCTAAATTCTTTTCTTTTGTGCGTAGTTGTTTCTTTCCCGTTGCTGTCACATCTCTGCTGGCTTGGCTCAGGTGCTTATTCCCCACATTTCATAGACATTTTCTGATATACAAGCCTTATATTAGCTAACATTTTTTTCATTGCATGTAATTAAATAATTTGATAATTTGATTTGTAGTTTAAGGTTGCCTTGTACCGAGACATGGTTAAGAAGACACTATTTTAAGACATCTTAAAAGCTGAAATAGTCTACTCTCAAATGAGCTATGTGTATGTCCACAAAAGAGAATTAGTGCCAGTAGTAAATTAGAATTAAGAGGGGTTTTATTTTGGATAAGAACACTGGCCAAAACACGCTACTATTTTTTCTTCAGGTTTTTAAACGGATCAAATTTTCAAGTTGGCATGAACAGACATCAATCCAGTGAGATCAGTGGCACAATGAAGGTCTGGTTGAGAGTGACCAAGCGAGTTTGTTATCCTGAATATACTCCTGTAAATGGGTGGGTTTTTTCATAAGCCCACATATGGAAGGCTGAGATGTCCTGGCCCTGTTGTCTGCATGCTCTTACCTGTAGTAACCGGAGCCACCAGAGCTGCACTGCGGGGAGCTGAGGCTCCTCTTACCCAGTGGGGTGTGTTACCATCAGGCTTTGAGCCTCCACAGCCTCACTGACGCCTCTGTGGCACCTGCATTGGAACTACTGTGATCTGATTGCTCCTAATGTCTGAGACACCCAGGTAAGTCAAATTCCATATGTGTGGTCTGTTTTACCATTGTGTTTCTTCAGTTAAAACTGCTGTAATTAATTAAAAAGACAATTAATTATCTTTTAGTAGTAAGACACTACTTCCTCTCTGCATTTCCTGAGGTTTATGGAGCTGCACTAGCATTTGTTTCTGTAAAGCAATTAATGACCTCTGATTTTCAAACTCTATTTGTTGTGTCAAGTTTTGAAGTGGAGGCCTATTTCAGATTTCAAAAGACAGAGTTCTGCATATGAGCATCCCTCACTGTTTTAATATTTCAAGGGAAACAACAGGTGAAAAAATCTATTTGGGGCTGAAGATAAGGCTGGAGATTTTAGAAACATCTCAGTGATTCATCTCATTCACAGGAGCAACAGCAGTGAGGTTTCATTTAAAAGTGTGAGAGCTGAGAACAGAGTGTGAAGGCAAGCACTTTCTCTTCCACCTCTCAGAATCAAGAGTGTCAATGTTCCACGTAAAATATTGCCAGTCCTCTGAACTTCACACAGGTCTGGTCAGCCTTACACAAGAAAAAAATCAGCTTGGGAAAAAGTGCAAAAAAGAGTAGCTGAGGTAAGTGGAAAGTGTGCTGTCCAAAAGGAGACTGTGACTTGCCAGATGAGGTTCAGGAAAGCACTAATTCATGCTCTAATAAAGCACTAATAAATTGGATGGATAAACATTGTAGGGAGAAAAATAACTGAGTTCAACAAAATAACTCTTAGTCTGCACTCTGCCTGCACAAGCAAGCTGAAAAGTGGAAGTTTTCCAACAAGGGCTGTTTCTATTTCCAATATGAGAGGAAGGAAACCAACTGCAGAGGAGTTTTTTGACCAAATGGAGCATATTATGTCTGTGACACTTGGAGCAGCAATCACTGGCTCTGGAAATCAACTGCCAGGGCTGTGTTTCTTTGAAGTAAAACAGCTCTTTTACAAGGATTGGGGATAATCAACCAAACACTCTGCAAGTCTTATAAAATGGAACACAATCTTCCCCCAGCTATTTTGTAAACAAAACAAATAGGGGTGAATGGGTTGTCCTGATCTCAATGTTGTGCCAGTGTTTCACCTTGGTGAGAAGGAGCTGGTCTTCCTACTGTAAGCCCTGAGGAGCTCCTGAATTCATTGTACCTGTTTAGAGGAAAAATAATAGAGACATATAAGTATGGGAACTTCCACAGCCATAACATTATGGTTACATCGTTACTCATCCACCAACACCCTCAAGTCTTTCTCCCCAGGAATAGTCTCAGCCCATTCTCTGCCCTGTATCTGTGCAGAACCTTGCACTTGGCTTCGTTCAAATGTATGAGGTTGCCCAAGAGGCCCCTTTCAGTCTGTGAAAATCCACTGGATGGCATCCCTTCCCTCCACTTAATTACTTAAAACGTGCCAGCCTAAAGACGCTTTATTTACAGACACGCTCTTCTCTGAAAGCCTGACCTTGCCAATAAGTTGTTGGGAGGGATTGAGATGTTTAACTGTAATTTTGTAACTAATTGTGATAGGTGACAACTATATGTGTATGGTTAAACACCCATGCCCAGTATAATGGTTAAATTCTGACAGCATTCAACAGAAACCTCTTGGGCACTAAGGCATTCTCTTCTCAGGTTATGACGGGCTAAGGTCGGTTTCAGCGGGCCTACGGGAACTCCTGCTCGGGTCACGTCGGGAAGGTTTGGGCTGTCTGTGTTCTCGGAGCTGCGGCTGCCGAACCAGCGGCAGTCGGGGAGCGGACGGGGAGCCGCTGGTCGGAAATCCAAGGCGGCCCTCTCGTGGCCGCTGCTCTTCCGGAGCGATTGCTTTGGCTTTGAGCCCCATGGCCCCGTGTAATCACAGCTGGAAACACACGGAGTGGCCTCAGGAGAAGCGCTGGGGCATGAAACAGACCCGTGTTTTACATTTTGGTCAGGTGTTTTCTGTATACGAACCGGCCGGGGCTGGACGAAAAGCGGGGCTCCCCGGGCTCCAGAGAATTCCGATCTGTTAGTCGTGGGCCGGGGTTTTAGTTCGTTTACCTACTGTAGATTTTTTTTATTTTATTTTATTTTATTTTATTTTATTTTATTTATTTAATTTTTTTTTTGGCTTGGCCTCTCCTTCTCTCCATGCGCTGTCGGCAGGGCCGGCAGCATCCCCGGCCCCCAGGCTGTGTGTGGAGCCTGTGCCGGCGAGCAGGGCCGCCCGTTGCCGGCGGGCCCGCAGTGGTGCTTGGGCTGGGCTGGGTTAGGTTAGGCTAGGCTGGGCTAGGCTGGGCCGGAGGGGCAGCTCCGGCCGCTCCCGCCCTGCTCCGCAGCAGACCCTGCCACGCACGGGCCGGCAGCGGCTGCTTGAGGGCCCCGCGCGCCAACGGCCGCCGCTCCCGGCAGCCAATCAGAGCGGGGCGCTGCCTGCCGGGAGCCAATGAAGGAGCGGCGCTGCCCTGCCGCGAGCCAATGAGGGCGCGGCGATGCCGCACGGCAGCCGCCCGGGCGGTTTGAAGCCGAGCGGGCGGAATGGCGGAGCTGCGGCCCCCGGGACCGCGGGGGGACGGCCGTGACTCCCCGGCCGCAGCCGCAGCCGCAGGCGCCGGCCCCGGCCCGCGGGACAACGCCGAGCCGGCTGAGGGTACGGGCTGCGTGTGTCTGCGGGGAGCCGGGAGGGAAGGGCAGCCCGCGCTCGGGCGGTGCCCGCGGGATGCAGCTGGCTGTGGGGCGGTCAGTCCGTTCGGAACCCCCGCGGGCCGGGCCTCGGGCAGGGGAACCCCCGCTTGGCTGGACCGCAGCCGCCCCCCGCCTCGGGGCGTGGGCACCGGGCTGGAAACGAGGGTAGGGTAGGGATGGCTGTGGAAATCAACGCTAAAATGTGGTGGGTTTTTTTTTCCTTTTAATCGTGAAGTTCGGGTGCGTTTCGTAGTGCCTGTCATGGGCGCTGAAATGGGCGTCCCGGAACCGTATTTGGGTTTGAAACGCTTTACCAAGGGTAATTTGAGACTTGCTGTAGAAGGCAGGTTCATGATAGACCTTGGGCTGGACAGGAGATCCTTGGGAATAGAGGAGTGAGTGAGTGGTTGAAGTGACAGTTTGTGGGGTTTGCTTTACTCCCGTTCCCCTTCCCAGAAGTACAACGGGAAGATGCTGAGAGCGATTTGAGTGCTGACTCCTGGAGTGACTATGGCAGTCGTGACAAACCAGGGACCATTTTGAGCAGGACTGTGCCAGACGGGAACGTGCTGTTTCCGGATATTTTTCACACCGATCATCTTTTGTTTTACGAGCGATTCAGAGCTTACCAGGATTATATCTTGGGTAAGTTATTTTTTTTCAGGGTGTTGGTTTTCTTGTAGTGACTTTAAACAATTCAGTTTAAGTGAAGTCAACTGTATACATTGAGCTATGAGATGCTTTTAATAACGGGGGCTGGAAAAGATACAGTGTCCTGCTGTTACTTACGCTGTAACCTCAGTTACTCTAGCTGGTGGAGCAGGAGGCAGTAATTTTGATATAAGTAAATAAAATGTGAATGATGCAAAGGCAGAATTGTTAGGAAGCAGTGGATTCTGTGCCTTGTTTTAGCTGGTCTTCCTAAAATTTTTTTTGTGTATTGTAAATCTGTGTAAGATAAGGCACAGGTTATGTATTTAGTACCATTGGCACTGCAACCTTCAGTGTCTGGAAGGCTGAGTCCTGGACGTCTTTCAGAGGAGCACAAGCCACCAAAAATCCTGGTGGTTGTCATGAGCATAACAAAATGAAGTCCCACTTTAGAGGTTTTCAGTTGTGTTGACTTTCACTTTCCAGTGATCTGGAGGACTTTTCTTCCACTTCTTGAATAAATGTAGTGTCTTCAATTTCTTCTTAGCTGACTGCAAAGCCTCTGAGGTGAAGAGGTTCATAGCTGAGTACCTGGAGAAGGTCCTTGAGCCCTCTGGCTGGCAGGCCATCTGGCGCACTGATGTGTTTGAAGTCCTTGTTGCGGTGAGTGGGTTGCTGCTGCTCAGCCATTTGTCTCCACTTAACAAAATTTACCTCTCTAACAGACCTTTTGAAGTCTCTCAATGTCCAGGCCATACATCTTAGATGTTCAAACTTGCAGTTCCATCACGTGGTTGAGGAGGGAGAAACTTCATGGCCCTCAGATCTTATGTGTCCAGTGACAAAATGGGTTTCATTGTCCCAGAGTGTCTCTCAGGATTGTCTGTATTCTGTGGGCACTTCGAAAAATGAGCCTCAAAGGAGTCCCAAAGGGCTGTGAGGTATCGATTCGTTTGAGTCTGAAGATACTGCTTTTGCCAATTTTTAAAAACAGCAACACAAAATAAAAGCGGGGGGGAGAAGCAACTTACTGGCCTTGTTATGAGGGATTGAATGAAGGTTTGGCTGCGGAGAAGGCTCTCTAGCTGTGGGATGGTGAGAAGCTTAACTCTGGCTTATCACTTCAGCTGAGGAGATGGCCTTGGCTGTACGGTGCCATTTGTGTTGGTTTGTGTGGGGTCATTTGGGACCTGCACGGCCCTGACTGAGTCATTCACATTCCCCTCCCTCAGCTGGATCTGCAGTCTGAAGGATTTTGGGGCTGTTTGTTCCCGCAGGTGGTTGGTGTGAATTTCTCGGCCCTGAAGGCAGTTGTGCAGCTCAGTGAGCCATTCCTGTGCGAGTCCCAGGACAGCAGCTTTACCCAGGAGTGCATGCAGGAGCTCCTGGAGCTGAAGGAACATCAGATCCTGCTGCAGGAGCTGTGGGTGGTGTATGATGAGTCAGGAGAGTTTGACCAGACAGCACTAGCCATAGAGCATATCAGGTAGGACAATTGCACCCTGCTGGTTCCCAGTGGGTCCTGTCCTGATTCTTGGGCTGTGCTGGCAACTCCACAAGCCAAGCTTTCCAAAGTCAATCTGATAACTGGTGCTCTGAGGAGACTGCTTCCCCTCTCTTTTTCACCCCAGAGTTCCTTGGACCGTATCACTTGTAGACTAGTACACTGTTCTTTCTCTTCAATAACATTTTGGCGATTTTTTCTTTTTTTTGGTCTCATTCTTCTTTCTGCATTTTGCCTCTTCCTCTGAATTTGCTCCTTATTCTTTAGGTGTCTCTTCACATATCCTGGTGGTTTTTTTTTTCTTTTTTTTTCTTTTTTATCATCTATCTCTTTTCCACCTCTTTTTCTTTCAGGCACTACATGCTGTTTGAAACCTCTCTACAAATAGGCTGTAGAACTGGACCAAAAAAGCTAAAACAGGTGGAATGACCTACATTGTCAGAAAGAAAGCTTAGCTGAAGGGTGATTGGCCAAAACCAAACAACCCAAAAGCCTCAGAATCTGAAGAGTGTCAGTACTGCTTTTCAAAATCAGGTTTTAGCTGTTCACTCCCTTTTGAGGAAGTAGAACACAGGATATTATGAATTTTGAGCTTAGACACACAAAATAAAACTTTATGCAGGTAAGCAAGAGGCAGGAAAGATGACTGTGTGTACTGAGCAGGATATGGGACAGTAATATGAACTTAGAGAGAGAGGTGGTGCCTTGAGGTGAATTCTCAAATAGGTTACATTGTGTTTCCAGTGCTGTTGACTCTGCTCTCCTATTTGCTTCCAAAGGTTCTTCTACCGGTGCATCTGGAGGACGTGGGACGAGGAGGAGGAGGATGAGTTTGATTACTTTGTGCGGTGTGTGGAGCCCCGACTGAGACTGTGAGTGCAGCACCTTTGCTGTTCTTGGGGCAGAACCACTGGAATGTGTGATGTGGGAATAGGGACTCACAGTTAGGTGTAAAAAGCCCCTGTTGACTTGTAAACCAAAGCAAGCTTGTTCTAACAGCATTTACTGTCTGCTGGTCAAAGTCTTGTATGGAAAGAGAATGCAACTGAGGCTGCCACTTGATTTCAGAGCCTTGGTGTTCCATCAAATGGTGCCCCAAACCCAGCAATAGCCACCCTCACACTGGTATGACTTGTAATCCTAATAAAAGCTGGGCGTGGAATGCTCCATTCTTTACCTCTGGGCATAAAATAAAACCCACAACAGAGCTGAATGTAAACAAAAACTCATAAATTGGTCATTCGCCAGGAGGAATGTGTGTGAATCTTTCTCAGTCTTTCTAATAAATGCTTAGATATTACCTTCTAAATTCTTACTCTTTTTTATGGCTATGCTTATGCCTTTTATTTAGGGTGAGTTTCTGTCAGTTGTAGACAGTCTTTCAAGGTGGGTGGGCAGCTGTTTAGAAAGTACAATGTTTGTGTCTGTTAAGATTTTCTGGTTTTGCTGCTTTCAAATAAAATAGAGCAGTATTGATGTAGACTGCAGAGAGCCTTGACTCAAGTACTGCTGCAGAAGTCCTCAGGTTCGGTCCAGCCTCATGTTTGGTCTTTAAGGATTGTGGATGTGCCATGTGCTGACCCCTTGCTCTGAACTGCAGGCACTACGACATCCTGGAACACCGGGTGCCTTCTGGGCTGGTAGTGGATTACCAGAACTTGTTGTCTCAATCTGAAGAGCTTTATGAGAAGTTTTTAAGTGTGAGGAACAGCATCTCAAGCAATGATTCGGACTCGGAAGCAGAAAACGTTTCCATGGTGGAAGGACTAAAATTGTATGACAAAGTGGAGCACTTAAAACAAAAGCTGAAACTAATTGAGAATCCTCTGCTGAGGTAACTGTGGGTTTGGGCAGGGAGGGGGCTCCTAAGGGGAATCTCAGAACTCAGAGGAGGCGCTGACTGAAGGAAGAGCTGCTGGCTCTGTTGCTCTTGTTGCAGGTACGTGTTTGGTTACCAAAAATACGGCAGCCTCCAGGCTAAAGGACTGAGACCAACGGGTGCCAGGGTCATTCATGTTGTGCCCTGGACCATGACAGCAAGTCTGCTCCACATGCTGGCAAGGGACAAACTTTGCCCAGCATCTTCTGAAGACTTGGAAATACAGGTGCAGTAGCAGGAATTTTCTGTCTGCTAATGGTTTCTCCTCTCAAGAGACAGTGTGGAATAATAAGTTAATTTACCATGTGCAAGATGCAACAGTGGTGGGATTGTTTTGTCATTAAAAAGAAATCACTGTAATTTAAACAGTAAGTGGAAAAATTGGATGATTCAAATAATTTTTTAATTCATTTGTAATATTTGTGCATGTACTCTATACAAGCAGCTTCCTGTGTGCAGGAAATGAGATGAACCTGAAATAATTCTACAATGAAACATTGTAGGGCACCACACTTGAATTTAGTTTTGAAATGCCTGTGTCTCTTGATGCTGCTGATAATGATCTTGAGTTTGAAGGAAGAAGTGTAGTTTTCTCACTTTGGTGCTGTGTAGGAAATACATTTATTTTAGGAGCAGTCATGTTTAGTTTTAGTGAATTCAGGCAAGACTTGCTACTTCAGCAGTTAAGAAGAGGCTGAGTTCCTTGGACCCAAATGAAATGGTTTTCTGTATTCTGATCATGTTCATGAATTACAGATTGCCAAAATGGAGCCATGGGAAGGTCCTGGAGTAACTTTTAGGCTATAAATCTGAATTTCTGACTTTGCAGCTGAAAAAGTGCTCTTATTATGCTTACCCTGGAATTTTCTGGGAAGCAATAAATATGTAGTTTTTATGTAGTTTGTCACCCTTCAGTATGGAATCCCTCAGTAATGTTTGTGGAGGGCATCAGCCTGCCCTCGTTATCGAGGAAAAGGGTCTTGTTATTTACCAGTGTGGTATCTGAACTCTGTTTTGAGGGTGACTTGTACCAGGAGCAAACACAAGAGTGTTCAGACCATCTCTGTTCTACTTGCTGAATTATTTGGGTTTTATTTTCTTTACCTTCTGTCATTTATTTCTTCATGGCAAATTCATGGCAAGTCACTGAGGCACAATTGAAGTGTTGGCCTGGAACGAAGGCCATAGTGAAATTTGGTTTGGGGTGCATATGCTCCTTGATCTGTGTGTTCCCCAGTTTTCTGCTGGGAGGAATGGGCATGACAGAAACTTCAAAGTAATGTGTTAAGACTGGTTTTGTCTGCAGAGGGCTACAATTCTTGAATTCAAAGTAGAAATTTTGTGTTATCGGTGCCATTGAAAGGATTTCTTTTGAGCAAAAGCAGCAACATTTAACTGAAACCAAACTCTAGAGGCATAAATGGAGCCATTTGTAGAGCATCCTCTGGGAGGTGATGGTATCTTTTTGTCTTTTGCAGTTTCACCGTGATCCCCTGGCAGCTGTAAACGCCTGTTATGAAGGAGACAAAGTCATCATCTGTCCTGGCCATTATTTTGTCGATGGCGTGTTCTCCATTGCTGATTCAATAGAGCTAGAAGGTACAAGGTTTGCTAGTCTAAAGCTCCCTAAACAAGTAAATGGAATGTCTTTAACTAGTGTTGTGTAAATATTTACTCTTTGCAGAGTTTACCAGGAGCATTTGCTTTTTTCTTCGAAGTATTCCTGTTTCTGCTGTAGAAATGTGCCTAATGCAGGGTGGTGTAGTGAGCTGTTTTATTAACCATAGTGCAGATAAACTGCAGATTTTGCTGATTATTAACAAATTTATCATTTCCTCCTACTTGTCTGCATAAATGGTGGTTATATAGGTAATAGAGAGGATTCAACAGAAACCTGAGGGACTTGATGCTTGTAATAGTAGAAACAGAGAAGTAATTCTGAGAGGCTTCTACTAATTTAGGAGTACTTGAGAAATGTCCTTTTTCTTCTCTGCGTGTCTGAATGTGCCTCAGGGACAGCCTGTGAGCCCCACTGCTGGTCCAGCCCCAGGGAGTGCAGGGTGATGGAGCCAGGAGGTTTAGGATTCACTGATGGCACCTGGAGCATGTTGGTGATGCGGGAGCAGGGGCTGCCAGTCTGGCTCTGCAGTGTGTGAAGCATGTGGGTGGAGGAGGGAACTTTTGATTAACACATTTTTTCTGCAGAAACAGACACAACAGATGTGATTTTAGGATTTTTCTTGCAAAATATTTGTGTTTTAAAGACTTCTGCTTTGCCTAGGATATGTTGCTGTGTGTCTCTCACCATTCTTGATTTCTCAGTGTATCCCTTTGCTTTAGGCAGGTACACACTGTTGCAGTGTTATAGTCTGTTTATCACTGGGGCTTCTGCAGCTGTTCAGATACTTATTTAGTTGCATTTTTCTCTTGTCAAAGCTTCTTAATGAGAAGAAGGCTGAGAGTTTAATTTCCTGCTGTTCTGGACTTTTATTTTCCTCGCCCTTCTTGTTTTATGAGTAATTTTCTTTCTTGCCCATCTCCTGTGTGTGTTTGATTTATACAAACACACATTGTGATAACCAGTGCACCTGCAGGACAAGGGACCTCGATAAAGTGCTCTATTTATCTCAAGAATGACATTGTTCTAAAATTGTGTGTGGTGCTATTTATTGCTTTTCTAGCTCTGAGGAAACTGAAATACAAATGGTGCAGTAGCACACATTAAAGGACGAGCTGCTGCTCTATTTTAAGAAGCAAGGCATATAAATATGTATTTTTAGTACAAACCATGCTCTGAATAACAAGTACTTGTCAGGTATTTAATCTTCTTATAAGGACTCCTGTTAGATAAGGTGTTATAGCAGAAGGAGCAGCCAGGAACATTTGAAGTAGGAGCATCAAGACAAACTTTGCTGGCACTAATCTGAGCAGCTGGCTAATTTGGTGGCTTTTTTGGGATGGAGAGGTGACTCATGGAAGATATGTCACTTTGCTTAGTAGAGCTTCTATTTTTTCCCAGCCACTGTACAGTCAGTACTAAGGTTGAAAGTAAAAAACTTACAGGAACTAAATAAGGTTAAAACAGTAGCAGCTGCAGGAAGTCATGAGAAAGATACCTTGCATGCTTATCAAAAAGATGTTGCAAAGGCCCCTAAGAACTTCCCTTCTGCTTTTGCCATAGTGGTTCCAGCTGGCTGGGAACCTGCAGCATCAGCCCTTCTCTGCCTGTGCTCAGTGGCAGTGGATGACAGTGGCCTTTGGCTGCTGTGGAGCCCCTCAGGCAGGGGCACAGCCCTGCTGGGGAGTGAGCACCACTGGGCAGCAGCTGAATCTCCCTTCATTCCGGAGCTGCTGCTTCAGAGGTGAAGTGTAAAGCAAGCTAAAGGCACAGTTAGAAAACTGCAGGCACTCTGCAGGACAATAATTTCTAAAACTCCTGCTTTGGATCATAACATCTTTCTGTAGTGGTGAGAAGTTAAACTTTTGCTGTCCTGTGGTGCCCTTTTTACATGCTGGAACTGCCCCATGCCACCTCCTCTTCAGGGGAGACCATAAATCAGTGGCAGTGGGAAAAGGCTTCTAGGTAATATGTGTTGAAGTATCAATCACTTAACTTTGCATTAAATTGCCTGTCTTGAAAACTTTGTGCCAACTCTTGTTCAAAGGTTTTCATTTTGGTTTTAACCTTTCTGCTTGCATGTGGCAGTATTTATTTATTTATGTACTTGGTTAAAAGCTGGCATCCTGCTTGGGCACTTCTTATCTGTGTGTGCTTTCAGAAAATGATAGGACTCATGCTGCTTTAATGGATGTTACATTATTGCTTTCCTTATCATGATTCTTGTCAGTGACAAGCAATAAAAGCTTTACATGCTCGTAAATTTTCCTGTAAGTGCTTAAATGCTGACAACTGTGGATGGCTTAGTAAATCAATGTTGGCATGTGCTTGTGAAAGCTGAATTAATCTGGAAGCCTGTGCAACACAGGAACACTGAATTTTCCCCCAAATTCTGTGTAAACAGGGAAGCTGAATGAAGCATGCCAACAATATCAAGTCTTTTGCACTTTTTTTCCTCCTGTTGTGGTGTGACTGTTTTTCCCTCTGTGTTCTTTGGGACCTCTGCTTGCTGTAGTGAACTTCTGTCCATTGAGAGCAGACTGGAGATGCCTGTGTCCCCTCAATTCCTGTCTCCCCTCTGCTCCGTTGGTAACTTTTGGGAATGAGAACTTTGACGTTGGCAAATGTGAGCTCAGTTACCTATTCGTTCAACTTTCTCAGATAACTTTGCATTTTGTTGTGTGCCATTTAAATAAGATAACTTTTGAATTTAGTTTGGAGTGCCTGTACTTTGGCACAGAGGGCATGTGAGGTGTGCCTGGCCACTTGTTAAGAATCCTATTCAAGGTATTAAAACATCAAGCTCTAAACTTCTGTCATTGATTTAAATGTCTGTTGTGTACTGAGCACCTTGTTGTCACCAGATATTTTCTGAGTTTGTGCCCTTCTCCTCTGCTCTTAGGCTATGGGCTGCCAGATGATGTCGTGATAGAAAAACAAGGGAAAGGAGACAACTTCTTTGACTGTACAGGAGCCAATATAAAGATCTCCAATTTGAAGTTAGTACAGCATGATGCTGTGGAGGGGATTTTAAGTAAGTATAAAAGCATCTTGACCTTTGTGTGACTCTTTCATAATTAGTGTTAGAATTAAAGCTGGGGGCCTGCGTTGCAATTTACCAAAATGTCATAGAGAGAAGCTCTATAGGTGTATATATTGAGTCTTCCCCCTCCTTTTTAAAAACCTGTTTATAATGTGGACATCAAAATAATTTCTGTTTGCACTTTCAACCTGTTGTGGCTCTTGTGCTTTATTCTTCTACTGGGTTGAGATCATTAACTTGATCATTGTCCTGTTAAGGCAGCCTGGCTCTGAGTGCAGCACAGCCTGTGCCTGGAAAAGGAGACAGTTCATTCCACAGAGGAGCCCCCATGGCAATATTTGGCTGTAGCTGACCGCAGCCAGTGCTCCTCTCAGGAACAGCACATGCTGTAGGAGTGCTGTCTCAATTGTATCTGACGAGTTTATTGGCTGTGCCCTTGTCTTTGCAGAAGATGCCAACTAATATTTTTCCTCAACAGACATTTGGGTTTTAAACATGTTAAAATGTTTATTAACACTTGTATGCATGTATTTAATATCTTTTGAACCCAGAAATCCTTTAGGAATGTAATGCAAAGAATTATTGCTGTCATAAAACACCCCCAAACCTCTAAGACAAATCTCCAACCAGTGCTCCCTTGCAGCAGTGTCCCTGCTTAGTCCAGATAAACAGCATGAGCTCAAACCACACATGAGCAAATGAGTGAATTGAACTTGAAGTGGATAAACTGCAAGTACCACACTGCAAAGCTGCTGCAAGGCTGTAGGAGGGGTTTGTCTTTGCAGAAGTGGCTCATCCAGCAATAATTGTTTCTGTGTATGCAGATGTCCATCATGGGAAAACCACACTGGAGAATTGTGTGTTACAGTGTGAAACCACTGGAATAACAGTGAGGACATCAGCTGAGCTACTGATGAGAAACTCAGATCTCTATGGGGCAAAGGTACACACTCATTCTTAACTTTGACTTTTTTCCTAATTTAAAAGAAAGATTTCCCTTTGGAAATAGTGCAGGCAGTCACCGGGTGGCTTCTGTTGCTCTGGAGAAAACCTTTACAAATTCGTTTTGGGCAGTTACATGTTACTGAATCAAGATTGGTCCCAGGGGTCTTGTAGCCTCTTATCAAATGTAGCGAAATGTCCCAGGCTGATTTGTGTGTGATGATAGAAAAATGATGCAGTAACATCTTACAGAGAGATGCTAAACACAAAAATGGACTCTAATTTGGCTGTTTTGAAAAATGATGGGGCTTGAGTTATTGAGAGGGATGACTAAGGCACAAGCAAGTAAGGCAAGGCTGTTCAGCTACCCTTCAGTAGGCCTTAATGGCCTCATGCTGTGGGGCCTCAGCCTCCTGTAATGCTGCCTGGGCTGGGTAACAAAGCTGTGGAGCTGGAGGAGTAACAGTTTTGCATTGTGCAAAGTGGTAGATGAGCAGAAAGATATGCCATGGAGCGCTCTAGTTCAATGGTGAGTGTGCCTAAACTACTTGTGAACTGCTACCAGCTTTATCTTGCAGGCTAAAAATGTGCCTAAAGTACTTCTGAACTTCTCCCAACTATATCTTGTAGGGTGCTGGTGTGGAAATCTATCCAGGAAGTGTGTGCACCCTGCTGCACAATGGGATCCACCACTGCAAGGAGGGAATACTGGTCAAGGTCAGTCCCAGTCACAAGGTACTGGTTTGCCAAAAGCTAATCACTGCTGCAATTAGTGCCAGTAGGTTTGGGCTGGCTCAAAACCCCACTGTGCTATGCTGGAACTTACCTGTCACACATGATGCTTGTCTTGGGTTTGCCTTCATCCTTGCTGGATGAACCAGTTCTGCAAAGACAAACTCCTCCTACAGACACCCAGCCTTGCAGCAGCTCTGCAGTGGGATATTTTCATTTTATCCACTCCAGCAGTCACCTAGTTTTATTTCTTATGTGCCAGAAGAAGAAAATTCCTTTCACAATGTCTTTTGTGTAGGCAAATAATCCTGCTCCAGCCAATACAGAGAACTGATTCTACCTAAAACTTGAAGATTTTTGTGTCCCTTTAGCTGGACATGATGTGTTAGATTTCTCTTTTGTTTTGTAGAACTTCTTAGATGAGGATTATGAGGTTCCCAAGATAGCCATGATTAATAATATGATCCACAATAATGAAGGATATGGTGTGGTCCTGGTTAGACCAACGATACCCTCTGAAATGAAGGATGCTTCAGCACAGGAAACAACAGGTACTTTTCTGTTCCTAGAAAAACTTCTAAAACTACTAAGTCTAGTGTACCCAGGTTTTTGGATTGCATACTTCATAACTTGTATTTGAAATCCATGGCTGTCATGGAGTACTTAACCAAAGAGTGGGATGGGTTGACAGTGTTAAGGTTCAAGAAAATGAATTCCAGGATTTTTTAATGATGTGGCTGCTTTGCATGACTGTTGATGACATTCTGTTTCCTGCCTTAGCGAACACACAACCTACCCAGGCAGGTGATGAGACAGCCTGTGCAGAAGGCTCCAGGCGAGAGCAACCTGGATGTGTAACTGATGAGTTGGAGCTTTATAAGCGAGCTGAGACTTCTGAACAAACTGAAAACAACTCTGAAATTGCAAATGTACTCGGGGCTACTTCTGCAAAGAAGAACCACATACACAAGAAAAGACTGAGTGAACTGGGATTTACAGAAGCTGATGACAACTTAATGTCACAGGAAATGTTTGTCTCTGTCGAGGGCAATCAGTTCAAATGGAATGGGAAAGGAAGTTTTGGTATCTTTTTTTTCTGACCTGACTGCTGCTGGCATTGCAGTAGGATTTGTACAGTTATTGATTAGGTCACATGCCAAGAGCTGTGCTGTGGTGTTATATTACCCAAGTGTAATCCCTATTAAAGGACTGTGGCTAAAAAAACACACTTGGTTCTTTTGTCTCATCTTCTCCATGCTTTATATCTGCTGTGTGAGCTGTCTTTGTGATGCACGAGTAGCACTTCTTTCCCTTGCACTTCATTTGAAGCCTGGCTCAGCTCTCAACACTGTCTGTCCCTGTTTTTAAAATCAGCTTTATCACCAAAGGGCAGACTGGGTCAGGTTGGAGGGCCCAGGGTGGGTCATCTGGTCCCACCTCCCTGCTCCAGCAGGGCCATGCCAGAGCTCAGAATTGTGTCCAGGATTGTTGTGGAATATCCCCAGTGAGGGAGCCTCCACACCCTCTGTGGGCAGCTGTTCAGTGCTCAGTGCACAGCAAAGTTCTTCCTCATGTTTGGGTGGAACTTCTGGGTACCAGTTCCTGCCTGTTCCTCTTGTCCCATTGCTGAGCCCCAGGAGCACAGCCTGCTCCATGCACTCAGCAATTCTTACTGTATGAATACACCACAGCACTTGGCAAAGGTGGGTGAGTTAGGAGGAGAAATCCCCCTTAGCTCCAGCACTGCAATAAATAAATACCTGCTCTATAGATACTGGTCTGTGGGGATTTATTTCCAGCCTAGCTTTTGGCATCAGGTTCCTGAGCACCTCACATCCACAGCTCTGTACTATGCTACCCTTCTTTGAGTTCCAAAAGTCTGCCTTATGCTGATGATGACACAGAAAGCAAGATACAGGACAAGCAGAGAGAGAATAAAGTTTTACAATATTAGGTCTTGAATTACAAAGCAGCCTTGGAGAGTGCCATCCTTTCACTGCTTCTGGGTGTTGGTGTTTTTAGGGCAGATGGAACTGACTGCTTTTGTCTTTTTAAGTACAGAAGAATCCCTTCCTTTTTGACTTGTTTGATATATAGGGAGAAACTGCAGAAACCTTCTGGCCTTAAGAGGGGATGACAGGAGCTGTGAAAACCTCTGTCTTGCATCTCACCACTTTTCTGGTCTTTGAAGTCATTCCCTTCTGCTCCCTCATTTAGTGGAAACAAACTGTAAACCACAACTGCCTTGAGTATTCCCTGTTCAGATATGTCTATCTTGTGCTCCATTTCCATTCCTGGGGCAGGTTTCATAGATTATAATATTTTTCTTTTTGGCACTGTTTCATGTAGTAATAGATCACTTTTTCAGTTGGTGAAGTTTTGCATTTTATTTTGGACATGAAAATGCAGGCCTGTAATTGTCTCACAGCAGATATATACTTGATGATTTTAATTAGAATAATTAAATTTCAGAGAGAGCAGCTGAATTAGCCAGATTTAAGTTGTTATTTTAATGTATCCATTTATGCATGGACATTTCATTATGGTAAATTTTATTCTGTCTTTTTGGCCATGTATACCAGGCTGACTCTTGCTGTTTGCTGAATAGTAAAGTGATATAATAAATTAATCTCCTGAACTTATAAAATTGCAATTTCTTTCAGATCAATAAAGAAATTTCCAAAACCCCCATACAGATGAACATTGATTTTGTTTTTCCATTAGGTATATGAGGTACTTGTATTTTTACTCCTAATGAAAAATCAATGTCATCATTTCAATGTAAGGTAACTTTGATCATTCCTACTGTTTGAGGATGTTACTCTGCAGTTTTCAATTTAAACATCATCTGTGTTTATGTTCCTTCCCTGACTGAGAATAGTTTCAACAAGCCAATAATTATTTTGGTAGTGCTGTTTTAGAATTTTCTTTGACTCTATTGCTATATTAGCAGGAAAACTTGTCTGAGACTTTTCTAATGTTATGGGGAAATTATACTACAGGCACAGAGGAAATCCTCACTCTGATAAATGTATATTGTAGCACATAAACTGTGATAGAAACCTTGATGAGACCAATTAATATTTATAAGATGCCTTTGTTATGGTGAAAACCACCATTTCTATTCCCAGCCTAATTCCAGGACTAGATAATGTGGAAAGCGGTTTCAGAATCCACCTAGAATTGTGTTTCATGTGATACTTCTTAGATATAATTCCATTATGGCTTGGGGAGCCATTTTCACTTGAACTTTGTCTTACAGGCATTCACTGCCTTACTTTTGCTACTGCAGAAATGCTGTTTCTACAAAACTTTGTATAAATTTTCTGCTTCTGTTTTCCTCTCTGCTGGCTATTGGTCATTATCAGAAGCAGTAGTTTGGCCTTATCACATTGTTTTTTGAAGATGTGATTGCAGTAGAACTAACTATCTGAATTATTTAAGAACATAGCTCGTGGACACCAGTAAAATGTGTTAGAAGTTATATCTGAAGTACAGAACGAATGATTGTTTTATTTCTACAACAGCTCTACAAATAATGGAGAAAAACTCATCCAGTGATGTAAAGAAGAAAAGATCATTAGTAGCCAGTAAGCTTCTAACCTAGGAAGTGTGTCAGGAAATGAGGAAAAAAAGGAAAGTGGAATAAAAGCCTTAGAAACCAGTTATGCCACCAAATGTGGAGAGAAATAAAATAGCATGGTGAACTTTCTTGAAGACAAAATGTTTTAAAGGGATCTTTTCTGACTTTGCATTAAAAGAGTTTGATTTAAATTTATACTAAATCCCTGACTGTACTGTCAGATTATGTGGAGAGTTAAAAATAAAGCTTAGCCTGCTATGAATAATTCTCTATTCTAAATTCTGAGATGCTTCAGCCAAAAGTAGGAAGAAACGAACACAGAACAACTGACATATCTTAGCAGAATGCTGTATGTGCTTTTACTGTGTGCTACTCCCGCCTTTCTTTTGGGAGACCTCATTTTCAAATGAGTTAATAAGGGGTTTAGAATTAACACAGACTAGCATCATAACTTCTTTTGCTTTAGTGTTTTCAAATCCATAAGAAAATAGTGTTTTGGAGTGTATTAATCACATACTGGGGGTAAAGGGGGTGCTTTGCTCTCGTTGGAGGTGCTGCTTTGTAACATGCAAAGTTTTAAATCTGTTATTAATGCTGCATTTCAGCTGTAGGGAAATAGCTGTAACTTTCCTATTTTGCTTCTCCTTAGACTTTAGCAGGAAGGTCTAGAGCTTTTAAGTATATTTTCTTTTTACAAGAAATTCAGGATTTTTAAAGGGGAAACAAAATATCCATAAGAGGTTTCAACTTTCAGATTATCTCCCCAGACAAAACAGGCATGGCAGACTGACTATTGCACATTCTGAGGGCATTCCTAAGGTTTCATTCCAGATTGCAGATGTCCCTCTAATAGGACTTTTATTTTCTCTAAACTCTTTGATTGTATAAAAATGTTTGTAATTTTGGAAAATATTTACTCTGTAAAAGAAACAACACCTAGATGTCTTACAAGTGAATTTAGTGCTGTCTGATATCTTTGACTGACAGCTCTAAGGACAGAAGGCTCCATTTCATTTCCCAGAACAGACACATCATAGAGTAATGACTGTTAAAAATTCAGAGAGAAAATTCAGTCTCTTGCTGTATTCATGGTGGTGCCATGTATTCCATCTGTTCTGCTAATGCAGGCAGTAAAGCACACATCTCTCCTGTGATACAGTGACTTTATTAAGGCAGAGATCTGTCTGCATGTAAAATACGATTACATAAACAATTCATATAGTCTGGGTCTAAGATTTCTGCCAAGCACTTACTGCAGCTGGTTACTATAGAAACAGGCAAAGGAGGCTGGTTTAAATTTGTTACTTCACTGTGTGTGTGGCTTCCTATTTTCTTGTATTTTGCTTCAGATGGGAAACATGCCAATGTAATGTCTCTACACAAACAGTTTAAAGCTGGTGTGAGCCAGTCCCATGGGAATACAGCACTTTTCCCTTGTGTAAATCACTCGTTTGTGGGAATGCTCTGCCCAAGTCCTCTCAGTTCCCTCAGTCATTTTTGTGTGTAAGGCTGTACTGTCAGAAGGTCCTGCATTTGTGCTCCTTCCCTCCTGGAACACAGCTATTAGTTGTGTTTTTTTTTTAAAAAGCCCTGCATTAAATCAAGGTAAACACACCAGGAAAAGTGGATGGACATTAAAAGTGCCTGTAAAGCTCGACAATTACATCTATCAAGACACAGTTAGGGCTTTCAAATTAGGGCACAGAGGAGAAAGGCACAGCAGCTTCATTGACTGAAACAGCACAGCCAGAGAGGAAGGTAGTGAGTAAGGGGTAGGGTGAGTGTCAGTGGAGACAAAGGATGAACATGGGTGAGGGACAATTGTGCTTTTACATTGAGCCTTCTTCCTTGGGAAATACTCAGCAACCAAAAAACCAGACCACAGGAAGGGAAAGAACTTCACAGGTGACTTTGCAAAGCTGTTCTGGGCTTTCCACCAAAGCAGTGGTGATTTTGGACAGCTAAATTGGTCAGTCTTTGTAGCCTGAACAGCTCCTGTGAAATACAGAGTGCCCAATGAGTGCAGGTGTCCTTTTGTGCAAGGGAGCTTGGCACAAGCTGAAAGCAACCACATCCCTGTGGCCCAGGGACCTCATGGCTCTGTTTGGGAGAGGATTTGCTGTAACTGACCCAGCCATACCTTCTTTATTCTATGGGATTCTGCTTCTCACCTGCTAGAAGTGAAAAAGCCCTGAGAAACACTGCCAAATTTATAATTCATTTAGATATCTCACCTGCATACAATGCAATGCAATGCAAAATAGCTCAGTTGTGTAATTAAAAGCTACATTTACTGCACATCAAGTAATTTCTGATCTTTTTGATATGTCAAGATTCTGTGGAAAGTTTCAATTCCTTGCCATCTCTAACAAGTCTCTCCTGTATGTACAGCAGGGAGTGGATGCTGCAGAGGCCTTGAGGTCTCTGTGGTCTTACCTTAACTTTCTACTTCATTTAATCACAGTATTTAATCATAGCACATTAGATTGATTTAAAATTATTATAGCTATCTGGTTAGAAAAAAACCCATTTGTAATGGTAGTACAGACTGTTAACCCAAAGAAGATTATTCTGCAGTATTTGTGCTCCAGCAGATGTTTCTCTTTGATAAGTGCTGCAATCAGTGCAAAGAATAGGGAGTTATATGTCTTTCATGCTGAAATGTGCATGGAAAGCTTTTCCATTTTATTAAAAAAGAAAAAAAGGTTTGTAGGTTTAAAAAAATCCATCTCTACCCTGTGATTCAGAAGATTGGCAGGTGAAAGCTGCCTCCTGATGACCTTACTCATTCAGAAAAAGAACAGGAGTAATTTTCTTCTTCAATAGAAAATCTAACATATGCCTAAAATTCATCTTGTGATTATGATAAATTAGCAATACTGACATGAGCAGTTGCTTTGTTCAGGAGCTGGGGTGCACAAACCTGTAGGAGCTGGCAGAGTGCAGCCCAGGAGCAGAGCTGCACATGTAGCACAGGGAGCCTGGCAGAGGCTCTGCAGCAGCAGTGGCACAGCTCCATGGCCCTGCAGGGACACACACACAATTCTCCCAGCAATCAGTGTGTGTGCAGGACACTATCTACCTAACAAAGCCACTGGATGCTGCTTGCCACCTCTATTCCAGATCATCCATTTCGTTTGGTTTTGGTGTTTCTTTTTTTCTTTTTGACCAAGCTGGACAGAGAAAATTTCCATATTTTCTGCCAAATTGCAGAGAAAAGTTCTGCACAGAATCTTGAGGTATTACTGTCAATCTTTAGCCATACTGATAATAAATTATTCCGTCTTTAATTTCTATCTTCTGGACAATTTGTAGTTTTGAGCAAGTATTTTGCTTCTTACCATATCTTCATTTGGGTTTTCTAGCAGACTCCTGTGAAGAATTCTGTCATGGCTTTTTGTGAGCCTGATCAGGTCCTGCCAGCTGGTTTTTGTGTGGTTTCACATGCCTAATGGTGGCCTGCAGGGAGCGTGGCTCATCCCTGCTTCTTGTGTCTGCCAGAAATCGTCATCCTAATTTTGGGGTTTGTTATTAAACCATTTTATTGGAAACTAGACAAGTTTGAAAGACTGATTCCTTCCAGTTCAAGTATATCATTGGTGTATGGCTGTCCTGATTGTGCTCTCATACTGATATGAGTCCAGGTAAATTTAACCATGGCATTTATTTTGATGCATTATCAACTCTGTACCAGTCAAATTCAATACCTGTGTTTCTGCAGAATTAGTCATCAAAGATCCTTTTTCTTAAGAAATTAGTGGTTGCAAAGCAATTTTTAAGACATAGTTTTGTTAGTTCTGAATCTAATAGACTTCCTCAGATACCAAAGCATAGAAAAAATGAAATTATTTGGGAGTGAAAATCTTTCCCAAAGCTGGGCCAAATCTTCTTGTAGAAATTGGATTATAGATAAGCAAGTGCATTTCTTAAGGAAGCATTGACAAACATTCCACTGCTTAGTTGTGCTTGAATAACCCTGTTTTGTTTTGGTAATTCCTGAGGATTCATGTCTGGGAACATTAAGAACCAAACATGCTCCTTTTCCTCTAGCCTTGGATTCATTCATGCCTTTCATGCTTTTATCCAGGAATGTCTTTGGAGGGTTTAAATAGCTGTAGCCTCAACTCTGAATCACTGGAGGAGAAATGGAGATGAGCAAATGAATACTTAAAAAAACTTGTAGTAGCAAGGATTTTTAAATTGCATAAATTTCACAGGCATTGATTGCTGTGCTTTCAACAGCTATTGAGATATTCATCAACCTGTTCTGTAAGGACTAATCACAATGGAGCAAGGTTGCTGTTTATTTCACTTACAGTATCCCAGGAACCAGTCATTTGCATCCATCTGCTTTTACAGGCACAGTTTATCTTACAGAAAACTTACTGGTTTTTATAGAGTAAGTTGTACAAATTCTATTCATCTGCCTCCTTGTGCTGGAAGTCTTTCCTTTGACCTTGACTTTTCATCAAAACAGAACAAAACCCTTTTCCAAAATGAAGAAATGTACTTTTGAAAGTCCTGTGCTTTAATAATCTGTGTGTGCTTACACTTGATGGTGTTTTTTTTTTTTTTTCCTTAGAAAGTAGTGAAAAATGTCCTGCTCTGATATGAGAGTTTGTCATGTTTTCATTCTCATATTACACATCTCTTTCATTTTATGTGTTTGGATATATTTAGAAACAAAATTAAGGTTGAACAGTAGTTAAGTAATTTCCAATCTATTGCTCTCAGTACAGCCAAATTTTTCAGTAGATACAACAGTGGTCATTCTTGGCCAGAAGGATCCCCAAGGATTACTTTGTGCTGTAGTTTGGACTACAATTCAATGAGACAGCACACATGAAATGCATGAGAGAGAGTAAAAACGTGGGTCTTTTAGCACAGAAGTATTTTTAGTTGCTAATTTTTATTATATTGTCAAACAGCACAATGGAATAAATGATGATGGTGATACATGGTGATGCCACTGGTAATGTTTAATATGAGGTTTTTCTTGCACTGGATACTTAAAGCCTCTTTCTGTGGACAGTTAATCTGCATTAGCTGTGCTTAAGAAAAGAGGATCAGTCGAAGAACTGTCTATTTTAATTGTAATCAATTTAGGAAAGCTTAGAGCACCATATGGGGGAGAGCTCCATCATAATTTGAGCTGCAGATGTACAAAGGAAACACAAGCTAACACCAAAAAATCAGGGACAACTGACCTGTTCTGCAGAAGGATGTAAAGTAAACATGTTTTAGAATGAACAACCTTGTGTTAGAGATGTGATATCCAGCCAGGAAAAAGAGATTTGTGGGAGGGCTGACACTGCCCAGGGTCTCTTGCATATTTGGGTCCTTCAGGACAGTGACAGTCCAAACATTCCCACCCCTGGAGCTGCTGTGGTTTGGTTCCAGCCATTGGGAGCACGTGCACACCTCTCTGGACGGGCTCTGCAATGTGCCAGTGATGGCACAGAAGGAATTTGAGCAGGTTACAGTGGCACAAATTCCTTCTCAGCCTCCCACTGCCTTGGACTCCTGGAGGCTGTTTTCCCTTTCCTTGACAGAGAAACACATGTGCATCATCATCATGCTGGTTTATGCTGGCAAGTGGGTCTGTGCTCCTTCAAGGTGTGAAAGAGAGAAAACGCTCCGATTCTCTGTCCTCTGAGCCGAAGTGCTGATTCCTGGGCTCCACTGCACCTCCAGCTCCTGGCCCAGCACCAGCAGCTCTCCCAATTACAAACATTCTGGTGGCTGCTGTTTCCAGCTGAGAATGGAAGAATGCTGGATAAGGCAGCAACTCAGTGCCAGGAACATCTGGGGTGAAATAGTTTGGACATACATTCTTTTCTGTGCCTTGTGGAACCACCTCAGTCCTGGCAAACAGTCTGACCCACTGCTTATAAGTTAAAACTGGAGGAACATTTTATTTTTTTTTTTTTTTTAATATAACACACACCAATTCAACAGGCAATTTCTATTTGTCTTATGTATTTTTGTGTCCAGGCTACTCTATTATTACCTTTTACTTATACTATTTTTCTTACTGCTGAACATCACCATGAGCCTCTGTTAAAGGTACTACAACCATTTTATTCAGTTAGCAAAGGACATAATTGTCTCCAGTAAGATTTAAGCTTGTTCTTTAAAGCTTAAGTGTTCTCCTAAACTGCTGCCTGCCTGATAGCAATCAGAAATGGATATTCATTGCATCGATTCACCACCTTCAGGAGGATGAGCTTTCTCTTGTTTCAGAGGAAGACTATTTATGAAGCAATTTAATAACAGATATAGATAAAGAACAAAACCATAAAGCTGGGATTTCTTCAGTTACTTTGCTGAAGCAGCCAACATTATATTCTTTCCATTTTAACTTATCCAAGCCATTTCCTTCTGTACCAGTGTAAAAATGCACATACCACTCAGACAAGAACCTTTGGAGAGTCCCCTCTGCTGTAGCCACGCTGTTCTTCTTCACTTAAGCTCTGAAAAACCAGGTTTTATTTGTTCTAACGAAGTGTTTGCCAAATCCATACACTGTCTTACCGCAACTTTCCCACTTGTTTAAATGCTGTTTATATTTCCATAATTCTAGATCTACATTTTTTATGATTTGTTTTTAGTGTTTTATACTATTTGATCGCTTCCTTCAATAAAAGCCAATCCAGTCTCTTCTTGTCGTCCTTGATGGGACCCCTCTTGTTAATCAGGACATTCAGCTGGAAATACTACCCACATGCATTGGGCATGTGAAAAGCTTTCCTAGAATTTCTCAGAACCATAAAGCCCCCATTTAAAAGACCTCACTGAGGTCTGAAAGTCCCTCTCTTGATTTCCAAGTGGTTAAGATTTCAGCTGCCTGTGGCTGGTGCTGTCTCTGTACCAGCAGACATGGCTTAGCTTCTTTTACATGCGCTTTTTTTGTACTTTGGGCAGTGGAACACTCCAGCAGCAGGACAGAGTAGAGTGAAGATGCAGTGAAAGTTCCATATGTATTTGAAACAAATCTCAAAACAAACATCTTTAGAGAACATGCTTGGATTTGGAATGAAATACTCCTAAAATAGCAGCACACACTTCAAGCTTTCTAATTGCTGCCAAAGTGCAATCTGTCACAATACACGTATTACAATATCTCCTACAAATATTTTGAGAGGAAGATGAGAGGCTGAAACAGAATTAAAGAATTATTCTTGTACTATTAACATGTTGGGTGAAGTGTTGGTATGGAAATTCACTGTGGTATCACTCCCCCACCTAGAAGGAATATATAATTACCAGGACATAGACTACTGGAGGGGAGTAAGAGGGAATTTGCTTCATGAGCGGAATGGGTTGGAGGGAATGGAATTTCAGGTGTGGTCATATATTAGAAATTTCCCATTTTAGTGCATCAATCAAAGATAACCTGAAATTATTAAGTATAGTCATATACACAGAAGGGGATGTCAGAAAGGGGTGCAGGAATATTTATACACTGGACACCTCATTTATGACTCACTAAAAATTTCCACTGGAGGAGAGAGCACTTGTGGAGAAGCTGTGGGTTTATAGAAAGAGTTCAGCTCCAGCAAGAAGAGATGCTGCTGAGATCCAGGCCTGTCCACACAACCATTGCCAAAGCAGAAGATGGCAGATGCCCTCACCTGGCTTCCCTTTCCATGCAGGTGTGCTGAGCCAGACTGCAGCTGGGAAAATGTCTTTAGAGAAGAAGACTGTGCTTTGTTTCTGGTGCTTCATTTGGGGTACTGTGTTCTGGCTGTAGTCCTGGAAAGATGGAGGCAGGTCCCACAAGGCTTTCTGTGCCAGGGCAGGCTGCCTGATCCCTTCCTGATGCCAAGGGGTCTTTGTCACTTTAGTTGTCTGACAGCTGCTAAGAAACTATGTATGCAGTTAACCAGCTTATGTGACTCTGGTGAAGAGTCTTCACTGAGTCTCAGTGAGGTTATCAGATGCCGAGGGTATTGTTTAGGAGCAATTCCCCTCTCCATAGTGTTTCCCTTTGCATGTATGCAGTGTAGCCCCACTGGTGTAAAGTGAATAATTCTTACAGGACCATGCAGATGAGAAAGGAAGCAAACCCTTGGAGGGGGCTCTGTGCAAAGGCTGTGAATGTGAATGCCTGAATGTGGCACAGGTGATTTATCACAGCCAGGGTGAGGTGACAGCCCCAGAGCTGTGGGGCTACAGGCACATTCTGCAGCCCTGGGGGAAATCCCAAAGCATCCCTCACTCTCTGGGGTCACCAGGCATGGGGTCCTGCTCACAGCGGAGACCTCAATAGGTCAGTGCTGCCACAGAGAGCAAACTGAGTGGGGTTCCTGTATCCCAGCTGTGAGGGGACAGCAGAGCTGCTCCAGCCCCAGCCCAGGGCATGGAGCTGCTGTATCCAGCCCTGGGGACACAGCTGTGCCACCCCAACATAACCCAGGGCATGGAGCTGCTGTATCCAGCCCTGGGGACACAGCTGTGCCACCCCAACATAACCCAGGGCATGGAGCTGCTGTATCCAGCCCTGGGGACACAGCTGTGCCACCCCAGCCCCAGGCAGGGTGAAGGAGCTCCTCACCACAGGGCTCCTCCACTCAGGTGCTGAGGGGGTCCACCAGTGGTCACCCCATGGCAAAAAGAAAAGCTGCCTCATTTTCTATTTCTATTTTTATATTTTTATATTTTTTATAATTATTATTTTTTCTATGAAATGGTTTTCTCAGAGGTCACCTGAGGGCACTGCAGTGGCACTGGCACTTCAGATGGTGTCTAGAGTTAGCAGATTTTATCTGCACCAACAATTCCCTAAATTACCAGCATGTTTATCAACAGATGTAAATAAATTAAACACAGCATCCTGAGAAAGAAATAGATCCTCTGGTATCAAGCTGTCCCAGTTGAGAGGTCTGTTTTGGGGATTATGGGAACAGCAGCATTTACTTTTGGGTTTAAATAAGGTAATTAAGAAGGATGTGTGTGTGATAATGTGGTTGGCAATCAC